>NC_135353.1:80783254-81383254 GCF_023851605.1 Tamandua tetradactyla
GCATTTAATCAGATTTCCATGGGTGTGGGACCCAGCAGGTTGATAGGTTTTCCTGTGAAATCTCTGGGCTCTGTTTTTCTTATCCTGCTCAGTATGTGGTGCTTGTGGTGCTCATCTGTCTGCGGGTCCCACCAGTAAAAGATGCTGTGGCTCCTTTAACTTTGGAAAACTCTCACTGTGGGGGAGTGTCGCCAGCCGAAGCAGTTTGGGGGAGTTCCGATTCAAATCTCCCAGCTGTCCCAGGAGTCCGCATGTGGGAGGGGCGCCGGCCTCCACGGCTTGGGGGAGTGCTGGTCCAAATATCCCAGCCGGCCCAGGAAGCCAAGCATGGCATGGGGTGCCAGCCACTGCGGCTTGGGGGAGTGCCGATCCAATGTTCCCAGCCAGACCAGGAAGCCACGTGTGTGGAAGGGACCCTGGTCGCCGGCCTCCATGGCTTGGGGGACCTCTTATCCAATTCTCCCAGCTGGCCCGGGTGGCCGCACATGGGGGGGTGCCGGCCACCGTGGCTTGAGGGGGACTGCCTGTCCAATTCTTCCAGCCGGCCCGGGAAGGAGGGAGGGAGGGACTCTGGCTGCCAGCCGCCCTGGCCCGGAGAAGCGTGTGCCCCTTGGGTATCTCACCGCAGCAGATTCTCCCTGATGGTTCAGCCTTTCCAGAATGGGGTACATTGTTTTTTGGTCTCTGTCATGGCTCCAGGAGCTGTTCTGTACCATTTCTATTTCTTTAGTAGCTGTTCTGGAGGAGGAACTAAGACCCACACGTCTTACTAAGCTGCCATCTTCTCCGGAAGTCCCATACTTATTTTTTGATGGGAGTTTTTGACTAGTTTTTCCATGGAGATGTGACCCTCACATTCATGGTGCATCATAATCAGCTCACTGCAGTACTTTATGAGACCTGATACAGAGAAGAGAGAGATGACAGATGCTTGAAGATAGAAAATGCACTGGGAGATGGTAAACTAAGGGATGAAATCCAGAGTTAAACCCTGAGAAACTATGAGAGAACCCACAAATGCTTAGAGAAAGAAAATGCTCCCAGAGAAAAAAGACCCAGTGGAGATGAGAGAGCCATTTTCAAAGCAACCCAGGAGTGAAGCACCAGCAGATGCCACCATGTTCCTTCCTATATGACAGAGAAATCCCATATGCAATTGTCCTTTCTTGTGTGAACATATCCTCTTTTTGATGACTTAATTTGGACATTTTCACAGCCTTAGAACTATAAATTTGTAACCTAATAAATTGCTTTTATAAAAGCCAATCCAATTTCTGACAGCCTTTGCAAACTTAAATAGGCCACCTCTATCCATTGCAAATCAGGAATATTGCTGCAATAAACACTACTATGCAAATGTTCATTCCTGTTCCTGATTTCAGTGCTTCCAAGTATATACCTAAAAGCAGAGTTGAAGGATCATATGGTAACCCTATACTAAGTCTCCAGTGTAGCCACCACACTGCCAGAGGGCATACAAAGGAGAAACAACAGCACCAAGAATCCCATACTGTTCTCTTTTATTCCCCTCTTATTGAGTTTTAACTTTGATATGTAACCTTTGTTACATGTAATGGTACATATTACAATGTTCTTGTTAACCATTGACCATAATTTGCATTTATTGTATTTTTCCATATACCATCCAATTTTCAACACTTTACAATGTTGACATTCACTTTTTCTGCCTCATGTAAAATCATTCCTGTTTGTTTTGTACATTTAATCACCATCATTGCCCACTCTCTTTTACTAAAGTATGCAGTCCCAGTCTTTACCTTCTATCTTTCCTTCTGTTGTCATACATTCCCCTGCCTTCTTTTTTCAACCATACTCAAACTCATGAAATACATGGTTCTAATTATTTCTTGCCATTTTCTAGGTTATCTTTCTACCTTCATGGTGAAGTGCTTTGATCCTCAAAAGTTGTTATTTTTCATGCATATCTATTTATGCAGTTTTTCATTTGTTGCATATACTGAGAAGGTAAATTCTGAGAACACATTTTGCCTAATAAATGGTCTTGAAGATGCATCCTTATGTTTTCTTCTAAGAGTTTTATAGTCTTGCTTCTTAAATTTAGGTCTTTGAACCATTTTGAGTTGCTTTTTTATATGGAGTGAAGTAGGGGTTCACCTTCATTGTTTTGCATGTGAATACCTAATTCTTCCACCACCATTTGTTGAAGAGATATGCTTTTCCAATTGAGTGACCTTGACACCCTTTTCCAAAATCAATTGGTCATAGATGTGAAAGTTTTTTCTGAAATCAGTTCAGTTCAATTGGTCTATATGTGTTTTCTTGTGCCAGTATCATGTTAGTTTGACTGCTGTAGATTTGTAGTAAGTTTTCCAATCAGTAAGTTTCAGTCCTCAAAATTTGTTCTTTTTAAAGATACTTTTTTCATTATCTGGGCTGCTCATGCTTCCATGTGAATTTAATGATTGTTTTTTCCATTTCTTCAAAGAAGGTTGTCGGATTTTCATTTGGATTGCCTTGAATCTCTAAATCACTTTTGGTAGAATTGACATATTGAAGATATTTCCTTTTCCCATCCATGACACAGAACATATTTCCTTTATTTAGAACTTTTAAAAATTTCCTTCAGCAATGTTTTGTAATTTTCCATGTATAGGTTGGTTAAAGTCATTGTTAGATATTTGATTTTTTTAATTGCTATTGTAAATGATATTTTTCTTACTTTACCATTCAGATTGTTTTCTATTATTGTATAGAAATATCATAGTCTTTTGCTGCTGGATTCGTTTATTAGCTGCTGATGCTTTGTTGTAGATTTTGGGGGATTCTGTATATATAGGATCAGTTTGACTGCAAAATAAGAAAATTTACTTCTTCCTTTACAATGTAGATGCCTCTTTTCTTATGTAATTGCTCTGTCTGGAACTTCTATAACAATGTTGATTAATAGTGAAGACAGTGGGTATCCAGAACTTAGAGGGAAAGCTTTCAGACCTCACCACTGAGCATAATGTTACCTGTGGGATTTTTATGTCCTTTACTGCATTGAGGAAGTTTCCTTCTATTTTTAATTTTCTATGTGTTTGTCTCAAGAATTGGTGTTGGATTTTGTTACGTCTTTTCTGAGTAAATTGAGATGATCATTAATTTTTTTCCTTATTCCATTATTGTGGTGTTTTAAATTAATAGATTATTTTATGTTTAACCACCCTACATAGTCAGTGAAAATCTCAGTTTATCAAGGTGAATAATTATCTTTTTGTGCTGTTGAAACTGATTTGCTAGTATGTTTTTGAGAATTTTTCCATCTGTATTCATAAGGGATATTAATCTGTGATTTTCTTTCTTGTGGTGTCTTTATCTGGCTTTAATACTTGGATTCATAGAATAAGTTGGGAAGAATTCCTTCTTTTTCAATTTTTGAGAACAGATTCCACAGTATTGATATTAAGTCTTTTGCAATGTTATGGAAAATTCACCAGTGAAGCCATCTTGTCATGTACTTTTCTCTGTTGGGAAGCTTTTGATTATCAATCCAATCTGTTTATTGTTAATGGTCTGTTGAGTGAGTGTAGGTAGTTTGTGTGTTTCTAGGAAAATCTTAATTTCACCTAGTTTATCTGTCTTAGTGCACAGTCATTCATAGTATCCTCTTATAATCCTTTTTTATTACTGTCTGGTTAATAGGAATGCCTCCTTTCATTCTCGTTGTATTTAATTGGGTCTTTTCTCTCTTTTCTTTCATAAAAATTGCTAACTTGAATATTTGATATTTTCAAAGAAACTTCTTTTGCTTTTATTGATTATGTCTACTGTTTTTAATTTTATATTTCTTTTATCTTCATTTTAATCTTTATTATTCCATTCCTTCTACCAGCTTTGGACTTAATTTGCTTTTCTAAAAACCTCCAGTTATGAATTTAAGTCCCTAATTTGAGATCTTTCTTATTTTTAATTTACAAATTTAGAGCTATAAACTTCCCCCTCACCACAGCATTTTTTGCAGCCCATAAAGTGTGGTACATTGTGCCTTCATTTTAATTTCCCACAAGAGATTTCTTGATTTCACCTTCAATTCCTTCTTTGACCCATTATTTGTTTCAGACTTTTTTGTTTAATTTCCACATATTTGTAACTTTTTCAGTTTTCCCACTATTATTGATTATTAGCTTCATTCTGTTGTGTTTGCAGAAGATGCATTGTATGATTTCAATTTTTTTAACTTATTGAGACTATTTTTGTAACCTAATATATAGTCTATCCTGGAGAATTATCCATGCACACTAGAGAATGTGTATTCTGCTACTGTTAAGTGAAGTGTTCTATATATGTCTGTTAGTTCTAGTTGGTTTAGAATATCACTCAACTTCTATTTCCTTATTGATCTTCTGTGTATATGTCTATTCAGTATTGACTGTGGTGTAAAATATCTACTACTACAATGTTGGATCATGTATTTCTCCTCTCAGATCTGTTGTTATTTGTTTCATATATTTTGGGGCATTTCCATTTGATACATATATATTTATAATTATTTTGTCTTCTTGTTTAGTTGACTATTTTATTATTATGTAGTGACCTTCTTTGTCCCTCATAAATTTTGGCTTAAAGTCTATTTTATCTCATATTAGTATAACTAGTCCAGCTCTCTTTTGTGTACTATTTGCATGATATATTTTTCTCCATTCTTTCACTCTCAACCTACCCATGTCTTTGAATATGGTAAATCTCCTGTAAGCAGCAAAGTGTTGAGTCATGTTCTATATCCATTCTGGAAATCCCTGAACTTTGACAGGAGTGTTTAGTCCATTTACATTTTAAAGTCACTACTGATAGTGCAGGAATTTCTACTGCCATTTTGTTACATGGTTTATAATTCTTATACCTTTTGTGTCTGTAGGGCAGGTCCAGTGGTGACAAACTCCCAAGCATCTTTTTTTTATCTTGGAGCATTTTACTATCTCCCACATCTTGTAAGATAATGCCACCAGAAATAAAATTCTCAGTTGAAAATTGTTCTCTTTCCTCACTTCAATTATTTTATCCCATTGCCTTCTTGTTTCCATTGTTTCAGATGAGAAATCAGCACTTAATCTTATTGATACTCCTTCATACATAGCACATTACTTTTCACATCCAGCTTTCAGAACACTTTCCTTCTACTTTAAGTTCAACATTTTGGCTATTGTGTGTTTGAGTGCATTTTTTTTCATTTTTTTTCTTTTTGTGGTTCATTGTTTTTCTTGAATATACATATTCATATATTTTACTAAATTTGGGAAGCTTGCTGCTATTACTTCTTTGAATAATCCTTCAGCCACTTTCTCTCTTTCTTCTCCTGTGGGACTCCCAAAATACATGTATTAATATAATTGGTGGAGTCCCATAAGTCTCTTTGGCTATTTTCAACTTTTTCTAATCTTTTTCTTTTATTTACTCCTCAGCCTGAACCATTTCAAGTATCTTATCATCAAGCTTGCTGACAGTTTCTGCTTCTAGCTCCAATGTGCTGTTGAAACTCTCCCTGGAATTTCACATGTCAGTTATTTTGGTTTTCAACTCCAGTTGTTCTGTTTGCTTCCTTCTAAATTTTCTATCTCTTTATTGAGATTTTCATGTCCTTTATTCATTCTTTTTCTGATATCCTTTAGAGCTTTCTCTGTATTTTCCTTCACTTCCCTCACCATATTGAGCATCCCTTTATATATAATTTGTCCATTATGTCCACAGGCTGGGCATCTTTATTGATGTTTACTGGATTTTTATCCTCTTTCTTTGGATGGGCCATCATAACTTGTTTCTTTGTATTGTAATCTATTGTTCCACAGTGTAAATTTTAATATTTAAAAATGTTAACTCTGGGATTTCGTCTATGATTTGGCCATTCCTTGAGGGTTTTATCCAGATAGTGGTAGGATGGAAACTTTCTTGACTTTCAGAAGCTAACACAACCAAGTGAAGGTAAGCAGAAAAACACCTTTCAATGTCTTTTCCAATTGACTTTTTGTTGGCTGCTGCACTCCTTCAGAATTCAGCTCTTCTATCAAGGAAATCAGTCTAAGACTAATCCAAAGTTCAATGTCCTCCCTGTCTTTTCTTAGCCTGTGTCTTTTCCTGGGCTTGTGTTTGTTAGTGTCATTAGAAGTTCCCCTGTTAATTGGAATTTGAGTGTCCATTTTATTCAAAACAGAACCTCTCCCTCTTGTGGGTGCTCTATTTCAGAATTTAAATAGACAAGCCTTTATCCCAGGCTATTTGCCTTAATTGTTTCTTCTTCTGCTTTAGCTGTTCCATGCTACTTTTCCCGAAGAGGAAATTCTGGTGAGAAGGGGGTGATCTGGAGAGGAGTTTCTTAGTTCAGTCTTTTCCAGCTGGAATTTGGCCAGGTACTCACAATGAGAGTACAGGTTGGCTCCAAATTGCTCTGAGGAGTAGGGGGAGGAGGGCTATCAAGGACTCCAGGAGCTTTTCCTATGGCTTTTGCGGCTGCATTTTCTTGATTTAGCACTTGCTCAGTAAGTGCAACCCTTCAACTGTTTTATCAAATTTTGAAGAAAAGTAGGCAAAGGCTTTGCTACTTTTACCCTGGATTGGGATTGGAATAATGGCCACACTCAGAGTAGGGCCCCTAGAAATCTGAAGTAGCTGATAAAAACTAAAGATAAAAAAATATGTAATGCAATTATGTTAAAACACTGAATGAAGCTGCATGTGAGGTATAGGTTTTTTGTTTTTGTTTTTTTTGTTTTTTTTTCTTTCTATTATTGTTTTAATTCTTATTCTGTTGTCTTTTTATTTCTTTTTCTAAATCGATGCAAATGTACTAAGAAATGATGAATATGCAACTATGTGATGTTATTAAGAATTACTGATTGTACATGTAGATTGGAATGATTTCTAATTGTTTTGTTAATTCTTTTTTTAATTAATAAAAAAAAAAAAAGATAAAAAAATATGACCACACACCCCTGGATCTTGGGGAACTATTTGCATAGCCCATCTTGGCACCAGTTAGTTTCACCAACATGTGGGATTGTGGACCTCATTGCTGCCTGCCATGAATCTGGGGTGTGGAGGATGATAAGCATTTCAGAGAGGGTGAAGTTCACTGGTGTTTACTACAACTTACCAGTCCCTTCTTCCTGCTCTTCCCTGGATGCTGCACAATGCTCTAACAGACTTCTGAATTTCAAAATAGTTTATTTGGACAGTTCCTGCCAGTTCAATATTAGTTCTGGGGATGAACTTATTGGAGGTTATTACTGTCATCTTACCACATTCCCTTAGCTTGTTTTCTGGTTGAGTTCTACATTTGCAGGTGTCTTTTTAAATGCAATTTTATAAGATATATTTACACATCATACAATCCATCCAAAGTATATCAATGGCTCACAGTATCAAAACTATAGATGTGCATTCATCAATACAATTAATTTTAGAAAATTTTCATTGCTCTAAAAAAGAGAAAATGAGAAATATTTTATATTCCTTTTCCCCTGTCCTTGATTGGTGTGGTATATTTGTTACTGTTGATGAAAGAACATAAGATATTACTGTTAACTATAGTCCATAGTTTGCAATAAATGTGTTTTTCCCATATGCAACCTTATTATTAATAAGTTTAACATTAGTAAATATAATTGTAATAGTTTTGTACATTTGCTTTAGTTCATGGAAGAGACACAGTTTTTATATTTCTACTGTTAATCACAGTTATTGTTCATCCCAAGACTTATTGTGTTATACAGTTCCAAGTTTTGCAAGTGACTTTTTGATACTGTATATGACATGTGCTAACATTTGGATGATCTGCATAACTCAGTAGACCAATATTTTCCAAATGAACAATTCATAAGATTACAAAATAATGCATAGTAAAAGATCTATTCAAAGCACAAGATAGACTAATGAATATTGACATAACTATCAATGTGGTATCTGATTACACATTAAAAGCAGCTTTTAAGAAACTGCCACTTGGGGAGTTTTGATGGAATATCAAAGATGAATCTGAAACAAGATCTTAAAATGGTCCTTCATATTCTAAATAAAAATACTTGTGAGGTCATATTTCTTCCCCATGCTTCAAGCAAAGTGAGGCAATCCAACAGATTGAATGCAGAGATAGATACAAGAATCAAAATGAAACCTGTCAAGCCAGACATTAATGAGTGCTGAACAACATAGAGTAATGTCACACTTATCATTACTTTTTGCACAATATGTTTTTCATAAATATGTATTGGACAATGTGTTTAGTATTGATTTTAATGAATTAATACTTTAAAATTTTATGTTTTAATTTCTAAACCTATATATATATATATCAAAGAATACTCAACACCTAAGCTCTTTTATGGTCTCAATATTTTTTGTATGCCATATGGTGGGGGTCACATTTCATTCTTTTTCCCTGTGATGATCCCATTATTGCAGCACCATATGTGATTTTTTCCTTCAGGAAGTGCTTGGCCTGGGAATTGAACTTGGATCTCCTGTATGGCAGGTGACAACTCTACCACTGAACTACCCTGTACTTCCAGGGTTTCAATAATTTTAAGAGGAAACCAGAGAACAAAAGGCTTGAGAACCACTGATGTAGACAATTAATCTGGAAGTTAGGTTGCAATTCTAATTAAAATCTAACTTAATACTCTAATTATGCAGCAATTTGTGAATACAGATATAAAACTTTTGTGTGAATTAATTGAACCCATGAGAGATTTTTGAATTTCCTTTAGGTACTATATAGCTAGCTTTTGTGGTTTCTTTAAAATGTCCTTGTGGAGTGGCAGAACTTATAAAACGTAAGCATGGAAGACACCTGCATTTCATGACTAAGTGTATATAAATGGAAATACAGTCAGTGGATTAATACATAAAGCACATTTTCTTTTTGAATCGCTTCAACCAGGGATTCTTGCTTTAATTAATTAATTAATTTTGATACATTCCAATTATGCTTGAATTAATTCTGTTCTTAGTGATTAGGACACAGAGAGATAAATAAAAATTCACTCCCTTGATGGGTTTTCCTTTTTGGCCCATAACTTATAACTTGTATTCCAGAATGGTGGTTCTCACATACTCTTCTCTGAGAACCCAATGCAAGATAGAGCAGTGAGATTCTTTTGGAGAATTTGTGATGTGAGGCAATTGGATGTATTTGAATCGTATAGAGTGTTAACTTAAAATAAATCAGAGAAAATAAGTGTTGAAACCGTGAAATACCACTTTTACTGTAATGCTGTTCCCTGACATTTGTGAAAGACCTTGTCTGTGAGTCTTAAATAGTGTAAGTGGTTTCTTAAGTTTAGTCATGCACATGCATTTTTAGTGAATTTATTGAATTTATTATCGTTGTTGTATTTAGTTCAGAAATATATGCTGCTTTGAACTTGGTGATAAGTTCATCATTGTGCACCTTTCCATGAATAATTTCCAAAAGAAATTAATATTTAAATATTCTCTAGTAATCATAACAATGCTGATTTAAATACAGAATTATATTAATTTATTATTCATTTTGGTGTAAGATTCCTTGCTAATTTCTGAAACTCTTGTCCATACAATTGCACCTATATAGATTATTTGGTCAATATATTTAAAGAAACTATAGATCAAACTTGAGATTTGCTTCTGTGTCAAATTGAGAATGATATTAGTATGAATTCCATTTGTTTTGAAATATAGCAAGGGCATGTTATATAAATCCTGCTCATAATAATGTAAGACATAAGCTCTCTTTTATTTAGCATTTTAATTAAAACAAAAAATATTTATTTTTATTAAAAGGTTCCCTTTTAATTCATATTCAATGATGAAATTAAATAAGACTTCATTATGAAGTCATGAAACTTTCTTTTACATCATCCTCCATTCCACTAGCAAACCCTTGAATATACTATGCAACCCATTGTTGTCCATAAGAAAGTGATATAATCCTTCTTATTGAGTTTAGGTTTCTAAGATAGTTTGAAGTGATCTTATTTCATTCTTGAGTGCAGAAAGTGGAATTCTCCATTAGCTCAGCTGTATATAAATGCATATAAATAGTAACAGATATGTATGCATATGCTATACTCAAAAATGTTGAAATTATGTATCTTAGTGAAATTTGCATTTTCAAAGATAATGTATACCTGGAGATGGCTGCCAAATTTAGTTTGTATTTCTAGAAATATCAACATTTGAAAAGTGATGAGTTCTTGGATCTCTTATTGTGGAATACCTAGACTGGCCTCAAAATGAAGTAGAGTCTATAAAGCAAATTCCTCTTCAAACTTAGCTACAGGTTTTTTGAAATCCAAATCTAAATGAGTTGCTCAGTCATACTAACAAATTATGAATTTTCAAAGCCCATTTGGGGATTGTTAGGGAAATGTGTTGTAGGTGTGAAATTCTGATATTTGCAATTTAGTGTTTTATAGATTCACATTAGACAAATATTCCCATCAGTTCAAGTACTGTAAAATTGAGCTTAGATAAAGAAAGGAATTTGAATACCCAAATATACCTGGAGGCCAAATTGAGTCATTTGCTTTAATTAAAGCAATTAATGCAAAATAGATCTTTAAAGCTGTCTTATGGGATATATAGTCATATACCCTACACTCCATCCAAAGTGTAAAATCCCTGGCTTGCAGTAGAGTCACAGAG
Source organism: Tamandua tetradactyla (assembly GCF_023851605.1). Lineage (NCBI taxonomy): Eukaryota > Metazoa > Chordata > Mammalia > Pilosa > Myrmecophagidae > Tamandua > Tamandua tetradactyla. Next base: position 80,793,893 of record NC_135353.1, read on the forward strand.
TTGTGCATTCATCACCACAATCAATTTTAGAACAATTTCTTTGGTACAAAAAGGAAAAGCCCATACCATTTTTACCTCCTTATTACTAACACTTAGAATTGGTGTGGTACCTTTGTTACAGCCAATTAAAGAACATGAAATTATTACATTTAACTATAGTCCATAGTTTGCATTAGGTGTATATTTCCCCATATACTACATTATTGTTAACACTTTGTAATAGTAATGTAAATTTGTTCTAGTTCATGAAAGAAAATTCTTATATTTGTCTATTAACCCCAGTCAGCAACCACAACAAGGTTCACTATGTTATACAGTTCCTTGTTTTATCCTCTGGCTTTCCTACTAGACCCTAAATTTACCCTTTCAACCATAGTTACATACATAATTCACTGTTATTAATTACACTTACAACAATGTGCTAACGTCAGCTCTATCCATCTCCAAACATTTACAATAACCTAACTAAAACTTCTGCAAAAATTAGTGTCAGCTCCCCTTCTTTACCCTCATTCTGTCTCTTCTTACCTATATTCTAGATTTTAACTCTAATAATTTGCTTGTTATACTTAGATCATGTGAGTGAGACAGTCTAATATTTATCTTTTTGTATTTGGCTTATTTCACTCAGCATAATGTCTCAAGGCTCATCCACATTGTCACATGTACCAGGACTTCATTCTTTCTTACAGCTGAATAATATTGCATCATATATATACACACACACACGTCACATTTTGATTATCCATTGACCAGTTGATGGGCACTTGGGTTGGCTCCATCTTTTGGCTGCTATGGTCATTGTTGTATAAATGTCTGTTACTATTTTCAGTTTTGATGCCTAGAAGTAGGATTGTCAAATACTATGGTAATTCTATACTTATTTTCCTGAGGAACTACCAAACTGTCTTGCACAGAAACTGCACAATTTTCTCTTCCTCCCAGGAGGGAAGTATGTTCCTATTTCTCCAAAACCTCTTCAACTACTGTACTTTTCTGTTTTTTTAAAAATATTTTTATTGAGAAATCTTCATGCACAGATAGTCCACCCACCATGTGTAATCAGTAGCTCACAGTATCATCACATAGTGGTGTATTCATCACAATGGTCATATTAAAAATTATTGATTCACTCCAGAAAAAGAAATAAAAAGAAAAAACTCATACATCCCATAATCCTTGCCACTCCCTCTCATTAACAACTAATATTTCAGTCTACCCAATTTTTTTACCCCTTATACCCCATAATATTTATTTATTTATTTATCCTAGTTTTATTATTCATCTGCCCATATCCTGGATAAAAGGGGCGTCAGATACAAGGTTTTCACAAAAAATGATCCCAGCATAAAAGCTATATGGATATACAGTCATCTTCAAGAATCATAGCTACTGGTACACAGTTCAACAGTTCAGGCATTTCTCTCTAGCCACTCTAATGCACCACAAACTAAAATGGGATATGTACATAATGCATAAGAATAACCTCAAGAATAAACTCTTGACTCTGCTTATAATCTTTCAGCCATTGAAAATTTATTTTGTCTCATTTCTTTCTTCCCCATTTTGGTCAAGAAGGCTTTCTCAATACCAAGATGCTGGGGCCCAGTTCATACCAGGAGTCCTGTACCACTTTTCCAGGGAGATTTATATGCCCAGGAGTCATTTTCCATGTAGGGGGGAGGGTAGTGAGTTCATCTGCTTAATTGGGTTAGAGAGGGAGAGAACATATGTGAGCAACAAAACAGGTTCTCTGGGGATATTCTTAGGCATAATTATATGCAGTCTTAGCTACCCTTTTGCAGGAATATGTTTCATAGGGGGGAAACACCAAAATTGAGGGCTTGGCCTATTGAATTGGTTGTCCCCACTGCTTGTGAAAATATCAGAAATTTCCCAAATGGGGAAGTTGAATACCCCCTCCTTTCTTCCTAGTCCCCCAAGAGGAATTTGCAAATACTTTTTTATCCACTGCTCAAATTACTCTGGAATATGTCAGGGCATCACACTAACCTGTAAAAACCAACAAAGCCTCTTGCCCTTTGCAAGATGCCATGTTATTATGGTGTTCAAATAAACTGACCATACAAGCTAAATTAGATAATGTGCTACTCAAAATACAAATGTTGTACCAAATAAAAATCTCTTCCTTTGATTTCACACAGAAATTGAAAATTTAAAATAGAGATCATATCATCCTTTTACCCTATAATCTAATTACTTTAGTCCATTCCAGATTAGCTTCATTCATATCTCTAGTGGAATTCTGATCTTTTTGCCACTTTTTAACAGTTACCGTATGTGGGTAATGCTGACTTTCATAGCTTCAGAGCTCTAACTCTGAGTCTCAGATGTTACATAAACACCTAAAATTTCAGGGAATGACCAGGTTATAAACAAACAGCTCTGCATCTCAAAATTTAGAAATAATTGTTACAACTACAGAATAGATGTGACTGCTGTAAGAGCTTACAATCTAAGACCCTTTACAATAGGCCTCAATATAATTACCAATTCTCTGACTTCAGTTTTCTGAGTTTGTATATTATAATCAGTCCATATGGTATATTTGATAATATTTGTCTTTTTGTTTCTAATATTTCATCCAACATACTGTCTTCAAGCTTCATTTACCTTATTGCATACCTCACACCTTCTTTCTTTCTTGCAGCCACTCAGTAGTCCATTGAAAGTACACATCACAGTTCCCCCTTCTATTAATATCATTGTACCTTAGGCCACTTCCATCCATTGTGAATCATGAGCACTGCTGCCCTAAACACCAGGGTGCAAATGCCCATTCTTGTCCCCACTCAGTTCCTCCAATTATATATCTAGCAATGGTGTTACAGGATCATATGGCATCCCCACACCTAGCCTCCTGTGGAATCACCACACTGCCCTCTACAGGTGCTGTGCCTCTCAGTTTCCCTAACAACAGTGAATAGGTACATCTCTTTCTCCACATTTTCTCTAGCACTTGTTTCTCTCTGTTAATTTTTAGAGACTTATTTGCAAATCACACTCCAACCTAAGTAAATAGCTATGCCTTCACCACCATAATCTATATGAAGACATTTCCTTTCCTTCTGGAAAGAATCCATATCCTTCATGTATATCCCTGACTTGTTGACATTTTGGTTTGGCTTAATGCCATTGGTACAATAAGTAGAAGCATATTATTGTTGACTATAGACCCTGTCTTACACTGATTGTATTTTTCCCTGTATAATATCCAATTATCAACACCTTGCAATGTTAACATTCAATTGTTCTCCCCCATGTATAAACGTTTTTATATTTGTACATTTAATCATCATCACTGTCCACTCTAAGCATTCTTAAGTTCTACCCTCTCAGTCTTTATCCTCTATCTTCCATCCTGGTGACTTACATGTCTCCAGCCTTTATTCCTCAACTATACTCACTTTCAGCTTCTTTCAGTGTACTTATACTATTGTACTTCCACCAGATAACATTGTGCTACTAATTTCTGAATATTTACAGTCAGTCTTGTTGCATAGTATGTATTGCTATAGCACAAAGTGCCCAAATCTCTACACTCTTTATATCTCCTAATAACTTGTGTTCTTAACTTTAACTCTTAAAGTTCACTCTTTAATTTTAGTTCATATTAGTGAGACCATACAGTATTTATCCACTTCTGTCTAGAATTTCCCTCAGGATAATGTTCTCAAGTATCATCTACATTGTTCCATAATTCATGACTTCATTCTGTCTTACAGCTGTGAAATATTCTATCATATGTATATACCACAACTCATTTAGCCGCTCATCCATGGATAGACATTTGGGTTGCTTTCATCTCTTGGCAATCATGAGTACTGCTGCTATAAACACCAGTGTGTAAATGTCCATTCTATCCTTTCCTTCATTTCTTCCAAAATATAATTAGTAGTGGGATTGCTGTATCATATGGCAATTCTATACTCAGTTTCCTGAGGAACCACCAAATTGCCTTCCAGAGAAGTTGCACCATATATTTCCACCAACAGAGGCTAACCGTGCCTCTCTATCCTAATCAACTCCAACACTTCTCATTTTCTGTTTTTTTGATAATGGACATTCTAACGGGTGTGAACTGCTATCTCATTGGAATTCTGATTTACATTTCCCTAATAGCCAGTGAAATTGAGTATCTTTTCATGTGCTTTTTAGTGATTTGCTTTTCCTCTTCTGAGTAGTATCTGTTTACATCTTTTACACATTTTAAAATTGGGTTGTGAATAAAACAATTTAAAAATGAACAGAGAGAAAGAAGAAGTGCTAGAGAAAATGCAGATAAAGAGAGGTACATATTCACTGTCAGTAGGGTACTGATCATGCCAAAGACATTAAGCCAAAACAAAATGTCAACAAGTCAGGGATATGCAGGAGGGGTATGTGAGGAATGCAGCTATGTGAATGGTCCTTAAGGACTTTATGTTGAATGAAATGTCAGAAGCAAAAATGCAAATATCATCATGCATTAATCAAATAGACTATAATATAAAAATTCAGTGCACTAAAGTAAAAAACATGGGTTATCAGGTTGGGGCCTATTGGAAAGGGTCCTAGATTGCAAGCTCTTACAGCAGTCACATATGCTCAGGAGGTATAACTGTTTATTCTAAATTCTGAGATACTGAGCTGTTTGTATATATCATGGTCATTCCCAGAAATTTTGGGTATTTATGTGACACTTGAAATTCAGAATTAGAGCTCTGAAGTTATGAAAGGCAGCATACCCCAGGCAGGAACTGTTTAAAAAGTTGAAAAAGTAATGAGACTTTAAGTAGAGATATGCATGAAGCTGATCTGTACAGGACCAAGGTATATCAGAATATCCAGAATAAGAATGAGAACCTTTAATCCTGTATATCTTAATGTAATGCTTGGGTATATCCCAGAGTGTATTAAGGAGATAATAAAAAAATATTGAGAATGCCCTTGAGGAATGGGAGAAAAATTATGAAACTATTAAACTTTACCATGGGGGAAACCCTGGATACAGTACCAAACGTAGGAACACCCAAATCAATAAGCCAATCCCTTGACCTTGAGGTGTGTCTTGTGAAGCTTATGTATGTAGCAGAGAAGATTAGCTGACCTGTAGGTATGACTAAGAGTCATACCCAGAGAACCTCTTTTATTGCTCAGATGTGGACTTTTACTCTCTAAGCCCAACTCTACAACTGAAAGCATTGCCATCACCCTTACATGGTATATAACATCTAGAGAGGAAAGTCTCCCTGGCAGCATGGGAGATGACACTCAAGTATGAGCTTGGCAATGGAACTGTGAGATCAACAATGCCATCCTGACAAAAAGTGGGAAAAGAAATGAAACAAATAAGAGAGTTCAAATGGAAATGAGAGACTACACTGGAGGTCACTCTTACACCTGCTTCTGTAGGCATTACTATTTATTGCAACTTGCCAAACTACAACCAAAACTATTCCTGCCAATCCTAAAGAACACCTAGGGCATTCATATATATATATATATATATGAAGGTTCAATGCATTAAGGTCACTTTCAAAAACCTACAAACTCCAGTTGGGTCCTTGGACCAGTTAAGTCCTGAAATGTAGAAGGATCAATAAAGGTAAAAAGAAGAAAAATTAGATATGCCACATAAAATCAAAAAATGCAAAATGGTAGAAGAACTACTGCCTTTACAGTAATAACACTAAATGTTAATGGACTAAACTTTCCAATCAAAAGACACAGACTGGAAGAATGGATTAAAAAACAGGACCCATCTATATGCTGTCTACAGGAAATGCATCTTAGACTCAAAGATAAATATAGGTTGAAAGTGGAATTTCAGAAAAAATATTCAACAAGAAGACATAACAATCTTAAATATTTATGTACTGAGCCAGAGTGCTCCAAAATACATGAGGCAAACACTGAAAAGAGAAATAGACACATCTACCATAATAGTTGGAGACTTCAATTCTCCACTCTCAACAATGGACAGAACATCTAGACAGAGGATCAATAAAGAAACAGAGAATTTGAATAATACAATAAATGAGCTAGACTTAACAGATATTTATAGAGCATTATACCCCACAACAGCAGGATACACCTTTTGCTCAAGTGGTCATGGATCATTCTCAAGGATAGACCATATTCTGGGTCACAAAGCAAGTCTCAACGAATTTAAAAAGATTGAAATCAGAGGAGGGGCCAAGATGGTGGCTTAGGAATGTGCACATTTTAGTTCATTCTCCAGAACAACTACTAAATAACCAGAAACAGTACAGAACAGCTCTGGGGGCCACATCAGTGATTGGACACACAGTGTACCCCAGGCTGGACCAGCTGGGCTGGCTGTGAGCCTCCCCAGAACCGTGAGTTCCCAAGCCCTGGCAGCTGGCACCCCTCCCCCACAGGCTACTTCACAGAGGGGAAAGGAATGAGACCTTACCAGCAGAAGAGGCTGAGCCCAACCAAACGCCAATTGTGGCATTAATTAACAAATTCTGACTACTAAAAATAGGCCCTGAGCTCAGGTGAACCTGGTCAAAGCAGAGGTCACTCATTTTTGCCCTGGGGCCAAGGGGGCAGGGTTTATGGAAAAAGAAAAAAAAAGAAACAGAGGTTTTTGTGGCTGTGTTTCTATAAAGGCTTGACTGCCTCTGGAGTCAGCAGCAGGATTTCACAGGCTGCAACTGCCCCAGTCATAGGCAGAAACAAGCACATTTCAGGGCTTGTCTGGAGCCTTTGCCTTCCCTAGGGGAGGGGTGAAACCCAACTCAGGTGGAATCCCTCCCTCAAGGGATTCAGACACCAGGGCTTGGTAATTTGAACCATTAAAACTAGCCTACAACCTCTCCTCAGTCTCCATCATGCCCCAGCAGGGAGAGTCTACCAAAGTTAAAGGTACCACATCATCTTATGTGATGGTACCTGCAGGCAGACAAGTGCCACATACTGGGCAGGATAAGAAAAACAGAGTCCAGAGACTTCACAGGAAATTCTTTCAACCTGCTGGGTCTCACCCTCAGGGAAAACTGACACAGGTGACCCCTTCCCCTTGATAGGTAGCCAGTTTGGTCTGGGAAAACCCAGCTGGCATCTATAATACCTACATAGACCCTCCTAAGGGTGGGGGGGGAGGGGCACCATGCAAGCAGGGCAAGAAACAAGAAAGCAAGAATGGAAAAATTATCTTCTGTTGAACATAACCTAAGCTAGAGGTCCAGAAAAAGCTGAACTGATGTCAAAGAACTAACAGACAACAAATTCATCCAGCAAGAAAACCCTAGGTAAAAGAAGTGAAAGCAACCTCCAGAATAAACTAGTTAAGGTAATTAAATGTCTAGACACCAGCAAAAAATAACAAATCACATCAGGAAAATTGAAGATATGGCCCAGTCAAAGGAACAAACCAACAATTCAAATGAGATACAGGAGCTGAAACAATTAATTCAGAATATATGAACAGACATGGAAAACCTCATAAAAAACCAAATCAATGAATTGAGGGAGGATATGAAGAAGGCAAGGAATGAACAAAAAGAAGAAATGGAAAAACTGAAAAAATAAATCACAGAACTTATGGGAATGAAAGGTACAGTAGAAAAGATGAAATCTGCAATGGTAGATTGCAAAAAGAAGAGGATAGGATTAGTGAACTGGAGAACAGAACAACTGAAATCCAACAACGGAAACCATAGGGAAAAAATGGAAAAATGTGAGCAGGGACTCAGGGAATTCAATGACAATATGAAGCGCATGAATATATGTGTTGTGGGTGTCCCAGAAGGAGAAAAGGAGGAGAAAAACTAATGGAAGAAATTATCACTGAAAATTTCCCAACTCTTATGAAGGACTTAAAATTATAGATCCAAGAAGGGTAGCATACACTAAAGAGAATAGATCCAAATAGATGTACCCCAAGACACTTACTAGTTAGAATGTCAGAGGTCAAAGAGAAAGAGAGGATCTTGAAAGCATCAAGAGAAAAACAATCCATCACATACAAGGGAAACCCAATAAGACTATGCATAGATTTCTCAGCAGAAACCATGGAGGCAAGAAGACAGTGGGATGATATATTTAAATCACTAAAAGAGAAAAACTGCCAAAGAAGAATTCTATATCCAGCAAAATTGACCTTCAAAAATGAGGGATAAATTAAAATACTTTTAGACAAAAAATCAATGAGAGAATTTGTGACCAAGAGAGCAGATCTGCAAGAATACTAAAGGGAGCAGAAGAGACAGATATGAAAAGACAGAGGAGAGAGGTGTGGAGAAGAGTGTAGAAAGGAAGACTAAGAGTAAAGATAAAAAGAAGGAAAATTAGATATGACATATAAAATCCAAAAGGCAAAATGGTAAAAGAAAGTACTACCCATACAGTAGTAACACTAAATGTTAATGGATTGAACTCCCCAATCAAAAGACACAGACTGGCAGGATGGATTAAAAAACAGGATCCTTCTAGGTTTCCTATATGCTGTCTACAGAAAACACACCTTAGACCCAAAGATAAATATAGGTTGAAAGTGAAAGGTTGGGAAAAGATAATTCATGCAAAAAACAATCAGAAAAGAGCAGAAGTAGTTATACTAATATCCAACAAATTAGTCTTCAAATGGAAAACAGTTAAAAGAGACAAAGAAAGATATTATGCATCAATAAAAGGAAAATTTCAGCATGAACACATGACAATCATAAATATTTATGCACCAAACCAGAATGCTCCAAAATACATGGGGCAAACACTGAAAACACTGAAAAGAGAAATAGACACATTTACCATAATAGTTGGAGAATTCAATTCCCCACTCTCATCAATGGACAGAACATATAGACAGAGGATCAATAAAGAAAGAGAGAATTTGAATATTACAAAAAACGAGCTAGACTTAACAGACATATATAGAACATTACAACCGACAGCAGGAGGATACACCTTTTTCTCTAGTGCTCATGGATCATTCTCAAAGATAGACCATATGCTAAATCACAAAGCAAGTCTCAATACATTTAAAAAGGTTGAAATCATACAAAACACTTTCACAGATCATAAGGGAATGAAGTTGGAAATCAATAATAGGAATAGTGCCAGAAAATTTACAAATATGTGGAGGCTCAACAACACATTCATAAACAACCAGTGGGTCAGGGAAGAAATTACAAGAGAAATCAGTAAATATCTCAAGGGAAATGAAAATGAAAACACAACATATAAAAATTTATGGGACACAGCAAAGGCAGTGTTAAGAGGGAACTTTATTGCCCTAAATGCCTATGTCAAAAAAGAAGAAAGGGCAAAAATTGAGGAATTAATTGTCCACTTGGAAGAACTAAAGAAAGAACAGCAAACCAACCCCAAAGCAAGCAAAAGGAAAGAAATAATGAAGATTAGACCAGAAATAAATGAAATTGAGAACATGAAAACAATTGAGAAAATCAATAAAACCAGAAGCTGGTTCTATGAGAAAATCAATAAGATTGATGGACCTTTAGGGAGATTGACAAAAAGAAGAAGAGAAAGGATGCAAATAAATAAGATCAGAAATGGAAGAGGAGACATAACCACTGACCCCACTGAAATAAAGGAAGTAATAACAGGATATTATGAACAACTTTATGCTAATAAACACAGCAATGCAGATGAAATGGACAACTTCCTAGAAAGGCATGAACAACCAACTTTGACTCGAGAAGAAATAGACAACCTCAAGAAACCAATAACAAATAAAGAAATTGAATCAGTCATTAAGAAGCTCCCCAAAAAGAAAAGTCCAGGACCAGATGGCTTCACATATGAATTCTACCAAACATTCCAGAAAGAATTCGTACCAATCCTGCTCAAACTCTTCAAAAAAATTGAAGTGGAAGGAAAGCTACCTAATTCATTATATGAAGCCAACATCATCCTCAACCAAAGCCAGACAAAGATATTACAAAAAAAGAAAACTACACACCAATCTCTCTGATGAATATAGATGCAAAAATCCTCAACAAAATTCTAGCAAATCAAATCCAGCAACGCATTAAAAGAATTATACATCATGACCAAGAAGGATTCATCACAGGTGTGCAAGAATGGTTCAACATAAGAAAATCAATTAATGTAATACACCATTTCAACACATCAAAGCAGAAAAATCACATGATCATCTCGATTGATGCAGAGAAGGCATTTGACAAAATTCAACATCCTTTCCTGTTGAAAACATTTCAAAGGATAGGAATAGAGTGGAACTTCCTTAAAATGATAAAGGGAATATATGAAAAACCCACAGCTAATATCATCCTCAATGGGGAAAAACTGAAAACTTTCCCCATAAGATCAGGAACAAGACAATGATGTCCATTATCACCACTGTAATTCAACACTGTTGAATGTTGGAAGCTCTAGACAGAGCAATTAGAGAAGAAAAAGAAATACAAGGCATCAAAACTGGAAAGGAAGAAGTAAAACTCTCACTGGTTGCAGATGATATGATACTATATATCAAAAACCCTGAAAAATCCACAGCAAAACTAGTAGAGCTAATAAAAGAGTACAGCAAGGTGGCAGGTTACAAGATCAACACTCAAAAATCTGTAGTGTTTCTGTGAACTAGTAATGAACAATCTGAGGGGGAAATCAAGAAACGAATTCCATTTACAGCTACAACCAAAAGAATAAGATATTTAGGAATAAATTTAACTAAAGAGACAAAAGACCTATACAAATAAAACTACAAGAAATTGTTAAAAGAAATCACAGAAGACCTAAATAGATGGAAAAGCATACCGTGTTCATGGATTTGAAAACTAAATATAGTTAAGATGTCAATTCTACCTAAATTGATTTACAGATTCAATGCAATACCAATCAAAATCCCCACAACTTACTTTTCAGAAATAAAAAAACCAATAAGCACATTTATCTGGAAGGGCAGAGTGCCCCAAATTGCCTAAAGTATCTGGAGGAAAAAAAATGAAGCCAGAGGTCTCATGCTGTGCCTAACTTTAAGGCACATTATGAAGATACAGTGGTCAAAATAGGATGGTATTGGCATAAAGATAGATATGTTGACCAATGCAATCCAATAGAGTGTTCAGATACAGACCCTCTCATCTATGGACAATTGATCTTTGATAAGGCATTAAAATCAACTCACCTGGGATGGAACAGTCTCTTTAATAAATTGTGCCTAAAGAACTCGATATCCATATGCAAAAGTGTGAAAGAAGACCCATATCTCACACCCTATACAAAGTTAACTCAAAATTGATCAAAAATATAAACATTAGGTCTAAGACCATAAAACAGTTAGAAGAAAATGTAGGGAAATATCTTATAAAACTTATACTTGGAGGCGGTTTTATAGACCTTATACACAAAGCAAGAGCACTGAAGAAAGAAATAAATGGGAACTCCTCAAAACTAAACATTTCTGCACATCAAAGAACTTCATCAAGAAAGTAAAAATACAGCCTACCCAATGGGAGACAATATTTGGAAATGGCTTATCAGATAAAGTTCTAGTATCCAGAATTTATAAAGAGATTGTTCAACTCAGTGACAGAAAGACAGCCAACCCAATTACAAAATGCGCAAAAGACTTAAACAAACACTTCTCAAAAGAGGAACTGCAAATTGCCAAAAGGTACATTAAAAGATGCTCAACTTCCCTGGGTATTAGAGAAATGCAAATCAAATTCACAATGAGATATCATCTTACATCCACCAGAATGGCCATTATCAATAAAACAGAAAATGGCAAATACTGGAGAGGATGTGGAGAAAGAGGTACACTTATCCACTGTTGGTGGGAATGTCAAATGGTACGACCACTGTGGAAGGCAATTTGGTGGTTCCTCAAAAACCTAAGTATAGAATTGCTGTATGACATGTCCACACGATTGCTAGGTATCTACTCAGAGGACATGAGGGCAAGGACACAAATGGACATTTGCACACCAATGTTTATAGCAACATTATTTACAATTGTGAAGAGATGGAAACTGCCAAAATCTCCATCAACAGACAAGTGGCTAAACAAGCTGTGGAATATAAATATGATGGAATATTATGCAGCCGTAAGACAGAATAAATTTATGAAGTATGTAACATCATGGATGCACCTTAAGGACATTATGCTGAGTGAGATTAGCCAGAAACAAAAGGACAAATACTGTATGGTCTCACTGATATGAACTGGCATTAGTGAATAAACTTGGAGAATTTCGTTGGTAACAGAGACCATCAGGAGGTAGAAATAGGGTAAGATAATGAATAATTAGAGCTGAAGGGATACAGACTGTGCAACAGGACTGAATGTAAAATCTCAGAAATGGGCAGCACAATACTACCTAGCTATAATACAATTAGTTTAAAATGTTGAATGAAGCTGAATGTGAGAATGATAGAAGGAGGCGGGTTGGGAGCACAAATGGAATCAGTAAGAAAGATATAGATGATAAAGATTGAGATGGTATAATCTAGAAATTTTTAGAGTGTATAATGATAGTGACTAAATGTACAATTTAAAAAATGTTTTTGCATGAGGAAGAACAAAGAATGTCATTACTGCAGGGTGCTGAAAATAGATGGTATTCACTATTTTAAAATTTTATCTTATGTGTGAGACTAAAGCAAAAAATGTTGATTTGGTACAAAATTTATAGTTTGACTAGTGCATTTCCTAATATAACTTATGTAGACAGCTTAATTGAACACCACAAGTGCATGGAACCTCGAGTAGGATGTGAAGTTTTGTTGGTTTGTCCAGTGTGATGCCCCGATAAATCCTAGAGTGATTTGAACAGTGAATAAAAAAGTATTTGCAAAGTTTCCTTCAGGGAATGGTGAGAATGGGGGAAATTCAACTTCCCCACATTGAATTCTTGATATTCTCACAAGCAGTGTGGACAACCAAATCTATAGGCTGAGCTCGCAGTCTTGGGGTTTGTTCATATGAAACTTAACCCCACAAAGGATAGGCCAACCTTACTTAAAATTAGGCCTAAGAATCACCCCCAAGAGAACCTCTTTTGTTGCTCATATGTGGCTTCTCTCTCCAGCCAACACAACAAGCAAACTCACCACCCTCTCCCTGTCTACATGGGACATGACTCCCAGGGGTGTGGACCTTCCTGGCAACATGGGACAGAAATCCTAGAATGAGCTGAAACTCAGCATCAAGGGATTGAGAAAAACCCTAGAATGAGCTGAAACTCAGCATCAAGGGATTGAGAAAACCTTCTTGACCAAAAGGGGGAAGAGTGAAATGAGACAAAGTGTCAATGGCTGAGAGATTCCAAACAGAGTCGAGAGGTTATCCTGGAGGTTATTCTTATGCATTAAGTAGATACCACCTTTTTATTCAAGATGTAACAGGGAGGCTGGAGGGAACTGCCTGAAAATGTAGAGCTGTGTTCCAGTAGCCATGTTTCTGGAAGGTGATTGTATAATGATATGGCTTTCACGGTGTGACTGTGTGATTGTGAAAACCTTGTGTCTGATGCTCCTTTTATCTACATTGTCAACAGATGAGTAGAACTATGAAATAAAAATAAATAATAAGGGGAACAAATGTTAAAATGAATTTAGTTTGAAATGCTAGTGATCAATGAAAGTGAGGAGTAAGAGTATGGTATGTGTAAATGTTTTTTCTGTTTTCATTTCTTCTCTTTTTTTGAATAGATGCAAATGTTCCAAGAAATTATCATGATGATGAATATGCAACTATGTGATGATATTGTGAATTACTGATTATATATGTAGAACATAATGATCAAAATAGGAATGTTTGTGTTTGGTGTTTTTTGGTATTTAAAAAAATTAAAAGAAAAACACTTTCTCAGATAATTAAGGAATTAAGTTGGAAATCAGTAATAGGCAGAGTGCCACAAAATTCACAAATATATGGAGACTCAACAACACACTCTTAAACAACCAGCAGGTGAAGGAATAAATTACAAAAGAAATCAGAAAATATCTCAATGCAAATAAAAATGAAAGCACAACATATCAAAATCTATTCAGTGCAGCAAAGGCTGTGCTAAGAGGGAAATTTATTGCCCTAAATGCCTGCATCAAAAAGAAGAAAGGGCAAAAATCAAGAAATTAACTGTCCACTTGGATGAACTAGAGAAAGAACAGCAACCTAACCCCAAAGCAAGCAAAAAGAAAGAAATAGTGAAGATTAGAGCATAAATAAATGAAATTGAGTACATGAGAACAATTGAGAAAATCAACAAAACCAGAAGTTGGTTCTATGAGAAAGTATAAGATTGATGGACCTTTAGTGAGGTTGACATAAAGAAGAAGAGGATGCAAATAAATAAAATCAGAAATGGAAGAGGAGACATAACCACTGACCCCACAGATATAAAGGAGGTAATGATATGATACTTTGAACAACTTTATGCTAACGTACTAAACAATGTAGATGAAATGGAGAACTTCCTAGTACCAATCCTGCTCAAACTCTTCAAAAAATTTGAAGGGGAGGGAAGGGAACCTAAGTCATTCTATGAAGCCAACATCACTCTCATACCCAAGCCAGACAATGTTATTACAAGACAAGAAAACTACAGACCAATCTCTCTAATGAGACGCTGGCCAAATGCTTGACCTTGCCAAAATGCAAGCTTGGAACTTCAGGGTATTGGGGGTGCTACAGACCCTCTGCAAAGTGCTCATGCCCTCTTGTGGGAAGATAAAGAAGGAAACATGGGTTATTTCACCCCCTCTATTGAGAAAACCTTCTCGACCCAAAGGGGGAAGAGAGAAATGAGAAAAATAAAGAGTCAATGGCTGAGAGATTTCAAACGGAGTTGAGAGATTATCCTGGAGGCTATTCTTATGCATTATATAGATATCACTTTTTTGTTAAGGTGTACTGGAGAGGCTGGGGGGAAGTGTCTGGAAAGGTAGAGCTGTGTTCCAGTAGCTGTGTTTCTTTAAGATGATTTCATGATGATATAGCTTTTGCAATGTGACTGTGTGATTATGAAAACCTTGTGTCTGATGCTCCTTTTGTCTATGCTATGGACAGATGAGTAAAACATATGGATTAAAAATAAATAAATAATAGGGGGAGCAAATGTTAAAATAAATTTAGTAGATTGACATGCTACTGATCAATGAAAGGGAGTGATAAGGGGTATAGAAAAAAATAGGGGAAACAGAGGTTAAAATATTTTGCATTGATGAAAATACTCATAGTCAATGAGAGGGAGGGGTTGTAGTGCAAAAACCAGGAATGAGGCCCTTTCCAGAACCATGGGCAAGGGAGGTGATGGTACACCTGCCTCATATCCCAGATGAGCCCCCAGAAATGTAGCACAAAAACCAGGAATGAGGCCACAGGTCTCCAGAAACATTCCACAAAGTTAGAACAGGCTGAGACTAAGGATCCGTAGTTTCAGGAAGCAGGTTTTATTTGCTATGGTCATAGGGCTCAGCTGAGTAGCCTCTGAAAGTCTGAGCCCCGAACAAAAGGCAACCTTAGCTTTTATAGACTCTTTGATATGTTAAAGACAAGGTGAACAATTGGCTGATTTAAGTTGAGAATGGCCCAGAGCTGAACCGTTGAGGGGCCCCCACCCCAGGAATGTCTTCTCTTGCCTATATGCATCTCCACCATTTCCCAAAGACTAGGGGAGGGGGTTTCTATCCCAAGAAATGTGCCTTATCTCACTTGCCTGCAAGGAGAGGGGGTTTGGGGATTTTCCACAGAGAGCATAGCTAAACCAGAAAGAGGGGAAGGCCTGCCTGCTACGGGGTAAGGGGTATGGTATGTAGGATTTTTTTCTTTTTTCTTTTTAGTTGTTTTTCTGAATTGATGTAAATATTCTAAGAAATGATAACGGTGATGAATGTACAACTATGTGATGATATTGTGAGTTATTGATTATATACCAAGAGTGGAATGATCATATGATAAGGGTATTTGTGTTTGTATGTTGTTATGTTTTTAAAAAAATTAAAAATTAAACAAAAACTGTGATTGGTTCTTTGCTCTAACCCTGGCCCCCTTCTTCTAGAAGAGAATTTTTAATATGAGTCAGAGAATGGTCATGGGGCAGTCTACTGTGAGTATGGTAGATAGACAGCAACTCTTTCATGTGGAGAGATTTACTGACAGTTCTTTTTTAATGCAATTTTATTGTGATATATTCACACACTTAATAATCCATCCAAACTATGCAATCAATTGCTCACAGTATCATCATATGGTTGTGCATTCATCACCACACTCAATTTTAGAATATTTTCATTACTCCAAGAAAAAAATACATATATAAAAGAATACCCAAAACATCCCATACCTCTTCCCCCTATTATTTATTTATGTTTTTCTTTATTTTACTACTCATCTTCCCATACACTGGATAAGGAGGATGTCAGTCAGAAGGTATTCAGTCACATAGCTACATGATAAAATCTATATAATTATGCAATCATCATCAAGAATCCATCTACTGGTTACAGTTCAACAGTTTTATGCATTTCCTTATAGCTTTCTGTATGCACTAGAAACTAAAAAGGAATATCTATATAATGCATAAGAACCTTCAGGTTTGCCTCTGACTCTCTTTGAAATCTCTCAGCCACAGAAACTTTGTTTTGTTTCATTTCTTTTCCCCCTTTTGGTCAAGAAGTTCATCTCAATCACATGATGTGATGGCCAGGCTCATCCCTAGGAGTCATGAGTGAGTAAGAATTGTCAGTGGGAGGAGCGGAACTGAGATTAAGTTTCAATAAAGGTCTCAGGAAGTCCCTTTAGGCATTATTGAGCTGAGATCTACCAAGTTGCACATCTTGAGGCAAGGAGTCTTGGCTTTTATATACTTTAATTTACTAGTCATTGGATGCAGCCTCTGTGGGATCTTCCCTTGATGGAGGGTAATTCCCTGACAAGAACTCAGCTGAGAGTCAGCAGTTACCAATATTCTACAGTAGCTCTGTGAATGAATGTCTCAATTCTGAAGGAGATTTGGGCAGCTCAAGAAAACATAGACTCTATGACCTAGTGAAGTATGTGTGTTGACAGGAATTATGCAAATGCACTCTAAAATCACTCAGGAGAAATATTTAACCTATACTGAGGAAAGTCCAAGAAATTTTCCCAAAGGCAATGACTTCTAAAATGCAACTTGAAGAGTGAAAATGTGGTCATCATGTATTTGGTGCTATATGCATTGGTAATTTCAAATGCAAATGGTAAAGAAAAAAGAGATCATTGTTCAGGAAACTAAAACAAAACTGTGACTGAATTTACTGTTAGGATGAGAGGAGGAGGAGGGGAACAGTGAGAGATGAGGATAAAGAGGAAATTGCCTAATTCATGTCTTCTTTGCTGTATTAAGAATTTAAACCTAAGGACTATGTTATCTTGAACAAATTAATTCAGCCTACAGTCTTTACATTCTTAAGTGATAATATGCAGAAAATAATACTAACTTCAAAGGATTAAGGTGAAGATTGAGTAAAGCAATATGTAATGGCCCCAACCTGGGTGTAAATTGCAGGTACTTAGTTCCTTTCCATGTAGAAATATGCAAGGCAGGCTTTAGCTTTAAACAAAGAAGTGGTGGCTTAGATAGTTTTAATTTGGGTGTAGATCAGGAAGGCTTCATACCAAATATTCTTTCTCCCATTAATGATTGGAATTTTAGAATTCCTTAATATTATACATCAATATTTACCTTATAAAGACAACAAATAGACTGCAGTAGAATTTGATAACATGATTCATGAGGGAGAAAATAAGGAATGGAATACTGAAGGTGTAGTGTGAAAACCAGGAACGAGGCCACAGGCTTCCAGGAATGTTTCACAAAGTTAGAACAGGCTGAGACTAAGGATCAATAGTCTCAGGAAGCAGGTTTTATTTGCTATGGCCATAAGGCTTAGCTGAGTAGCCTCTGAAAGTCTGAGCCCTGAACAAAAGGCAACTTTAGCTTTTATAGACTGTATGATATCTTAAAGACAAGGTAAACAATTGGCTGATTTAAGTTTAGAATGGCCCAGAGCTGAACCATTGAGGGGCCCCCACCCCAGAAATGTCTTCTCTTGCCTATGTGCATCTTCATCAGTTCCTGAAGGCTAAGGGAGGGGGTTTCTATCCTAGGAATGTGCCTTATCTCACTTGCCTGCAAAGAGAGGGGGTTTGGAGATTTTCCATATAGAGCACAGCTAAATCAGAAAGAGGGAGAAGCCTGCCTGCTACAAAGGTAAAGGGAAACCTGGCACAAAGAGGGATGCTGGCATCATTTAAGACACATTTAGCCTGTGTTACAATTTAGTATTCTGTTATCCTCAGAAAATAAAGGTTGGATAATGTTTTGTGTACTTTTACATGTAAGAAAATCTTTTTGTTTTTATTTATCAATTTGGCAAGAATGAAAATAATCATCCTACTCAGGGTGGGGTGCAGTGAGATGGGACTACTGCTTTTTGGTTTATGATCTCAGAAAATCTTTCTAGAGATTTACTGAGTAGTATATATGAGGATCCAAAAGATGCTTAAAGCCTTTGATCCATAAATCACATAGAAATTCATGCTTAAGAAATAATCAGGAATAAAAACCCATGTTTATGAACAGGGATATCAACCACACTTTTTATAAGAGCTACAAAAGGAAAAAAATCCAAATGTCTCATCCTAGGAAAGTAAATATATACACTGAAATATGTTCACACAGAAGATGATTAGCCAAATTTCAAATTCCAACTATTCAACAAATATTTATTATATGGTGAAATGTGCACTATGTAAAATAAATAGTGGGATTCATAAATATGTGCAGAATGATCACTGTTTTTAACACAGATGCATGTGCTAAAAATCATAAGTCAAAATTTGGGTTATATCTCTGGGTGGGGAAATATGAGTAATATTGGTATTTTGATTACTCATTTTGGCTGAATTTTTGGAATTTGTAGAATGTACTGAAAATAATTTAAAATAACAAGAAACGTCATCTTTTTAAAATATCACTTTTTCATATGGAATATCAGTAGGATATGTTTTTTTACTCAGCCTGGCAAGGAATTTTAAATGGGTAAGGCAAATAGAAAAGAATAATCCTCTGAATATGGATGATGATATTTCACTGCCCTCTGTTTTCTAAAAAAATAATTAATACATAAAATGCCCTTTAACCTCTGGTTGAAAGAAACCCTAATTTTGAAATACAACTTTTGGTAACATTCAAAATTACTTCTATCAATTTTCATGGGAAAAACTAATCTCTAAATTGTGTATGTTGTAGCCATATTACCTCTGTAATTGGAAATAGATTTATTTTATTTTGTAATACATAAAAATTGAAGCAAAGGGATACACTGAATTCCAGATATGACTTGACTATAAATTATGCAATATTCAAACCTGGAAAGATTCAAGTAGAGATAAGATATAATTGAAAAATATACAATCATGGAATATATGAACAGATTGATTGTGAATGACACATCAAATCACAGAATATAACATTGGTGGATGTGATGGTTAGGTTCTGGTCTCACCAAATGATTATGCTCACTGGTCTGGTCAGGCTGTAGCATGAAAACCAGGATTGAGGCTGCAGGTCTCCAGGAAACTTCCACAAAATTAGAGCAGGTTGAGACTTAGGGTCCGCAGTTTCGGGAAGCAAGTGATTTATTATCTCGTGTGCACGGGGCTCAGCCGAATCACCTCAAAAGTCTGAGCCCTGAACAAAAGGCAATATTGGTTTTTATAGACACTATTACATGCTACTGATAGGGCAAGCCTAATACACTAAATAGCAATATTAAAGGAAAGGTAATTGGTTAGTTTAAGGCACAAAGCAAATTGCAGAAGCAGATAAGCTGTTAGGGGAGGGTCCCCATCCCAGGTGTCTTATCTCACTTGCCTGCAGCTTTACCCAGTCCTGAAGGAAGGTCAGGAGAGGGGGTTTTGGGATTTCTACAGAAAGGCAGCCCAATTAAGGAAGAGAAAGGGGGCCTGCCTGCTACAGAATATATGAACAGATTGATTGTGAATGACACATCAAATCACAGAATATCACATTGGTGGATGTGATGGTTAGGTTCTAGTCTCACCTTGGCCAAACGATTATGCTCACTGGTCTGGTCAGGCAAGCACTGACCTGATCATTGATGCAAGGATATCTTGTGGTCAGTTGATAAACCTGAAGGCTTATATATTAAATCATAAGTCAGTTGATTGCATCTGTGGCTGATTACATCCACAATCAACTACAGCGTTGAAGACTTTTAGGGAAGATGAAACACTCTTTCACTGCTTCTTAAGCCAGGGAGCTTCTCCTGTGGAGTTCATCCAGAAATCTCATTGGAGCTGCCAGCTCCACAACCTGCCCTATGGACTTTGGACTCTTCCATTCCCTCAGTTTTTTGGAGGAGACACCTTTATAAATAGATATCTCCTGTTGGTTCTGTTTCTCTGGAGAACCCTGGCTAACACAGGGTTAAACTATATATAATCTACATAGCTTAAAATCACTTTATGCAAAAAATAAAAGTAGATCAAAAGAAGAGAAGTGATATCTTAGAAGATGATACATGCTTAATATGGTAAATGGCATAAATAAGTGTTTAAGTTATTTCATGAATGTTTGATTTGCATAAATGTTATGGGATGTTGGATGTATTTAGAGCCATCTTATCACCTTATTTTAATTCTAGGATTCATTTTAATATTTTGCACTTCTGTTTAGTTTCCTACACTGCTCAAAGGAAATACCAAACAGGACATGTTTAAACAATGGGTATTTATTAGCTTAGGGTTTTGAGGCCAAGAAGGTGTCCAAATCAAGACAACACCAAGTTGATGCTTTCTTCCCAAAGACCAGCTGGCGTGATCCTTGTCTCCTTTGCCCCATGACAAGGTACGTGGCAACATCTGCTGGTCTCTCCCTTCTCTTCTAGATTTTGTTGATTTCAGTTTCTTGCCTCCATGGCTTTCTTTCTCTTTCTCTGTATCCATTCCACTTATAAGATACTATGGTAATAGAGTTAAGACCTATTCTGAATGAGATGGGTCACACATTAACTGAAGTAGCCTCATCAAAAGGTCCTATTTATAAAAAAAAAAGATCCTATTTATTGTGATATTACATCCACAGGAACGGATTAGATTTAAGAACATGTTTTTCTGGGACACATACATCTTCAAACCAGCACAAACTCTACCTTGTTTTATATCCATAATTCATTGTCTCCTTTACTAATACTGTGGTTGCAAGCTTTGCAAGTAAAAGGCTTGTGTCTCTCTAATTTATGCCTCAACCAAAGTGTCTATTACAGTGTCCATATATTGGAATCTCAACCAATACATTTAATTACATTGAACAAATTTCTCTCTCAGGAAGTTGCCACTGAGCTGGTTTGATCACTGATATGTGCCACAGAAGGTTAGTTCAGGAAATAAGAGACCAAATCTATCTGAATTCAAGATTTCCCACTAACAAATAAGTGCAAAGCTGTATGCCACCTGTACATGAGAAAGAAGAAATATTATATTTATAGTGTAATATTAATATAAATGAAGTGTATAAAAGAAATATTTCTTTCATACCATTTCTTCCACTTCTTGAAAAATTCACAGAAACATCCAGATATTCAACTACACTCAGAGCAACTGAAAAAACAGACTCAAATGTAAGTGTTTTAGGTGATTTCACTTTTTATATGTAGATACATTGAGAACAATATATTATACCAATTATATTTCTATGCACAGTGTATTAAGCAGCAGGATTCAGAAGTCCTTTACATTAGAAAGTACAATTCAAGTTGCATATGTATACTTCCTCAGGGAGCCCTCCTTGCATATGTATGTACAATCTGATCAGACATCTAAGAAACAGAAAGAAATTTGAACTGTTTTTTAGAAAAGATGTAGAACAGTGTCAAAGATTGCCACATGCCTACAGAGGTTGGAGGAAAAAAAGGCCTCAATAAATTCATAAACCACCACTTATAAAAATCTAACTTTGAAGACATATCTTTAGGAAATGTTCATCTCAAATAAATTCAGTTTCATTTTATGCCAGCAAAATTCATTCTATCAAATTGCAGTGGGAGAAAAAATGTTATCAGAAACTCTGAGACTTGACTATTGAACATTTTCAGTGCACTCTGAGGAAGTGTGGTTGTTCTGGTAAAGGAAATATATCATCCTTCTTGTCATCTAGTCCCAGTGATTTGAGTATTATGAACCTGGGGCTTCAAATTCCAGGTGAAGGGATTATTCTACATCTGGGGAAGAACTGTGTTAACTGTTATCTAATGATTGATGATGATGATGATTATGATTATTGTGATGATAAATTTGAGCAATGCTTTAGTATTTATATAACATTTTCACATATACTGTCTGTTTTTTTCCACACTATATACCCTCAAAGAAATTGGGAAAAATAAACTGCCCATATTTTAGAAGAGGACACAAGAGTTCCAGAGTGAAGCAATGATGTGCCTAAGCTAACAAAGGAGATGAAATCTTTGTTTCCTAAATTTAAATCCAGAAAGCACAGGGAAGTTGGTTGAGTAAGAAGCTTGAGGACTAAATCCTTTAACCAAAACGACTGATAAACAAGCAGGTATTGCCTGAAACAGCAAAGGCCAGAAGAACATGGTATAAAATCCACTAAGAACTGGAAGAAGAGGATGATAAATTAGGGTAAAAACTGTAAATTTCTCTCTCTTCAGAAGGCAGCTATTTAGTTCTATCACCTATTCTTGTTGCAGGCTACCATGGGTTCCAGTCCATTGCTAGCTGCAGGTGACAGAAAGGGATATAAAAATCCTCTTCCCCAAGGACAATGGTGGGCACAGCCATTTGTTGATCCTGGCTTTTGATTAAAAAATTCAAGTCACTGGGTCCAGGCTCAGAAGGCAACAATTATTCAATCTGCCTTAGACAAAGATGGCTGCAACCCTGCCCTAGATAAAGACAGTGGCAGTCATTGCTTCAGCCTTCTGTGCACAGCAGATCATAAAGTAGTCCCTAATACTCTATAGCTGTGGGCTGAGAAAGAAAAGGTAATGTGGAAGAAGTGGGCCATGGCCTTTGTTCTATTTACTCATATAACTTACTTGTGACTTCAGGGCTTGCACAAGGACTATCTCTCACATATGCTACTTCAGTTTTATTATGGAGTGCTGTTGGGCATGCCAAAATTTAAGGCTTTATGGGTCAAACAACACCAAGCTTGTGATGAGTAACTCATGTTTTGTGATAACTTGGTCATTCATGATTAAGCATCCAGTCTCTATTAAGCCTGGTAGCAGGGCAAAAGCTATTTCTCTAAAGGAGAGTAATTATATACAGAGGATGGGAAAGCTTTGCTCCAAAATCCTAAGGCTGTATACTATGGCTTTCCTATAGGGTCTTGCCAAAACCTCTAGACAGCATTGCTATTTGCCACTCACTTTCAATACCATTGGATATACTGGATATGTGGTCTAAGTGGCAGAGCAGCTTGCACAGCAGCCTGGACTCATTGCAGAGCCTCTGCTTGTTCCTGTCCCTACTTGAAACAAGTAGCTTTTTGTGTTACTTGGTAAATAGGCCAGAGCTGCACATCCAAAATGAGGAATATGTTGTCTTCAAAATCCAAAGAGGCCAACCAGACAGTGTGCCTCATTTTTGGTCACAGGAAGTGCTAGATGCACAGTTTATCCTTCACTTTAGAAAGGATATCATGATGTGCCACACACCACTAGACACCTGGAAATTTCACTTATCTGCAAGAACCATGAATTTTTGTTGGGTTTATCTCCCGTCCTCTGACTTTTGAATGCCTTACCAATAAGTCTAGAGTAGTAGCTATTTTTATGCACTAGATCCAATCTATATTATATCATCAATATAATGGACCAGTGTTATATC
The DNA here is from genome assembly GCF_023851605.1 of Tamandua tetradactyla. Lineage (NCBI taxonomy): Eukaryota > Metazoa > Chordata > Mammalia > Pilosa > Myrmecophagidae > Tamandua > Tamandua tetradactyla. Next base: position 80,817,771 of record NC_135353.1, read on the forward strand.
TTATGGAAGGGAGAGAAGATAAAGGTCCCTGCAGACTACATTATGACAGAGTTGGAAAGTTGATTATCTTTGAGGGGGGATAATAAGCGTTCATTGCAGGCCTTGTCATCTGAAAGCAAATTGTTTCTGGTGGCTGTTACTAATACAAATTGAGAAAACAGCATTTGTCAGATCAATGATTGCTTACCAAGCATCAGGAAATATTTTGGTTTGCTCAAGCAATGATATCACACCTGGAATAGTGCTGAATTTGGAGTCATCACCTGGGTAAGTTTATGACAATCTACTATCATCCACAAAGATCCATCTGCTTTTTTCCCCACAGACCAAATAAGAGAGTTGAATGGGGATGTGGTGGGGATCACTACACCTGTCTGTTTCCTTCAAGTCTTTGGTAGTAGCACTAATTTTTGAAATCCTTCCAGGAATGTGGTACTGCTTTTTATTTTCTATTTTACTCTCACTCACCAAGTCAGGGAACCAATGTGGGAATTATTCCAGTTGCTGAGTATATCTACTCAATTACACATTCCAGAACTGGGGTAGTCACCAGAGAATGAGTCTGGGAACCAAATGAAATCACTATGAGGTGGACCTGAGACAAACTCTTTTGCTCACTTGACTTCATAAACCCCTAACTCAGACTAATGGAAAACAGTGACATTTTGGTCTCCTGAAATTAATGTCACTTTTAAACCAGTGTCAAATAATGCTTGAAATGTTTGATCATTTTCTTTTCCCCAATGCACAGTTACCCTGGTAAAAAGACTTATGTCTCTTTGGGAAGTTTGGAAATAATATTATCAATATAAATTGTGGGCAGTGTATAAGGGTCTTATGCAAGGAAACCTGAGTTCTGTTTATTCAAAAGGCTTTGTGTCTGTAGATGGTCTCAAGTCTGGGCATTGGTTAGGAGGCCATGACCCTCTGTTTTTGCACTTCAAGTTAGATATTTGCTCACTTGACCTAGAACTTCTGCTTGTACAAAACAAGTAAGAACTTAGTAGATTGCCCATCTATTTTACTTAGGCACCTCATGATCTACTAGCCAACACCATAGTTCTGTGTGAGTCAGACAATTTCTATTACTGCTTTGAGTTTGCTGTGCTATCAATTGTGTTAGCTATGTTGATTTTGTTTTTGGTAATTATGTTCTGCAATTTGCCTTCTGCCAACCTCTGTCTGATCATTGTGTTTAGGCATCCAGGTTCATTCACAGCAGTTCCCAAAGTAATAACTGACCTAGAGAGAAGAGTAAAGCAGACCTCTTCAGGGATGATGGGGTTAGTTTCACAATTTTATTCTTCACAGTCCTGGTGAAAGGTGTGTCCTCTGGACTTTCCTGTGGTGGGTGATCAGGTCTTACAGGATAAATCTCACCCTATCATTTCAATATCTCTAAACCTCTGGATTCCCCTGATCTAAGCATGCAAAGGGAGTTCTGGCACTTTGCATACAAGAAATATAGGCCACTTTTTGGCCACACTTCAGCCAAAAACCCAAACAATCAGAGCTCTTTCTGACCCTATGAGCTACAACATTGAATCCAGAATCTCTACTTAGTGGGCCCATATCAATAAATTCAGCCTGATCCAACCTGAATTCCTTCAACATTTTCCAATACTTATATTTTCATTCCTACACACATTCCCTGATTTCTGTCTATACAAACTGGAAAAGTCATTTTGTTCCTTTGGAATGCAGTAAATCTCTTAGTTGGTCATACTGTGTACCTCAACAGTTGGGACTTGTTGGGGCTTTGTTCTAGTTATATGTCTGGAAGAAAAGAGGGGTGGTGGGAAAGGGTCATGAAAAGAATTAGAAGTGTCTTACACCAACTATGCATTCCATTGTAGTTTCATCTGATGAAACAGGATTACTCTCTTCAGACCGTGGTATGAGGTCTGTTTTCTCAGTGGAGGTGTTTTCAGGTTTATTAGACATAGAGTAGGTCTGATCTCTTCAAGAGGAAGTTGGATGGCTGATTCCTTAGGAAGATTGGATATTGGTTGGCTAAATCTTCAGGGCAGACCACTACCGGATTATCTGGCTAAGTCTCAACAGAATCTATTGTTTCAATATTCCATTATTACTATCAGCCCTAATATATCCATTCAAATTTTAAGGATTCACTTCTTTCCAATCAATGCCTTCACTTTAACAGACAACCTGAAGGGTTGGGAACCCACTTTACATTGTAATTCAGCCAGTTCACAATGAGATTAGATCTGGTTTGTAGAAATCTTAAATCTGAAGCTACACAAATTAAGATTTTTTTCAAGTCACACATAGAAATTGTGATGTCCTTTGTGTGGTGATTTAAATGAAAATTTGAGACCTTGAGGCTCATCTCTTTCTTTCACAATTGTGTCCAGTGTATATAGGAACAACCTTCCAGTATAATTATACATTTTAACTTCACAAAAATCTATTGGGGCAGGCCATGGTGGCTCAGCAGGCAGACTTCTTTTCTGCCATGTCAGAGACCCAGGTTAGGTTCCTGGTGCTTACCCATGGAAAATTAATAAATAAAATAAATAAAATCTATTAAGACATCAGGTATTTGCATAGTTCAGTAGTAGAACTCTTGCCTGCCATGTAGGAAGCAGAAGTTTGATTCCCAGACATAGCACATAACTTCCACTGTGTGTGTCAATATATAGACATAGAAGTACATATACGTAGGGAGATATTTTTAAAACTGCAATAAGGTATCCAAAACACACATTCCCAGAGCCTTTCCTCTTATAAACATTTGAGTATCCATATTCAATAGTGTATTTCTATTGCCAACTCATGCCATGGACTATCAGGGCCATACTGATTACTGGAAATAGAGTCATTAGTGCCTCTTAATATAATCAGGTTAGAGAACCTATTCCCAAAACACCAGAATGAAAACAAAATCTCATCTTTAAGATTCTGTTTCTCAAGAACTATTCCTAGTATCAAAATCTGTTACTAGTCAGGGTTCTCTAAGGGAACAGAACCAACAGAAGATATATATATATATATGCAATGTAAATATTATAAGATTTAAAAATAAAAATTGGCTCAGAAGACTGTGGGAATGAGCAAGCCCAAGTTTCATAGTGCAGTCCACAAGCTGGGATCTCCAAGGAAGGTTTTCAATAAATTCCCCAGGAGACACTTGGTGGCTGAAGTACAGATGGAAATTATTTCTTTTGACTAATGAAATCATGTGTTCTCTTAAGGCCTTCCATTGACTGGATGAGACTTCACTCATTGTTGACTGTAATCTCAGTTGATTGAAGATGAAATCAGTAATAGATGCAATCAACTTATTGATTATTTAAACCCATTAAATACCCTCACAGCAGCAATCATGCCAGTGCTTGCACTTGACCAAACAAATGGATGCCATAATCTGGCCAAGTTGATACATATACTTAACCATAACATGAATTTTGTTGGAAATATTTGAATCTAGCAGATCTGGAGTTTGAAATAACTGAGTTTGAAATCCTGTTGAAGTAATAAAATGACCTTGACAGGTGAATTTACTTCTCTGATCTTCAGTGTCTCTATCTGTAAAATAAACAAACTAATACCTATTTCTTGCAATGTGATTATGAGGACAAAATGAGGAAGGATGTGTGAAAATACCTTTCACACAATAAATTGTGAACAAATGTGAGTTACAGGGGATGGTGAAAAAAGTGAGTTACATTTCATTCCTCACTCAGAGAAACGTGAAGTTAGAAAAAAAAAAACAGATCCATATAGGTTTAAATTGAGCTCAGAATCATTAATCTTGATAGGTTTAGAAGATCTCCCAGATGTGGTTCAGAGCCTAGGCCATCTGAGATAGAAGCTCTAAGAAAGAAGAAGCACTAATATGAGCTATTCCCTAGGATACAAGTGCTTTGAGCTCTACCTTCCTTTCTGTGTTCTTCTGCACATGTTTGGGGAAGGGGGAAGGAGAAAAAAATGGAAAGAATATGCTTAAAATGAGAAAGAAAGTTTAAACACTGCAGACCTAGTTACGTCTTGATCCAGGACGGAAACATAGTCCTGGTTCTGCATTGACTTCTGCTTTGTCACAAATTTTCAACTTTTAGGTATCTAGTAACAGTCAGCATTTGTAGTACCACAACTTCAGAGAGGCCATCTTAAGAGTCGCAATTTTTTTTCTCTGCTCATCTATGTTTGGTGCTACTCTGCATTTGATCATGAGAGGTAAGCTTAATACATTCCATTATTGTATGTAGCTCAGACATTTCTCATAGAGTAAGTTCTTAAAAGGTAAGGGCATGATGGTGGAGTTATACAGAGAAGATAGGATTTAGCAAATGGATATGATTGCTGAATCAATAAATTGATATCTCTTTTAGTTTCCAGTATCCTAGAGCAGCCAGAAGTAAAAACTTAAAATTGTGGAATTATAACCCGTGCCAAACTCTGAAATATGTTCCACAACTAATTGCGGTGTGGTACTTTGAAATTTATTGGGTTTTTGCATATATGTAATTTATTTGTTTGTTTGTTTGTTTATTTAGCATGGGCAAGCACTGGGAATCAAACCCATGTATGTATGTTATTTTCCACAAAAAAGAAGAAAAAATTTATTGTGATTATAAAAGTATTTATTTCTTCTAGCTGCTCCTATGTTCTGGAGCAGCTAGAAGGAAAAATCTGAGAGGATCGTATGGTAGCCTATGACAAACTCTGGGATATGTCCTGTAATTACTTGTTGAAAAGTGCTTTGAAAATTTTGCTTTTTTTTTCTTTGCTTTGTATATATATTATATAGTAAAAGAGTTACAAAAAAGGCAAGGGCAATGTATAGTATAAATTACTTTGTATAAAATTCACAAATATAGATGATTATGAAACATTTTTGTGCATTTATCTTGGACATGACATTATAGTACCAGGGTAACTCCTTTCTTTAGAACATTTATTGCAATGTTTCTGGATTTGGGTATGAAGTTTTTATTTATTTATTTTAATTTTTTATTAATTAAAAAAAAATTACAGAAAGAAACACAAACATTTCCAGAATGTGATCATTCCATTCTACATATACAATCAGTAATTCACAGTATCATCACATAGCTGCGTATTCATCATCCTGATCATATCTTAGAACATTTGCATCAACTCAGAAAAAGAAACAAAAAGACAACAGAAAAATAAAACAAAAACAGAAAAAACAATACACACCATACCCCTTACTCCTCCTTTTCATTGATCACTAGCATTTCAAACTAAATTTATTTTAACATTTGTTCCCCCTATTATTTATTTTTATTCCATATGTTCTACTCATCTGTTGACAAGGTAGATAAAAGGAGCATAAGACACAAGGTTTTCACAATCACACAGTCATACTGTGAAAGCTACACCATTATACAATCATCATCAAGAAACATGGCTACTGGAACACAGCTCTACATTTTCAGGCAGTTCCCTCCAGCCTCTCCATTTCTTCTTAGATAACAAGGTGATATCTACTTAATGCATAAGAATAACCTCCAGGATAACCTCTCAACTCTGTTTGGAATCTCTCAGCCATTGACACTATCTCATTTCACTCTTCCCCCTTTTGGTTGAGAGGATTTTCTCAATCCCTTGATGCTGGGTCTCAGCTCATTCTAGGGTTTTTCTCAATCCCTTGATGCTGAGTCTGAGTTCATTCTCGGATTTCTGTCCCACATTGCCAGAAAGGTCCACACCCCTGGGAGTCATGTCCCACATAGACAGGGGGAGGGTGGTGAGTTTGCTTGTTGTGTTGGCTGGAGAAAAAGGCCACATCTGAGCAATAAAAGAGGTTCTCTTGGGGGTGACTCTTAGGCTTAATTTTAAGTAGGCTTGACCTATCCTTTGTGGGGTTGTTTCATGTGAACAAACCCAAAGAGTGGGGGCTCAGCCTATAACTTTGTTTGTCCACACTGCTTGTGAGAATATCAAGAATTCAACTCGGGGAGGTTGAATTTTCCCCTGTTCTCACCATTTCCCAAAGGAGACTTTGCAAATACTTTTCTGCTCAGTGATCAAATCACTCTGGGATTCATTGGGGCATCGCTCTAGACAAACCAACAAAATCTCATGTCTTACCCAAGGTTCCATGTCCTTATGTTGTTCAACCAAGACATCTACATAAGTTATATTAGGAAATGCACTAGTCAAAATATAAGTTTTGTATCAAATAAACATTTTTTTGCTTTATTCTCACACATAAGTTGAAATTTTAAAATATTAATTACCATCTATTTTCAGCACCCTGCAGTAATGACATTCCTTTGTTCTTCCTCATGCAAAAACATTTTTTAAATTTGTACATTTAGTCACTGTCATTATACACTCTAGGCAATCCTAGATTATACCATCTCAATCTTTGGTGTCTATCTTTCTTTCTGATTTCATTTGTTCCCTCAGCCCTCCTCCCTCTATCATTCTCACATTCAGCTTCATTCACTGTTTTAACATAGTTGTATTACAGTTAGGTAGCATTGTGCTGTCCATTTCTGAGTTTTTACATTCAGTCCTGTTGCACAATCTGTATCCCTTCAGCTCCAGTTACCCAATATCTTACCTTATTTCTATCTCCTGATGGTCTCTGTTACCAATGAAATTCTCCAATTTTATTCACTAATAGTTCATATCAGTGAGACCATACAGTATTTATCCTTTTGTTTCTGGCTAATCTCACTCAGCATAATGTCCTTAAGGTCCATCCATGTTGTTACATACTTCATAACTGTATTCTGTTTTACAGCCGCATAATATCCCATTGTATGTATATACCACAGTTTGTTTAGCCACCCATCTGTTGTTGAACATCTTGGCTGTTTCCATCTCTTGGTAATTTTAAATAATGCTGCTATAAACATTGGTGTGCAAATGTCCATTTGTGTCCTTGCCCTCATATCCTTTGAGTAGAAACAGCATATAGATGGGTCCCTTTCCCTAATCCATTCTGCCAGTCCATGTCCCCCAATTGGGAAGTTTAATCCATCAACATCAGTGTTCTTACTGCCCGGGCTTTTTGCCTTTTGGCTTTTATATGTCCTTCTAATTTTCCTTCTTTTTACCTTTATTCATGATCTTCCTTTCTACACTCTTCTCCACACCACTTTCTTATGCCTTTGTATCTGTCTCTAGTGCTCCATTTAGTATTTCTTGCAGAGCTGATCTCTTGGTCATGAATTCTTTCAGTGATTTTTTTGTCTGAAAATGTTTTAATTTCTCCCTCATTTTTGAAGGACAATTTTGCTGGATATAGAATTCTTGGTTGGCAGTTTTTCTCTTTTAATAATTTAAATATATCATCCCACTGTCTTCTTGCCTCCATGGTTTCTGTTGAGAAATCTACGCATAGTCTTATTGGGCTTCCCTTGTATGTGATTGATTGCTTTTATCTTGCTGCTTTCAAGATTCTCTCTTTCTCTTTGACCTCTGATATTCTGATTAGTAGTCTTGGAGTACATCAATTTGGATTTATTCTCTTTGTGGTACACTGCACTTCTTGGATCTGAAATTTTAAGTCCTTCATAAGAGTTGGGAAATTTTCAGTGATAATTTCCTCTATTAGTTTTTCTCCTCCTTTTCCCTACTCTTCTCCTTCTGGGACACCCACAACATGTATATTTGTGCACTTCATATTATCCTTCAATTCCCTGAGTTCCTGCTCATATTTTTCCATTTTTTCCCCTATATTTTCTTTTTCTTGCTGGATTTCAGATGTTCCATCCTCCAGTTCAGAAATCCTATGTTCTGTCTCTTGAAATCTACCATTGTAGGTTTCCATTGTTTTTTTCATCTCTTCTACCATGCCTTTCATTCCCATAAGTTCTGTGATTTGTTTTTTCAGACTTTCAATTTCTTCTTTTTGTTCATTCCTTGCCTTCTTTATATCCTCCCTCAATTCATTGATTTGGTTTTTGATGAGGTTTTCCATGTCTGTTTGTATATTCTGAATTAAATGTTTCAGCTCCTGTATCTCATTTGAATTGTTGGTTTGTTCCTTTGACTGGGTCATATCTCCAATTTTCCTAGTGTGATTTGTTATTTTTTGCTGGTGTCTAGGCATTTAATTACCTTAATTAGTTTATTCTGGAGATTTCTTGCTCTTCTTTTACCTAGGGTTTTCTTGCTGGATGAATTTGTTGTCTCTCTGTTCTTTGACACTCAGTTCAGCTTTTTCTGGACTTCTAGCTTTGGTTTTGTTTAACATAGGAGAATTTTTCGGTTCTTGTTTTCTTGTTTCTTGCCCTGCTTGTATGGTGTCTTTTTCTCCTCACCCTGAGGAGGGTCTACATAGGTGTTATAGACCCCATCTGGATTTTCCCAAACCAAACTGGCCTCCTGTGAGGAGGAAAGATTCACCTGCATCAGTTTTCCCCGAGGATGAGACCCAGCACGTTGACAGACTTTCCTGTGAAGTCTCTGGGCTCTGTTTTTCTTATCCTGCCCAGTAGGTGGTACTTGTCTGCCTGCAGGTCCCACCAGCATAAGATGATGCAGTACTTTTAACTTTGGCTGGGGGCATGGTGGGGATAGAGGAGAGGTTGTAGGCTGGTTTTAATGACTTCAAATTACCAAGCTCTGGTGTCTGAATTCCTTGAGAGAGGGATTCCACCTGAGATGGGCTTCACCCCTCCCCTGGGGAAGGCACAGGTTCCAGATAAGCCCTCAAAATGAGTTTGTTTCTGCCTATGCCTGGGGCAATTGCAGCCTGAGGAGCCCTGTTACTGTATCCAAAGGCAGTCAAGACTTTGTAGAAAAACAGCCACAAATACCTCTGTTTCCCTCTCTTTTTTTTCCTTTTTCCATCAGCCCTGCCAGCCTTGGCACCAGGGCAAAAATGAGCAACCTCTGCTTTGACCAGGTTCACCTGAGCTGGGAGCCTATTTTTAGTAGTCAGAATTTGCTAATTAATTCCACATTTGGCATTTGGCTGGGCTCAGCCCCTACTGCTGGTAAAGTCTCTTTCCTTTCCCCTATGGGAAGTAGCCTGTGGAGGAGGGGCACTAGCTGCCATGGCTTGGGAAGCCCATGATTCTGGGGGGGCTCACAGCTGGTCCAGAGGGTCCAGACTGGGGCATGCTGTGTGTCCAGTCACTGACGTGGACCCAGGACCTGTTCTGTATTCTTTCTGGTTTTTTACTAGTTGTTCTGGAGGATGAACTAAAACACACACATTGCTAAGCTGCCATCTTGACCCAGAAGTCTGGCTATGAAGTTTTGTATGAGTAGTTAATGTTAGTTACTAGTTGCATGTTGGGTCTGTTGATGCCATTTTCCAGGAAAGTATTATCTTCATTTTTTAAGTTCTTTGTTATCATGCTGTATGTTTAATTTTGGAATTCACAGAGAAGGAGTAAAGGTAAATGTTATTACTGCAAACTGAGAAGCAGGGAGTGTGGAGGATGTTTTTATAAATTCATTTACAAAAGCAAGCTCTGGTATCATGAATCTTAATGATATGATCCTAAACAAAGCTTTCACCACCTTACTAATCTTTAGCAGAGAAGTATCAGAAACCATGTTTAGATTTTCAAAAATCATGAAAAAATTATTTTTCCATATTGTGATAACACATTGTGTGAAAATAATAATAATAATAATAATAAAGAGAGCATCATAGAAAGCATCATCCAGTATATTTTTTTGATTCATATTTTGCCACCCTACTGATTTTAGCTTCTTTAGCTTTCTCTGTCAGACAGTAGCTCATTTTGAAGGCCTCAAATACAGAGTAAAAAAATAAGCTTATTTGTTTATTAGGAATAGAAGGGGTCTATATACTGTAAGTGTCTCTGTTTCAGGGCAAGTTGCAGTTAGGAGTAAAAGTAAAGTACAAAGCAAAAAATGATTGAAATTTCAACATCAAATTAGGCTATAATTATTTATTTACTTATATGAGTTTGATGTCATTAAAAAGAAGAGACTGTGAAATTATCTTAAATTTCACAGTATTGATGGACTATGGACTTTGGGCATTATACATGATGCCTAAGGAGTACAGGTAGCTGAAGGATGCACTGAATGAGCAGATTCACAAATGATAGTGTATACATATGATCAAATATTGCAATTCTACAGAAAGGAATAAATTTGTGAGGCATGCAACAGTGTGAATGAACCTGTGAGGCATTTGGTGAGGCAAAATAAGCCAAAAACAAAAGAGCAATTATTGTATGGTCTTCTTTAGAAAATGCTTATAAGAAAATAGATGACTATATTACAAGTTCTTATAGCAATCACATTTAGTGATTAAGGTCATTCAGAACACAGGGGTAAGGAAGACATTGTCTAGATTTTAGAACTTTACCTACTCTTTGAGACCAAAGTAAGAAAGGTTTATTTTGCCCAGAACCTAAATTTTCTTTAGCACATAATCTGACTCAATCTGTCTAGATAGCTCACTTAAACAATTGAAACATAGGGAGCCCAGAAAAAGAATAAGGGACTTTAGCCCTGTATAGCTTGATGTAATACCTGGATACATCATAGAATATATTAAGCAGATAATCAAAAAGTATTTGCAAAGTCTCTTGAGGGATGAAAGAAAAAATATAGCACTATTAAACTTTACTACCAGGGTGTCATGGTTAGGTTCATGTGTCAACTTGGTTGGGCGGTGGTACCTGTTTATCTGGTTGGGCAAGTGCTGGCCTGTCTATTGCTATGATTTTAATTTCATAGAATTAAATCATGATCACATTGGCTACATCCACAGCTGATTCCACAATACACAATCATTTACTTGGCGGCACTAAATAAAGACATTGTCTGTTAATGGCTAGTAATAGGCTGAATAGAAATCAGAATGACGTTTATAGTGGGTCTGAGAACCTACATCCTAAAATCTAAAATTATTCATATTAATATCTAGAGTTTTATGACTCTTAGGAGAACTTTCTTTGAAAATTGACTTTTGGCTATTTCAAATTACTTGTTTATTATGAGTTTGGTCCTATGATCTCTTTAATTCAACATTCAGGTTTATTTAGAAGTATTTTGCTATATTTCCACAGACTATATATATGCACCTTCAGGCTACAAATACCATATCTGTGTGAATGGCTCAAGAGCTTAAATCTAAGTTTAGGCCAATGTATAAAAAATTCATTATCAGAATGCATTAAGTTAATTCTGATTCAGCTGGACTCAGCATATAGCCACAGTAAAGGTTTGCCTGGAAAGCAAGTAATCTTGGATACTAGTAATCCTAGAAAAATTGGGAGGAATGTTCAACCCAGGTTTTTGAAACAAAAATAGCAGCTCATCTTAAATACAAACTGAGTTGAGGTAAAAATTAAAAGGAAAATTGGCTCAGGAGCCAGAATGCAGCACTGCATGTTGGGCAAGAATCAGATGGTATAACAGAAGGAGAATAAAGTATCAGAGACAATAATTTGTCAGAACAACCTAGAAATGTAGAACTGTGGGCCTATGGTATACAAAGCTTTGATGATGAGCTGAGATTCACACCATCCTCCAGGTTTTAGAGGGGCCTGATTGGGTGTGAACAGGGAGTCCTAACACTTGGTTACAAAATTCCAGAGTAAATATTTTGACGTCAGTTCAGACTAAATATCATTTTCCATGGTATCATGATGTTCATTCTTGTAACATCTCCAAACTCTAAGCAAATATATTAAGAGTACATTGTATAATCATCTCTGTCTTTATCCAGCACATTAAATAGCTCTAATTATTTCCATCCACAAGACACAACCTTTATCTCTTTATCTGTAGCTATCTCTTTCCTTCCAGGCTCCATTCATAAAATCTCATACCCATTGCTCACCCTACCATAAGCACTGACTTTAATGTGTTGAATATATGGCCATGGATAATTGTGTATCCTTGGAATATATATAACCTTGTTTGTATGTATATGTGCTTTAAATATATATATGGCATTATCTGTTTTTGACCTGATTTTTGATCCTGTGCAAATGGTTTGAATTGGATCCCTGAAGGCTTTCAGAGTTCTGCTTTGTTATTAATGTCTTCAATTTATCCACATGCATAAGCAATAAGTGTACTTTTTAATTTTTGCTTTTTGACTCTCAAAGTGCACTTTCAAGCTGAGATTTAGTAACTTTTATCTTTCTTTAATTTCTTGGAAATTTTGGGTTTCATTTCATTAAATTATTTGCTTATCTTTTTTGTGATCTTTATTACATGAAAGAAAACATTTCTACTTTTATCTTCCATATATCTTAATTTTTGAAATCATATTTCTCTTTTCTTCCTGATGTCTTCTGGAAGAACTCACCCTGATTTTATAGCTCATTATTTGTTTTTTCCCCCAGCTGTATCCATTCTGCTATTCAAACTCCCTATTATGTTCTTTACTTACAGCATTGTATTTTTCACATTCAGTAACTCTAATTTGTTCTTTACCATGGTTTTTTCCTTCTTCATTTTCTAATATTCTATTTTACATTTATAGAAACATTCATTATAAATAGTGTTACATTATTGTAATCTCTGGTCTATTAATTCTATTTTTGTCTGGTATATATTTAGTTTGTTGTCTTTCTTTAGAATGCTTGCCTGCCACATGATGGGAGAAAGTGGGAGAGGGAAAGTGAATGCCTCAAGGCAGAGATTTCAGGTAAATTTTGTTGCTATAATGCAAGTTATAATAACCTTATTCACCACCATCCCCCAATACATCACTCTGGAAACCTTCTGCCTCTCTGCCCTTGAATTTGTTTTATTCCAAGAACTGCCTCTCTTGGTTGTGATCACCTAAACCGCAATATGAGAATGGAATATCCAGGGGAGAGGTTAGAAGTGCTCACCAACTATCCCTTCTGCAAGAACATTCTAGCTATCTACTTGCATATCCAGCTAGCCTTTTATGATGCCTCCTTGTAATTCCTCTGATTCTAGTGGGCACTTGGTTGGCATTGCAGCTTCTCTTCCCCAGAAATGATGGCCTGGTGGGAGATGATCCACCTATGGCAAAGTTGGAGACCAAAAAGGTCCAATTGGAAACCTCTATAACTATTATTCTCCATCTTAGATCCCTGTCCAAGAAAACATCTCTAAGCTCCAATTTTCTCTCCCCATTCTTCTTTCTCATAGGTTTTGTTCAAGGCTCTAAAACCCATCAAATTTACTGTTACTTCTAGAGGCATCTCCAGAGTTCAGCTCAGAAGCTGGCAGTTCACAATCTTTTCAGGTTGCATTTTAAATATTTTCTTTATGATCATAAAAGTAGCATACAGTCACAGTGGAAAATAAAGAAAATAAAAGTTGCTTATAATCTCACAGATGAGAAGCAACTAACTTCAGTAGTTTAGTACAATTCATTCAAGTTTGTTCTTTCTTTCTGTATATATATATACACAAATATATTTGACATAACTGAGATGACACCACTGTACATAAAATTTTATGTACTTGCTTTGCAGTTAATAATCTGTTGTAGATATTTTCCCATGTCATTAACTTTGTATATATTATTATTTTTAAACATTTTTATTGTGAGATATAATATATATATATATATATAAAATAGCAATAAATTTTAAAGTATATTGTAACAAATAGTTATAGAACAGATTTCAGAGTTTGGTACGGGTTACAGCGCCACAATTGTAAGTTTTTTCCTTCTAGCTACTCCAAGTCACTGGAGACTAAAAAGAAATATCAGCATAATGATTCAGTAGTCATGTTCATTTATTAAATCTTAACTTTTGCCATACCTCCTTTTCCTTTGATCCTTCTTCCAATCTTTAAGAATATTTGGGCTATGCCCATTCTAACTTTTTTTGAAAAGGGGTGTTGTCATGGTTAGGGACAGGTGTCAACTTGGCCAAGTTGTGGTACCTGTTCATCTGATTGGGCAAGCGCTGGCCTGTTTGTTGCAATGAGGACATTTCATAGGATTAGGTCATGATCACGTCAGCTACATCCACAGCTGATTCCATTTATAATCAGCCAAAGGGGAGTGTCTTCTGCAATTAGTGATGCTAAATCCAATCATGGGAAGCCTTTTAAGGAGGACTCAGAGGAGACAGGTTGCATTCCTGCTTTGGCTGGTGAGCCTCTCCTGTGGAGTTCATCCAGGCCATCCATTGGAGTCATCGGCTTCGCAGCCTGCCCTGTGGATTTTGGACTCTGCGTTCCTACGGTCATGTGAGACACTTTCATAAATTTTATATTTGCAAGTGTTCCCTGTTGATTCTGTTTCTCTAGAGAACCCTAACTAATACAGGTGTTAACAATATACAATAAGGGGATGGAGCTGTTTGATGTTCTTGGGGAGACTGGAACTTATGGGTTTCAGGACATGTATGGCCTAGGAACTATCTGAAGGTTTTGGGTTTCTGAAAAGCAAACTTAGTGCATGAATCTGTTGTAGAATTTCAGATACATCCTTGGATACTCTTTAGGATTAACAGAAATACTGTTGCTTTGGTTTGATAATTAGCAATATCTAGCTTAAGCTTGCTATGAGTAGCCTCCAGAATAGCCTTTTGAACTCTCTTAGCCACTGATACCTTATTTTGTTACATTTATGTTCTTTCTTTTGGTCAAGAATGCATTGTCAATCCCATAGTGCTAAAACCAAGCTCATCCCTGGGAATTGTACAACTAAGTGGGCACACATAAAACATGGATTGTTTATTTTGAACATTATCCATGATGCCCAATAGATAGAAGGGCTGAAGATACATGACTGAGAAGCAGAATGGTGAACTCTGAGGTATATGCATGATGCAATATTGTATGGCTACAAAAATGAACACAGTTGTGAGGTATGCAATGAAGTGCATAAAATAGGGACATTGGTTTGCACAAAATAAACCAGAAACAAAGGAAAAAATATGGTATGGTGTCTTTTAGAAAATACTTATAAGAAAATTGGAGCCTGGAATACAAGTTCTTAAGCAGTCACATGTAGCCTGGAGTTGAAAATGTAGTTCTAGATTCTGGGATGCTGTGTTATATGCATATATTATTTTAACTTATTTTATAATATAAAGTTGAATTTACACCATAGATTATTGGTGGCTGCTCTAGACAGGAAATAAATCAAACTCATGACTCATACAAAAATGGAACAGTTTCTTTGGCATTGATGTTTTCTCAGTTTTATAACAAATTACAGCATTTTGTGATTGTTCCTACACATTGACATGACATGTGACTGTCTGGATTTGACATGCCTGGAAACAGAGACTTTAATTTGACCTTGCTATACCCTTTCCTCTCCTTTAAAACTTTTTCAGTTTGCTGATTTTCATCAGGAAGCACTGATGGCTACCAGCTAGATTTTATTACAAATTCTTATAATGAGCTTAAAAACATGGAGATTTATGATGAGATGTCTACAGAATATCTCAGTCATCATAAATTTTTGTTGCTTAGAAAATTCTGGGGATATTGGCTTTAGAATAGGAAAACAATGTATTTTTTTTTTCATTTTATGGATGAACTAACAGATACAAGATCTACTGCTCTATGTTTGCATTACAGCCAGAAAATTCTCATGTCTTCTGACTCCTACTTCAGTACTCTCCTTATTATGCTATGCTTAAGTCAGCACATGAGTCTCTGACATAGCAGCTCCAAGGGGGTCTCACTGGAGAAGGAGAGATTTAGCATTTAGCACTGCTGGACTTCACAATTTTATACTCCACAAGATTAAGACAAGGGTCACCTTTTTTCTCCCAAAGATTCACAACTACAAATATGATATGCTCTAAGTGTGTTTGGCTATTTGAGTGAGATTCAGCATTTACATAATGTTCTTTAATTATGGGGCTATTTTTAGACACCATATATACAATCTCATCAGCTGAGTTTTCCCTGATTTGGGGTGGTTTTTTTGGATGCTTTCAACTTGAATTGGAATAGAAAAATAAGACATTAAAGAAGTCCAGATCTGATATTCCTAAAATCAGACTTCCTGTATTTCCATTAAAAACAAGGCCTATGTCTATTTTGAGAGTTGTGTTTGCAATTGATGCCATGTATTTACCTGTTACAAGTTCATGGTATCAACCAATAAAACAGGTAGAAATAATAAGAAAGAAAGATGATATGTACTTTATCATACTGTTTAGAAAGACATTTGTCTTTTTAATAAAGAATACAAATGCATTAAAACAAAGCAACCTATTAACCACAATATTAGAATTTTCTATTGCTAGTTTGAAGCGTAATCTATTGAAATCACAGTTAAAGCCCATTTAAGCTATATTGACAATGCCTCAAATTGGAATTCAAATGTCTTTTGTTTTAGAACATCATTTTATTTATGAGAATGAAAAAAGGTAATCAAATTATGGTGCAACTAGTTTACTTTTGATTATCTTTCATTAAAAGATCACTTCCATGGTTGCATTAATATTCTCAATAATGAGTTAGCAGCCATTCTGCTCTGTCTAAAGTTCAAATTAAGAATAATGTGCTGTGACTTTCATGATGGAACAAGTGTTTGGCATCTAGTATTATTGGAAAAATATCACTGATGATCTTCTACATATGTTGTGTGGATTAAATGGCAGAAAATGCAGTTGGCTTTGAAAATTCAGGTACCCAATTCAGAAATATTCCCTAGGGGTCCTGAGGAGACATTGACATCATTCAACTTTACCAAGGTTCCACATAATACAATTTTACTGAAGATGACCACATTTTTCTGTATTCCTAAACAAGCTAAATAAAAAAAATCAAGACAAAAATTTGGGTTACTCAGAAAATTCTATATGTAGTATGTTTTAACTTTTGTAAAAGTTCTTGTTTCTAATCCAGCATCTGTTTTTCCAGGGAAACATATTTTGTATATGCTTCCACTATTCTCCTTAAAATCAGCACATTTGAAAAGAGGAAAAAAATCTGAAGAGTTTTATTCTCTCAATGCATTTGCATATCCATCATCCCATTTGAAACTCTCTTAAACCCTATGAAATAGGGCATGTTTTATTGTCCTTGAATGACTGATTTTTAAAAAATCCACTTGAGGTACAGACAAATACAAGTGATTTACTCAAGGTCACAGACCAGTCAATGACAGCACCAAGAACAGAATCCAGATGTTTTTATTTTTAATCCACTGCTTTTTCAACAATACTACATCAAGTTTTCATATAATCACAGATGCTTGATCACTCATCATTATGTTAATATAATAAGAGAACTAAATTTGAAAATTTAAGGACTCAAGGACCAGGAAAGAGGCTATTTATAATATTTTAGGTGAATAAGGGTTCCCTGATCTTCCTGTTTTAGATGTGTAATGCTGTAAATGATGTATTATAGTTACTAATGACCTCCATATAAATAGATTGCTTTTGTAGAATTTATACATATATTAAGCTAAGGTGGGTGAGAGCAAGACAGCTTTGCTGGTTGATAAGATCAATCAATTCATACATCTAATTTTTAAAACTCCATAGGGTGGGAAAATGTCAGAAGACCATCTTGTCCTGAGAGGGAATAGAGTGAGTGTTCATGATCCAAAAAGCATTGCTATTCTGCTGTACCTTCAATGGACTATTCAATGGAGTTTTTTTTTTAATCATTTTTATTTTCTCAGTGTACATTTTGTCTTTTTGACTTATTCCTATCAGGTTTTGATCATGGAAGAGTATACATGTATTCCCTCCAACTTTTTAAATTTATATTCTTCCAGGGGGATTTATTTTTTATTCAATTTGCTAAAATTTTTTAGCTAATTCATGCAGCTCAAGTGACTAAAGACTAAAGATAACACAATTAGTTACTCAGCCCATTCAATTCTCCTTCCTACTTTCACTACCACAGACTATGTCAAACCCCTTTTCTTTGAACACAACTCTAAAAAGATGGCTTGTTTGCTAATGTTTCTAGCATCAAAAATGTATTAATTATGCAGCTCAGTTGACACATTCTAAGTGATTATGTTGCATTACTACTACTTATTTCAAAATCCCCTTCCCCATGAAGTGTTCTTATTTTTGTATTGGTGCTTTGAGATTTGGAAGTAACCTTAATAAATACTTCAGCATTCATGCACATTAGTTTTCTCTGTCCTCCTATAATAGTTTTCATGTGAGACTTCAGAAACTGCAGTATTTTACATTGATTTGAATCATTGCAAAATATTTTGAAATCAGGAACCTAACAAATGTAGCTCCCCAGTGCAATTGATAGAGTTGAATGGCATAGATAATAGCATTAGCAGCAACATTTAAATAGTCAGTGTTCCATTCAATACAGGTCCAAATTCACAGCCAACTCACTTTTTTATGCCACATGTCTAGGGGCTTGATTATATGTAGTCTTGAATTGCTTTACAAGTATATAACATCTTATCTCTCCAAGAAGATCTAAATCTTCTTGAAGGCTTACAAAAATGTGTTCTCTAATTCTTATGTCAATTCAGAAAATAAAAGTCTATTCCCATTGATATTTATTGGTTGATATATAACTTTTGCCAAAGTTAAAAAAATTACCAGGCTGGATACATAATACAAAATGTTAATGAAACACTTACTATGTTCTTACATGGTCTTAAACTATTCTAAGTGCATTATATGCATTAACCCATTTCACTCTACCCAAACTCCATAATGTTGCAATGGCATTCTGTTACAGAACAAAATTGAGCAAACACTATTTTCCCTATTACTCTCATTAAGTACAGTTAAAAATCCAGGGCATTACATGTAAAACAAACACAGGAAGAATCTTAAAGTTGGGGACCTGAAGAATTGAGACATACACACAGTGGAAATTCCCCAGGTTTCTTTGACTCACTCCCAGACTGGGTGATAGAGAATTTGCCAACCTGGATATGTCTATGGATGCAGACAAAAAGCATACCAAGGAAAATCTCTCTCTTTCCAGAGAACCAGTAAAGGAGAAGACAATATAAATAGAAAATTAGTAGACAGTAAACACACTCCAGACAAATACCACTGGGAAAAAATATGCTCTCCCCTCCATCCCCACCAGCTAGGATCAAAGGGAGAGCTTAGACTTTCATGCTGCCAGGATTCTTCCACTTTCTCATTTCCATGCACACATGGTGTCAGAGAAGGCCATATGAGAACCTAGGACTTACCTAGCAACAATGATAGACCCCTCCCATGCACTGTCAATGGAGGTCTTGTGGTGAGAGGTAATGAGGTGCCCACCTGCCTCATACAAGATGTTATCAATGGAGTTTATAGGGAAATCAAACCTACCACCCTTATCCAGTCATAATGAGAAGTTTCTTCCCCTTTAGTGTCAACAGAGGCTCAGATTGAAACCTGGAATTCTACACCCATGTGGCAGTAACAACATTCCACTGACCCCTTTCTATACATGAGTGGAGTCAGAGGAAGCCAGCATGCAAAAAGTTTCTAAGATACCAAGACTCATAGTATAATACCAATATATCCCAGCATTAATAAAAAAAATCATTGCCATACTAAAAGCCAAGAAAATCCCAACTTCCATCAAAAAAGACAATCAACAAATGCTAACACTGAGATGACAGAAATGTTAGAATTATCTGATAAAGGGTTTCAAATTTCATAAAAGTGTTCAATGAGCAATTATGGAATCACTAAAATTCATCACATTGGACTTCTGTAAGGAAAGGAGAAAGAGAGTGAGGCAGAAAGTATAAGATGGAATAATGGCTAAAGATATATCCAATCTTGCAAAAAACAGAAACTTACAGATTCAAAAGGAAGAATAACTGCCACCTGGATAAATCCAAGGACATCATAATCAAACTTCTAAAAACTAAAGCAATGGAAAATATCTTGAAAGTTGCAAGAGAGAAGCAACACTTCACCTATGATAGAAAAACATGTGGAATGACATTGGGTTCCTTACCAGAAAACACAGAGTTCAGAAAAAAAGGAGCAAAAAATTTTAAAGTGCTAAAAACAAAGATTTGTCAACTAAGAAATACATCCAGAAAATATCTCCCAGGAATGAAGAGAAATCAAGACAAAGGAAAACTAAGAGCATCCATTTCCAGCAGCCCTAACTAAAAGAATGGCTAAACAAAGTTCTTGAAATAGAAAGTAAATGAGAAGAAAAAATGTATGAGCCTTGAGGCAATCATATTGAGCAAAATAAGGCAGACACAAAAGGACAAATATTGTTATCATTCCACTTATATTAAATACCTAGATATGCAAATTCATTGGGAAAAATGGATTACAGCTTACCGTGGGCCTGGAGAAGTAGGAATTAGGACTTATTACTTAATGGACACAGAGTTTCTGTTAGGATCATGAAAGAAGTTTGAGTAAGTGCATGATGGTGATGGTAGCTCAACACTCATCGTGAATGTAGTAGATACCATTAAATTACACAGCCCTTAAAATGACAAATTTTGATTTGTATATATGTTACCACCACAAAATGTTTAAAAGTGAGGGGAATCTCAGAACATAGGGAAGGAAGAAAGAAAAACAGAAAGTATAGTACCATAGGTAAATAAAATAGACATTATCTCTCTTTCTGAGTTTTTTTTCTTTTTTTTTAGGTGCATGGTCTGGGAATCAAACCTGCATCTCCCACATAGAAGGCAAGCATTCTACCACTGAACCACTCATGCACCCTCTCCTCTTGAATTTTATAAATTATGTTTTAAGCATATGGTAACATGGTACAAAATACATAGAGAAAAAATATTGGTCATTATAGTATAATTGCAGGGGGTAAAAATATATAAAGTGAGGTAAGATTTCTTTACTTCACTCAACTGGTAAGATATTGATACCAGTAAGTATGATGTATGCATATTTTAATCCTAATGTAATCATTAAGGAAACTATAAAGTGAGATGCATTTCAAAATGTTAGAGGTAAATCAAAATGTAATTCCTACAAAGGCCCACATAATGCAATGTGAATCAGGTCAGAGAACAGAAAAATGAAAACAGAGAAAGAGCAAACAGAAAGAAAAAATAAAATGGCATTCATAAACCCTATCATGTCAACAATTGAAATAAGTTATATAGTCTAAATACAATAATAAAAGAGGTTGACAGTCAATAAAATATGACAGAATTCTTCTGTTTACAAGAAATTCACTTCACATATAATAAAACAGAAAAATTGGAAGTGAAAGAATGGGGAAAATGAAACTCAAATATTAAGTCAAAAGAAAGCAGGAGTCTTTGTAGTATGATGAGATGAAGCAGATTCAGAGCAAAGAAAATTACCACAGAAAAAGATGAAAACTATATGATAATGAGAGGATCAACCCTCCAACAAAATGTAGCAATACTAAATGTTTATGTACCAACCAGCAGAACTGTAAAATACATGAATCAGAAGCAGATTAAAGGAGAAATAGACAAATTCACAATTATAGTTGGAGATTTCTTCACTCCTCTCTCAACAATTGATAGAACTACTGGACAAAAAAATCAGCAAGTATATGGAAAACCTGAATAACATGATCTACAATAGCAAAATACACTTTTTTGAAAGCACTCATGGAGTGTTCTTCAAGAAATGTTTGATTAAAAAAGCTCAAGAAATTTAAAAGAATTGATGTTTCAGTGTTTTCAACATACAGGATCATGTCATCTACAAACAGTGAAAGTTTTACTTATTTTCCAATTTGGATGCTCTTTATTTTGCATTCTTGCCTAATTGCTCTATCTAGAATGTCAAGCACGATGTTGAATAACAATGAAGACAATGAGAATCCTTATCTTGTTCCTCATTTCAGAGGGAAAGTTTTCAGTCTTTCCCATTGAGTATGATGTTAGCTGTGGGTTTTTCATACATTCCCTTTATCATTTTGAGGAAGTGTTTTCATCAAGAAAGGATGCTGAATTTTGTCAAATGCCTTTTCTGCATCAGTAGAGATGATCATGTGGTTTTCCCTCTTCACTGATGTGGTGTGTTACATTAATTGATTTTCTTGTTGCAGAACCACCGTTGCATACCTGATATAAAGCCCACTTTGTCATGGTGTAAAATTCTTTCAATGTGATGCTGGATTTTATCTGCAAGTATTTTGTTGAGGATTTTTATATGTATATTCATAAAAGAGACTGGTCTGTAATTTTCTTTCCTTGTAGTATGTTTTCCTGGCTTTGGTATAAGGGTGATGTTTGGTGGGGTGTTTTATATGTGTCAGTTAGATCCCATAGGTAGACGGTGTTGTTAAGTTCTTCCATATACTTGCTGATTCTCTGTGCAGTAGTTCTATCAATTGATGAGAGAACAGTGAAGAAGTCTCCAACTATAATTGTGGATTCGTCTACTTCTCCTTCACCTCTGTTTCTGATTCATGTATTACAGCTCTGCTGGTTGGTGCATACACATTTTGTTGGAGGGCTGTCCTTCTTATCATCATATAGTATTTACTGGCTTCATAGAGTGAGTTAGTTAGCTTTCCCTCTTCTTCAGTTTTATTGAAGAAATTGAGAAGGGTGGTACTAATTTTTTTTTACTGTTTTGTTTGGTTTTTATTAGAGAAATTGTAAATTACAGAACATTCATGCATAAAAGACAAGAGTCCCATATATACTACTATATTATTAAAAATATGGAACTCTACATGAGTTTGTATGTTATATTTAACAAGCGCCATGCTAATCTTCTCTATAATTCCATTTGTAGTATTATGGGCCACACAAATAAGGATGATAATGTTTTTTTAAAACATTTTTAATTGTGAAATAATCATATATACAAAAATGCAATAAATTTCAAAGCACACTGTAACAAGTAGTTATAGAACAGATTTCAGAGTTTGCTATGGGTTACTGTTTCACAACTTCAGGTTTTCCTTATAGCTGCTCCAAAACAGTGGAGACTAAAAGAAATATCAATATAATGATTCAGCAGTCATATTAATTTGTTAAATATTCTCTATTATATCTCTTCCTTTTCCTTTGATCCTTCTCCCAATTTTTAGTGATATTTGAGCTCTTCCCTTCATAACTTTTTCATGTTGGAGATTGGTGTTGATAATATGTAATAGGTAGATGGAAGTAGCTGATGCTCTTGCAGAAGTTAGACTTGTGGGTTCCAGGACTTATCTGGCCTAGGATCCCATCTGGAGTTTGTAGGTTTCTGGAAAGTAATCTTGGCATATGAAAGTTTGGTAGAAACTCAGATAGATTCTTACATGATCTTTAGGGTTAACAAGAATAATTTTGATTGGGTTTTGGCAAACCACGGTAATTAGCAATATCTAGCTGAAGCTTGCATAAGTGTAGTCTCCCAAATAGCTTCTCAACTCCATTTGAAATCTCTTTGCCACTGATACCTAATTTTGTCACATTTCTTTTCTCCATTTGGTCAGGAAGGTGTGGATCCCATAGTGGCAAGGGCAGCACATACCTTGGAGTCATGTCCTGCATTACCAAAGAGACTTTCACTCCTGGATATCTTATTCCATGTAGGGGAAATGGTAATGATGTTCTTTGCAGAGTTGGAATCAGAGAGAGAATGGCCAAATCTGAGCAACCGAAGAGGGTTTTCTAGAAGGTATTAATTCTTTATTGAATGTTTGGTAGAATTCACATGTGAAGTCATCTGGGTCTGGACTTTTAATGTTGGGGAGTCTTTTCGTGACTGATTCAATCTCTTTACTTCTGATTGGTTTGTTGAGGTCTTATTTTTTTTGGATTCAATGTTGATTGTTCATGATTTTCTATTTCATCTAAGTGTTGATTTCATCTAAGATGTTTAGTTTTTTAGCATAGTTTCTTATAGTATCCTCTCAGAATCTCCTTTGTTTCTGTGGAGTCAGTAGTTATGCCCCTCTCCCATTTTTTATATTTGTTTGCTTCTTCTCCCTTTGTTGCTTTTTCAGCCTAGCTAAGGGTCCAGCTATTTTATTGAGTTTCTCAAAGAACCAATGTCCAGTTTTATTGATTCTCTACTGTTTTCATGTCCTCAATTACTTTTATTTCTGCTCTAATCTTTGTTCTTTCCTTGTGTTTACTTACCGTTGGTTTGCTGTCTTTTTTTTTCTCTAACTCCTCCAAGTGAGCAGTTTGTTCATTGATTTTTTTCTCCTTCTTTTATAAATATAGAAATTTAGGGTAATAAATTTCCCTTTTAGCAGTGCATTTGCTGCCTTCCATAAATTTTGATATGCTGTATTTCCATTTTCATTTGCTTTGAAATATTTACTGATTTCTCTTGTAGTTTCTTCTTTCACCCACTAGTTGATAAGAGTGTATTGTTTAGTCTCTATGAATTGTTAAATTTTCAAGGCTTCTGTCTCTTATTGATTTCTAATTTCATTCCATTATGATCTGAGACAGTGCATTGTATAATTTTAATATTATTAAATTAGCTGAGACCTGCTTTGTGCTCCAACATGTGGTCTATCCTGGAAAATGATCCATGATCACTTGAGAGGAAAGTGTTCCTACTGTTGTGGGGAGCAATTTTCTGTAAATGTCAGTTAAGTGTAGTTCATTTATTGTATTGTTTAAGATCTCTGTTTCTTATTGACTGCTAATTTGATGGGCCAGGCCCTGGATCTTGGGTCTTGCTCTTATGAATCTTCTTCCTGCAAAGGAGAAGCCAAACCTACTTATGATTTTGTCTTAATCACTCCCATGAAATTTTTTGAGGCTCAGATGTGGTCTTTCTCTCTTTGCCAACCCTGCAGGTGAGCTCACTGCCCTCTTCCTATGAGGGATATGACTCCCAGGGGAGTAAATCTCTCTAGTAACATGGGACATGAATCCAGTGGATGAAACTTGCCCTTGCATTGTGGGAAAGAGAAAGCCTTCTTGACTAAAAGGGGGGAAGAGAAATGAGACAAAAAATTTCAGTGGCTGAGAGATTTCAAATAGATCCATGAAGTCACTCTTGATGTTATTCTTATGCAGTATATAGATATCCCCTTTCAGTTTCTGGTGTATTGGAGTAGCTAGAGAGAAATACCTGAAACTGTTGAACTGTAAGCCAATAGCCTTGATTCTTGAGGATACTGAATAAATACAGAGATTTTAAGCTATGACTATGCTATTGTGAAAAACCTTGTGACTGATACTCCCTTTATCCAGTGTATGGACAGATGAGTAAGAAAAAAATAAATAAATAATAGGAGGTTAAGGAGTATGTGATGTTTTGTCTGTTTTTTTTCACTTTTTTAACTTTTATTCTCATTTTTTGGAGTAATTAAGCTGTTTAAAAATTGATTGTGATAATGAATGCACAGTTATATGATGATATCGTGAACCACTGATTCTACTGTTTGGGTGATTATACAGTATGTGAATACATAATATATCTCAATAAAATCACATTAAAAAAGAATTGATATCACACAAAAAAAGAATTGATATCATACAGTACATGCAGAAATCAATAACAGAAATAAAACAGGAAAACCAAATGAACATATATCTAAATATTTCATCAATCAATGGAAATCTCAAGGGAAGTAAAAATGGCAATGAATGGAATGACAATGAAAATGCAACATATCAAAATTTTTGAAACACAGTTAATACAGTACTGAGATGTCAATTTACCACACTAGTTACATTGGAAAAGAAGAAAAATCACAAATCAATAATCTAAATTTACACCTTGAAAAAGAAGAAAATTA
The DNA here is from genome assembly GCF_023851605.1 of Tamandua tetradactyla. Lineage (NCBI taxonomy): Eukaryota > Metazoa > Chordata > Mammalia > Pilosa > Myrmecophagidae > Tamandua > Tamandua tetradactyla. The sequence goes on from NC_135353.1 coordinate 80,843,298, forward strand.
GAGCAAAATTAGAAAATTATTGAAAACAAATAAAAACATGAATAATGAATATAAGAACAGATATACATGAAATTTAAAATAATGCCCTATTTGAATCTCTTATCAGTCTATGTCTTCTTTTATGGAGATGTCAACAGCTACTTTCCCTTCAGATATCACCTTTATTTATATAACACTTAAGTCTATATTTTCAATCCAGTGATTTCTCTTAAGTTTCACACCCATCTATCCTACTTTCACTGTAAATCTCTACTTGGCTATCTTAATGATGCTCAATATGTCCAACAATGAATTCACTACATTTTTACTGAATCTGGCATACCTCCTACTGAATTTGCTATTATAATGAACAGTACCCAATTGCCCAAACTGGAAACCTGAAACTCATTCTTAAATTCTCCAAGGCCTCCAAAGTAATAATGAGTTCCTGCTAATTTTACTTCACTTATAGCTCTTTAATAAGCCAATTATCTATCTCCACTATCATTATTTTAGTTAAGACCATATGCTGTCATCTGGTCTTGAACCTGTCCCCCCTCAAACCACTTTCCCTATGGATGCTGAAATAATCTTGATGAAATTAAATGTCTTTATGCACAAAATATCACTAGTATCTAAAGGCAGAAACATAGGGAAAAGGAATTGTTTACTTAATTTTTGGGTGAGAAATTTGCTGGAACTAGCATGTAAGGAGGAAAAGAAACTTACTTTACACTTTGAAAATTTTGTGATATATAAATTTTTTCTTACAAATATGTATATATTGACTATTGAAATAATTTTAAAATGTAAGAATTATTTCAAAATCCTTTCCTTTAAGAGGATGTTAACTTCCTAAGACAAAAAAAAATGCATGAACAGTTTATATCTGGGTCCTGTACTCCCAAAATATAATAAGCACATGACAAATATACAACTTATATCCCAGGAAAGTATGCAATTAATTGGAAAATGAATGGCACTGACAGCATGTGCTCTTAGAGCTACAGAAGTAAGAGCTGAGGTGGCCCAGGAAAGTTTCATATATAAAATGGGATTCCACTTATTACAGTTTATGGTATCAAGAATGAATTTTGCATGTAAAGAGAATGAATTTCCTAACAATTAACTTTTGTCATTTGGAAAAGTTGTGTTAGCTTTCTTTTACTCTGTCAGAATCTCTTATTGTATTCTTTCATTAATATTTAGTTATTCTTGAATTTATTGAGTTTATATGCACCTAATTTGTAGTTTCTATATGGGTCTGTAGTAATTAAAATGCTCCATAATTGAGCTTATTTTTGTGATTTCATGACTGTACTTACTTACTTTAATTAGATTTGTACACCTAGATAGATTGAGGCATTTTTATTCCCAACTAAGAACAAGATTCAAATTAATTTTGCGTATGATTTACATTTCTTCAACTTTGGAAAAACACAGTGAAATTTGTTTCTGTTCTCAGCATTTTGAAATTTGCTCTTTAGTCAGTTTGGTGTAGACAAGAGTTTTCATATTCAAAAATAACATAAAGAGAAGCCTCCTCTATCCTCTTCTATCTCTTCAGCTTTCTTCCTCCTTTTGTTTTAATAGTGATGTATTCTAGCTCTATTTCTGTTTCAAATATGCATTACTTTGATAGCTTTTTTGAATTATTGACTAAACTCACTGTAAGAGAATTAATTGCTTTAAAGGACATAAATTTTGGTGACAATTTTAGTTATTTTTATTGAGCTCAGATTTGCATCCCAAAGCACTATGGGCTGCCATATGAAATCATTGAAATTTGACTTTGGCATTATCTATTTTGCCATGTCACCTCATGTTTGGTTTGTTGGCATCATCTCAAAATTACTTCCTTGAATAGGTTGATTTACCGAACTGAAGTCTAGTTTCTTTCTTATATATTGATGACTTAAGTTTTGAGCAAGAAACATGGATTTAAATTACCAAAGAACTGTTGAGAACAATTTAATTATCTATATTATAATTAGTATGCAAAACATGAATGTCTGATGAAAATTTTAGACCCTCCCATAGGTAAATAAGAAATAAATAATCTAATACAAAAACTTAGCCAATATATTGCAGTTTATCACTGTAGTTCTTTTGGAACATGAAAAATGATTTGTCCTTATAGAAAAAATATATTATCAGCAAATAATTCTTGTACATTCAAGCTGTTATTTCATAGTTGCAGAACTGAGATACACTGAAAGATATAATTCTTAAAGGATTTTTGAGAAAATACTTTCTTATTTAATATCTGAGAACTCAATGGTGGCACCTAAGTATGACTTAAATACAGAAATATGATGCACAATTTATAAATTTGAAAGACACAACTTTACTTTGAGATACATATTTGAAATTTAATTAAATAAATTTACATAATCATGCTTATTAGAAATTTAAGTTTACCAATTTATTGAGTATCTGCTGTATAACATTTACTTTGCTAAGTACCTTATTTGGATCATGTCATTTAATCCTCACATAAATGCTGTCATGACAGGAATTAAATAATTAACAGTATTTCAGATAGAGGCTAAAGTGGTTAACTGTTCAGTATCAAGAAAAACAGTGTGAGAAACAAATTTCTAATTTAGGTTGTCTCTCACAGTTTCAATACTTCCATATTAATCTATAAATTCAGTACAATCTCAAAAAAATTCCATTCGTTTTTTGTATGGAAATTGACAAAGTGATGCTAAAATGTATATAGAAATTTAAAGGACCAAGATGAGCCAAAATAATGCTGAAGAAAGGAAATCTATAGGACTTATACCACTAAATACCAAGATTTATTGTAAAGGTATAGTAATAAAGCCAGTGTCTTATTGGCATAAGCATATATAGACTGATAGAATTAAAAAGAGAATCCAGAAGCAATTATATGCACATCTATGGACCCTCAGGTTATGACAAAGTTAATAGAATAGGTCAGTGGGGAAGGTATTATCTTTCTAACATATAGTGCTCAGTCAATTGAATATCCATAAGCATAAAATGAATTTTGATTTATATTTTACATGATGCATAGCATTTATTTCAGTGGATTGTAGTTCAAAATGTGAAAGGAAGTTTTAGGAGACCATCTTGAATATAAGAAAATATTCTTTTAAATAAGAAGCACTAGCTACAAAGCAGATTATTATATTGGGCATCCTTGAAATTAAGAACATGTGTTCATCAAAACTACCCTTCTTAGAGAAAGGAGAAATTCTAACTACAGATTGAAGAAGCCATTTTGAATGCATGTAATTTAAAAATCACATATCCATTAAATATTAAGAACTTTGGTATATCAACTTAAAATAGAGACAACCCTACAGGAAATGAATAAGAAAGGATAACTAAATAGCCAACAAATGTATGAAAAGGGTCTCTATTTTAGTACTTATCAAGGAAATACTTGTCAAATATTAATATGATCACATCAATATTGTTGAAGATGTGGTATTACTAGAACTCCCATAGGTGCAGCTGGGAATATAAATCTTTACCACCACTTTTGGATATTGCTTGGAAGTGTCTACTGAAGCAAAATACATATCCCTGAGCTTACTAGGTACCCCACCATGGTGTTATACATTGAGATTTTTGGTCCTCCAGCTTCAGGGTTTCCATTTTTGGTATCAAGCTGAACAGTTGGTCCTTCCAGATCATGGTAAGGTTTGACAAACTTTGAAGACAGCCACTGGTGACCTGTGGTGGTAAGAACACAAGCATACCCTTGCCCCCAAATTAATAATTCTTGAACTCCATTCCACAAACCATCACTTAAAAGATATTTATATAAACTTTAGCTTTGATGAGATTTTGATGTTGAGGAGCAAAATATTTTTCTGCTGGTGTTAGACCTTTCTCATCACAATTTTAAAAATTTAAAGTGTACAAAGCTAGGGAAATAGTTTCTTTGGGAAAGGTTGTCATACTCCCCCTCTTTTTTTATAATTGTTTTAATATATTGTGTGTACATTCTATGAGGGTTTGGCCTGTAGGATTATAAGGAATGCCAGTATTATGCTTAATTTCCTATTGTTATAGTAACAGTTTGAAGGGTGAGGATATTGTGCAAAAAGAGGGACAAGGCTTTAAGCCTTCTGGAATATTATATAGAAATGGAATAAACCAGTCTGAGGCTCCAAAGTTTCAGGAAGTAGGTTTTATTTTCTATGAACATAGGGCTCAGCCGAGTAGGCTCTGAAAGTCTGAGCCCCAAACAAAAGGCAACCTTAGTTTTATAGAATTTATTACATGCTAGAGATAAGGTAAACTTAATATGGCCACCAGCAATGTTAAAAGGACAAACAATTGGTCAGTTTAAGGCACAAAGCATGTTACAGAAGCAGGTGAGCTGTTAAGGGAGGGTTCCCATCCCAGGTGCCTTATCTCACTTGCCTGCAGTTTTATCCAGTCCTGAAGGCTAGGAGAGCGGGTTTTTATCCCAGGAATGTGTCTTATCTCACTTGCTTGTTTTTTGTACCCATCCCTGAAGGTCAGGAGACAGGGTTTGGGGGTTTTCCACGGAGAGGGCAGCTGAACCAGAAGAAGGGGTGGAGAGCTGCCTGACTGCTTTAAAGCCTGCTTGCTACAAGGAAACAAAGGTTGGACCATTATCTGTTTTTAAGGCTTTTGGCACACCCATATGAGCAAAGGCTTCAAGAAGGTCAGTTTTTACTGCTGCAGTCAATTCTTTGGTTGGGGGGAAGCATGAATAAATCCTGAAAATGCATCTTTAGACACATAAAGATATTTAAAATGACCAAATGATGCATAATGGGTAATGTCAGTTTGCCAAAGCTGATTAGCTATAAATCCTCATGGATTAACATGAGGAAAAAAATATGAATTAAGATATGACTGGCTATCAGGACAGGCAGAAATAATTTGTTTGGCCTGGGTGATAGACAGATGGAATTGTCCTTGAAGGGCTCTTGCATTTTGATGAAAAAATTCATGGGATAATTGTATGTTTTGAAATGTTAATGTAAAACTTACTAATGTATCTGCCTTTTGGTTTCCTTCTACCATAGGGCCAGGCAGCCTTGAATGGGAATGAATATGTATAACAAAAAGAGGATGAATTCAAATATTCAACAATTGTTGCAGTATAATAAATAAGGGATATAGGTCAGAATCTGCCAAAAGTCTTATAAAAGCTAATTCTAAATTTTACAATGTATAAACACCATGTCCAGAGTCACAAATTAGGTTTATGGACTGGTTGGGAAATTGTTGCAGAGCTAAAATAGCCACAGCCAGTTCAGCTCACTGAGTGTGTTTATGTTGAGAGGTAACCAAGTGGCAGAAGCTTTTGTGGTTTTCCCTGAACCATCAATAAAAATATTTACAGCATTGCTAATGGGCACTTTACTGATTTCTGAAAGGAGAGTAAGATTTAATAACGGTACCTGTTGTAATAACTTATCTGCTGGTAAAGAAAATTTAAACTCTCCTATAAAGTCTACTTGTAAACCAATGTTGTGTGACAGTGCTTGAAAAAATTGTTCCTGAGGAAACCTTTGAGCTATTGGCACCTAATGCTTTCCTTATAGAGCATTCAAACCATACTTTGAACTTGTGGTGTGATAGTTTTTGTAGGGGTGTGAGATAAAAATAACCATTCTATGCAAGCTAATGTAGGAAGTAACTGACCAACTAACCCAGTGGGAGTGTTTAGAGTTGGAAGTAGAAAAAGTCATAATGGCATTGTTGGAGAAATGTGGATTAGCTGTTTATTGCCAATGGCTTTGTTTACTAATTCTAATTCAGTCAGTGCTTTTGGAGTAAATTCTCAAGGGGAATTCAAATCAGCTTCTCCTTTCAAGGTATTAAATAAACTGATAAGTTGGCAGGTGGGAGTGCCTAGACTAAGTCACAACAAATTAATGGGTCCTAGAAGTTTTTGCATATCATTTGGTTTTAGTGGAAGCATTATAGTTATTATTTGAGGCCTCACTGCACGTTTAGCTATGACATGACCCAAATATTTCCAAGGCTGAGATAATTCAATATTTGTCTGGAGCTACTTGTAATCCTGCAATAGCTAGAGAAACTTTAATGTGATTGTAAAAAACAAATAATTCATCTTCAGTTTGTGATGCCAATAAGATATCATCCATATAATGATTAAGATAACAATTTAGAAACTCATCTCAACTAGGCTGTAAAGCCCTATGTACAAAATATTGGCATATTGTGGGACTAGTTAACATTCTCTGTGGCAACACTTTCTATTGATATCTTTCTACATTCTTATGGATTATGTAGTACTGGAATAGAGAAACCAAATTGTTTGTGCCACTAGGATGCAAAGGAATAGTAAAAAAGCAATTTTTAAACCTTTGATGATTAAAGGCCACTCTTTTGGTATTATAGTCAGATTACAGAGTCCCCATTGAAGGGAACACATAGGTTGAAATATAGCATTGATTTACTGTAAATCATGTAATAATCTCCTTTTTCAAGACTTCTTTGGAATTATGCAAATAGGATATTCCAGGGGCTTGTACATGGTTCTATATGCCCACTTTGAGTGGTTCTTTAACAAGCAGTTCAGCTTGAATTAACTATTCCCCTTTTCATGGCCACTGCTCCACCCAAATAGGTTTGTTAGTTAGCCTTTAAGGGTATAGGAGGAATATGAGCAGTGACCACTAGATAAAAGACATAGTCTGGGTGGTTAAATTCCACTGAGTTAATAAATCTTTTCCTCATAGGTTTAGGGATACTGGCAAAATTTGGATTGAATATGTCCAATTTGTTTATCAGATCCTTGACACTGTAATATTTTTAAGCTTTATAAGGAAGTTTGTGGGCCTCCAACTCCATTTACTGTTATTTTGGATAATGTGGCAGGCCAGGTTGGCAGCCATTCATTTTGAGCTATTATAGAAATGTCTTCTCCAGTATCTATTAAGTCTATAAAAGATTGGTCTTGAATTTGTATTTGTAACATAGATTTCTTCAATTGGATGGCAGTAGCCTAATAACAGTCTTTTCTCTCAGTATTGCCAAACCCTGCTCCTCCTCTTATGGCTATAGGAGCATCTGGTGCATAATAAGGCAGTAACAAAGGCTAAGCTACATGTATCCTGGGTGGGATCGTGTGTAACCTGTCGCATGAAGTAAAACTTTAATTTCTCAAGTGTCAAAATCTGAGTCAATTACTCCTGGAAGCACCTTAATACCTATTAAGTTATTATTTGGCCTTCCTAAGAATAATCCTACTAACTCTTTCTGTATAGGTCCCCATATGCCTGTAGGGGCTACATAAGTTGCTTCAGGATTTTTTAAAAGTAATTATTTGGTGGTGATTAGCTCTAGTCCAGTGCTGCCAGCTGTGGCTGCTCATAAGTCTCCGACTTATCTGGGTTTTGAGTCCCAAATGACTGTCAGATTGGAGACATCTATTGGGGTGTTGGCCCTTGGATCCTAGGGTTTTTCAGGGCACTGGAGACTGCACCCCTCCTCCCATTTCCCATCCTTATTGAATTTATAATGACACTGATTAGCCCAATGACATCCTTTCCCACATCTCTGAAAATTTGGAGTAGGAGGCTTTTGTTCCTGAGGCAGTTGTTTACACTCCTTTGGGAAATGGCCTTCTCTCCCACACTTAAAACATACCCTGGTTTGCTTTTTTAATAGAGCAGCTAATGCTTGAGCTTTAAAAGTTTCACATCCCACATTCTGGCAGGCTTTGACAAATTCCCCAACAGATTGAGCTGTTGTTCTAATAGCTCCAGTAGCTGTAAGGCCTGGCCCGGTAGCCTCTGGCTGGAAGGCCCCCACCCAAACTAAAACCCATGAACATCCAGGCATACAGCTGTTCAAACTTAGCCAATCAGGACCTGCCCTGACAAACAAAAGACCCCCACTGCACAGGGCCGGTAGCTATGCCCACTGCACACTGCCCGTAGTTATGCCCTCCAACCAAGGCCCGTAACTATGCCCCCAGCCCTAAAGCATGTGAAACTCCTAATCTACCACAGAAGGCCCCATAGGCATCATCAGCATCCCCAGTAGCTAGCCTATATCTAGCCCCATCGCTCCTAGGGGGGTGCGACTTCCTCGGCCCGCAACTTGAGCACCTGGACCTGGGAACCTCACCCTGGGACAATAAACTTTTTAAACTCAGACTCAGTTTCTCTAATTTCTCAGTCAGCTACCATCTAAATCCTGACAGTAGCCTTATTTATTCTTTTGGCCTGGGCAGGCACCAGGAATCCAACTCCAGCAGCCTTTTGACAATCAATATTTGCATTTTCATATGCTAATTGTAAGAGTAGAGTTTTAGCTGCCTCTTGGTTGCTATCTGGCAGGTTATAGCTTCTTGTAATTGGTTAACAAAGTCAAGATAAGACTGTTGCAGATTGCCTAACAGTTGCAAATGAACCCTATTTTGATTTCCCCTTGGGAATTTTTCCCCAAGCCCACACAGCTAGTTGAGAGTATTGTTGAAAAAATAACTCATCCTGTCAGGCTTGAACTCTAACTTCCAAGTAAGATCCTATTCCCTGAAGCATATCTGTACCAATTGGAATATTCTGTTCTAAATTTGTGACTGCCTTTTGAATTGAAGTTTCCTAATATTCTAGTATCCAAACACTCTACTGGGTTTGACTGACAATTGTTCATACTAAAGTTTTTCAGTTTCAGGAGCATATACAATAGGTCGATCCAACTGACTCAACTATACTTTTAGTAAATGAACTCAGTCTGTTCTCATTAATACTTTTCCTCAATTCTTTATATAATTAGAATGGTAAATGCTCATGGTGTGTCCTGCCATTTTCTATTATGACTGGGAATGCCAGCCCCTCTCCACTCTCTCTTGCCTCCTTTAAACATTTTTCCTTAGCAGTTTTATTAGGCTATGTTAGGGGAGGCAGAAGTGGAAATCCAGATTTATTAGATATTGATTCTGACCCCAGTGGAGCAGTTGGGGGAGGAAGAGGAGATAAGGTCTTCTCTGCATTAGGCAACAGTTAACAGGAGTTTGTATGTAAAGGGCATAAAGCTGTTTTTTTACCAGTCTCCAAGTTATTAGAGCTGAGGTCTGTACCTTCTCTCCTTGCTTATATTTTCTTTTAAAATTATTTCCTATGTGCTTCCAGACTTCCAAATTAAAGGTTTTCCTGTCAGGGAGCCAGGGGCAGTGAATCTGAGCTATTTGTAACAATGATAAAAGCTGTCCTTCCTTTGCTGCTTTTAATAACTATTAAAGTGTTTTAACAAATATAGTTTGTGACAGGTCACAGGGGACAGAGCTCGGACCCCAACTCTCTCTCCTGCTGCAGCCATGGGTGAAACTCATGGTCCACTGACTTGTGACCTTTTCCTTCCCCCTCCTCCTTGCCACAATTTGTGCTGCCTCTTGCCAAATGCTGCCTGAAGCAATGCCCAGGGCAAGAAACCACATCAAAAAAATGATATGGCTCCATCAATAAAGAGCAAACAGGTCAGGACAGGCACAAAAAGAAGGAGGAAGCAAAAACACCAGCCAATGGCAATTGGACAAATAGCTAAAGGCAGAATTCTGAATCAATCAGGGATGGCAAACTTCAAAGCATAAAAGGAGAAACAGTCCACAGCACAGAAGAACATTTTCTTCAGCCCTCTGAAGAAAGCATCAGCTTTCCCTCTTTCCGCTGCACTCCCCCTTCCCTAAATAAACCTTTCCTTACCTCAGCTTGCTACATGGTTATGAGTGTTGGACCCAGCCCTGCAATTCCATTATAAGAGTTTGTTCCTTGGAAAGCCCATCCCCATCTTATTAAGAAGGGGTTGTGAAAAAGAAATTCCTTGCTTGCACTAAGTACACTGGCAGGTATGTCCAGTGAGCGCTGCTGTCCCTAATCTTGGTATGAATGGCTTTGGTTTCTCTGCTACAGCTTTGGTTCTTCTCCACTATGTGTACTGATCTTCTACACCTAATGCTACATCCATAGCTGAATCATTACTCCATGTTGTTCCTCAAATGGGGCACCAATTGTGGGTGACACCACCTATGGTGGTTATTCTTTGTCCTGCAAAGAATCGGCCCAAGAAGAAAACTCTTTGACACAAAATCAGAAAACAGGGAAGTCTCTGTCCCAAGTGAGAGCCAGAGCCTCTAGTTTAGTTTCTGCCAGCTACTTATCAGGTAAAGGGACCACCAGACATGCATCATAGTTGAGTTATTCTTCAGTTATAAAGAGAGGTTAAAGATTACTTATAGAAAGTATCATTAATCTAAGAAAAAAGCAGGTGTTTCTCCATGCTCAGGGGGAGAGTTCCAAGTCAATGAAATCCAGAAATAAGCAAAGAAGACAAACATATTGAGCTGTTTTCAGCTCTCATGCTGTTTTCAGTATGAAGTCATTGTGCAGACATCCAAAGTGGTTTTCCACTACTTGAGGACAGGCAAACAAAGAAGCAAGCTTACAAATGCTTTAACCATATCCTTCCCACAGAGTCTATTAAAATTAGTGCAGTCAGGGAGAATATCACCTTGACAATGTCTTAATAGTGTATAGAGATGGGGAAGTGAGTGCAGAATATTTGAAGGATTTTAAGACCTAGGCTGGGTTTCTTTTAGGAGAGTATTAAAGGTATGGACATTAGTAGCTCTAGATTGGTGGGCATAGTGAAATGAGGATCTTGACACTGTTACTCTTGATCAGTAAGCTATTTTAATTGATTGGATAATAGTCTTATCTCACAGGAGAGAAAGCACTTCCTAGAATAAATATGTTATTTTTGCTTGTTTGTAGTATTATTTAATATAATGACAAGAAAACATGTGAACTCCCAGTATTGATTACTTTGGGGACAAGAAAATAGGTTGGTAGAAAAACTTTTTCCTGACCTTGGTGGTATTTACATGGGTGCTTATTTTGTGATATTTTGTTGAGCTGTGAATTTATGACTTTGTTTTTTTGTATGTGTGCCAAACTTTAATTTAAAAAAAATTAAAATAAAAGTTAGCAATGGATTCCAAATTAGTTAATGAAGAAAATAAAGGCAAGAATATGATTTCATTGTTGAGTAAGGGATATTCATGAGATTAGATTTGGAAAACTGACCAAAGTGTAGGTTTATGTTAACAGTGAGTTCAAGAGAGAGGCAGGAAGTGATTATTGATAGAGAAGAGAATATAGAGTTCAAGATTTCATAAAGCATATCCCTGTATTTTGACCATGTATATGAGCTGGATGAGTAAAGTTTAAAGGTGAAGTCCATCAAAATAAAGATATTTTAGGGAGTTAAAATTTTGGATATAGAATATTTCAGCCAGAAGGATGTCAAAGTAACTAAAAATGACAGTAGGAGAGTCTCCTTGAGGGATTGGGGAAAATGTAGAACTATTAAACTTTCCCACCTAGGGAAATTTTGATACACTGTCAAATATTAGGGAATCCCAATTTAACAATCCAAGACTTTGATCTTGAGGCTTGCCCTTATGAAACATATTTGTGCAATGACAAAGCTAGAATTGCTTGTAATTATGCCTGAACCACCTCCAGAGAATCTTTTTCTAGATGTGGCCTCTCTCTTTAAACCAACTCTGCAAATAAACTCACTACTCATGCCCTTAGGTGGGGCATGACTCTCAGGGGTATTAGTCTCCATGGCAAGGTGGGACATGAATCCCAAGTATGAGCCTGGCCCTAGTATCATGGGATTAAGAATGCCTTCTTGAACAAAATGGGGTAAATAAATGGGACAAAATAAAATTTCAGTGGCTAAGAGATTTTAAGTAAAGTCAAGAGGGAATTCTGAAGGTTACTCTTCTGCAAGATTTAACCAGATATTTCAAACTACCAGAATGCCAAACTTAACCAACAGTATTCTTGAAAACCTTAGGGAGTGCCCTAAGCTCTATAAATGTTTTTCTTAGTAAATTTATTTTCTCAGAGATGTAAAGCTTTCAGATTGATCCTATGCCAGATAGGCCCTGAAACCCAGAAGTACTGGTCTCTCCAAGAACATTGTGCAGTTTCATTTCTCTATTCCATAAGGTCAAACACCACTTTCCAACAGTAATAAATTAAGATGGTCATTGCCCAGACATTCCTGAAGGTTGAGAGAAAGATTAGATGAGAGGGAGGAGGTGTAACTGAGACATTAGGATTTAACAAATGACCATGTCTACTGACTCATTTCTTTTTAGTGTCTAAGGTTTTAGTATAGCAGACGGAAATACCTGAGGTTGTTTAATAAGATGTAGGGTAAGGGTTATGGAATATTTGGGGTTTTATTTTATCTTTTTAATTCTTTTTCTGGAGTAATGTAGATGTTCTAAAAATGATCATGGTGATGAATGTACAACTATGTGATGATATCATGAACTATTGATTTTAAACTTTGGATGGATTTTATGGTCAATGAATATTTCTCAATAAAATTACATTAAAATGACAGCAAGTTGGTTAGAAAACTGTAAATAAAGTTTGAGAGTACTTCAGCAATGGGAGAAACATTGGAAGGTAAAAATGCAATAGAAATGCTGATGGTTATATAAGAAATTGATAGGTATGTTGACAGATCATGATTTGAGCCAATCAACTTTTAGTTTCTGTCATGTCTATGGTGTATTGTTGTTGTGGACATTTGTAAAGTGTCTTTTTGCTGATTGAGTAAGTTGTAGTAGTTGATTTAGGCCACTGATATTCATATTTGTCCACTCACATATCCCAAATAGCAAAGGAGACCAAAATCATTCCCTTAAATGTAAAGGGAGGGGTAGGGTTCAGCTTGAAGTAGATCTGCTGCAGTGGAAAATTTAAAAGTCCCGTTTTATTATCAAAAAATAAAAATTAGCAGTTACATAATATAACCCCACTTTTAAATAAATAGTAATATTTGATTTTATGCCTACTCCCTTAATAAAGCTTCTAATACAATGAATGTGCTAAGTATGTTATGATTAACCTTTAGATTTTATGTTTTTAAAAACACCATTTCCCCTCTCCCCCACTTCTTAACTCTTCTATAGGATATCAATATCTATATGCACCTGTTTAGGAAGAACAGATTTAGTCAAGCAGCTTGAGTTGCATATAACCCAGCTGGCAAAGCTCAAAAAGATTGGTGGTAATTCCCAAATCATAATATCTGAAGCATTGTTCCTTGCTGAGGAAGATTTCAATATGAAGATGTAAAAAATGTGGATACAATAGTACTTTTCATTTAAAGGACTGTTCTTGATTGATAGAAGAAACTGTGGTTCACTGTAGACACACTGCAGTTATAAAAAGGAATGTGTTCTGTGTCTGCATGTTTCTATGGGAGAATATTCAGAATATATTAAGTTAAAAAAGCAAGACTGATATAAGTATGGAGAAAAAGGTGCTGCCATTTATCTAAAGAGGGGAGACATGACTTTATTCATATTTTTAAAATGAAAGGATAAATTTAAAAACAAAGTTACCTATGGGGAAAAGAAGAAACAGGGTAAAGGAGATAGAGATAGAAGATAAAATTTTCTGAATTCACAAGGCTTTTAAATTTATGATACTAAAACATGTAAACACTTTACATAATTATAAAAATCAAACAAAAATGCAAAATTTGAGAAAAATGAATTTGGAACAACTAATCAAATACATTCATTTAATTTCCCAAATGAATTCAGATGGTCAGATAATGACATAAAGGTTATCAAGAAGATAACAGAAGACAATAAAGAAGAATTTGAAAAAAATAGATAGGAAAACAGCAGAAATCATGGAGATTGAAGATACTGTAGGCCAAATTAAAAACACACTGGAGAAACACAAGAGCTGATTTGAAGAGGCAGAAAAAAGAATACGCAAACTAGAGGACAGGACAATTGAATTAAAGTCCACAAAAGAACGAATGGAAAGAGAGATGGAAATATTTAACTTAGATCTCATGGAAATGATAACAAACATAAAGCACACAAATATTACAATCTTCAGTGACACAGAAGAGAAGAGAAGAGTAAAGGGCTAGGAAAATTAGTTGAAGACATAATGGGGGAAATCTTCCCAACCCTTATTAAATATATAAATATGAAAATCAAAGAAACCCAATGACCCCCATATCACATAGATTGTACCCTAATAGGACTATGTCAAGACACATATTAATCAGACTGTCAAATGTTGAAGAGAAGCAGAAAGTTCTGAAAGAGGCAAGAAAAAACCACTTATCTTATACAAGGTAAACCACACAGACTGAGTTTTCACTACTCAACAGGCAACATGGAGTTGAGAAGACAATGGCATGATATATTTAAGGTTCTGAAAGAGACAGAATCATAGCCAAGAATTCTTTATCCAAATAAACTATCCTTCAAAAGTGAGGGAAAGGTTAAAATTTTAGCAGATAAACAAATGCTGAGAGAATTTGTTAACAAGAGACTTGTCCTACAATAAATACTAAAGAGAGAGTTGTCAGCTGAAAAAGCGACAGGAGAATTAGGTCCAGAGGAGGAGACAGAATTGAGGAGTGTCAGCAAGGTTCAGTAAAGGGCTAAAGAGAGAGAGAGAGAGAGAAAAGAATACATAGATCTGGCAAATAAATACAAAGGATATGATGGTAGATTCCATAACTGCCTTTAGAGCAATGACCTTGAATTTTAACACACTAAACTCACAAATTAAGTAATACAGATTGTCAGAGTGGATTTCAAAATATGATCCATCTATATGCTGCTTACAAGTAACTCATCTTAGATGGAAAGAAATAAATAGAATGAAAGTGAAAGGATGGAAAGAGATGCTCCATGAAAACTATAACCAAAAGGAAGTATGAGTAGCTATACCAGTACCAGACAATATAGACTTTAAATGTCTACAATCTCCTCCTGAGACATGTGCCTGTCAAGTCTGGGAAAATCTGACTGGGGTCAATCATATCTGAGGACAGCTGCCTGAAAAAAACTTTCCATATAGACAGGGCAAGAAACAGAAAAACAAGAGCTGAAAAATTCTGATCAATTAAACAGAACCTATGCTAGAGGCCTAGAGTGATTTGAATTGAATGCTGAAGAAGAGATATAGAACAAAGCATTCTAAGAATAAAACCCTAGGTAAAAGAGTGAAAACAACCTACAGAATAACTAATTAAAGAAATCAAATATCTAGACATCAGCAAACAAACAAACAAAAGAAAACAAGTCATACTAGGAAAATCAAATATATAGCAGAGCCAAAGGAACAAACCAACATTTAAAATGAGATACAGAAGTTGAAACAATTAATCCATTATGTTAAAAAAGACATGCAATATCTCATAAAAAATCAAATCAATGAGTTGAGGGAAGATATTGTAAAAGAGGTGAAGGATATAAAAGAGATATTCAGTGAACATAAAGAAGAACTCAAAAGTTTGAAAAAACAAATCACAGAACTTATGGGAATGAAATGCACAATAAAAGAGATGAAAAAAAAACAACAATGGAGACCTAAATCAATACTTTTGAAGAGGTAGAAGAAAGGATTGCTGAGCTACAGGACTGGACAACTGAAATCCAAAACACGAAAGAAAAGAAAGGGAAAACAATTGAAAAATGCAAGCAGGGTTTCAGGGAATTGAATGATAATAGTAAGTACACAAATATACGTATTATGGCTGTCCCAGGAGAAGAAGAGAAGGAAAAAGGAGCAGAAGGACTATTGGAGGAAATATTCACTGAACATTTCTCATTTCTTATGAAAGGCATAAAATTTCAGATCAAGAAGTAAAGCATACTCAAACAAAATAGATCCAAATAGACCTCCTTGAAGACAATTACTAATCAATTTGTCATATATTGAAGAGAAAGAGTCTTTTGAAAGCAGTAAGAGAAAAGCAGTTCATTACATGCAAGGGAAGCTTGATAAGATTATGTGTGTATTTCCCAGCAGAAACCATGGAGATGAGAATGCAGTGGTGTCACATATTAAACATTCTGAAAGAGAAAAACTGCCAATGAAGAATTCAATATGCAACAAAATTACCCTTCAAATAGAAGGTAAGATTAAAATATTTTCAGACATTCACCAAGAGAATATGTAACTAAGAGAACAGCTCTACAAGAAATATGAAAGGGAGCATAACATATAGGTAGGAAAAGACAGGGGAGAGAGATCTGGAGAAGAGTGTAGAAATGAAGACCATTAGTAAAGGTAAAAAAGAGAGAAAAAAATAGATCTGACATATGAAATCCAAAAGAAAAAATGACAAGAAAGTACTGCCTTTATGGTAATAACAATAAATGTCAATGGATTAAGCTCTCTAATCAAAAGACATAGACAGGAACAATGGATATAAAAACAGGACTCATCTTCATGCTATCTACAAGAGATTTGCTTTAGAACCAAGGACAGAAAGAGATGGAAAGTGAAAAGTTGGAAAAATGTAGTTGACACAAACAACAATCAGGAAAGAGAGGAGTAGTTACACTAATATCCTACAAGTTGGAGTTCAATTGTAAAACAATTAAAAGAAACAAAGAAGATGCCATGCATTAATAAAAGGAACAATTCAACAAGAAGACATAACAATCATAAATATTTGTGCACAGAGCCAGAGTGCTCCAAAACACATGAGGCAAACACTGACAGTACTGAAGGGAGAAGTAGATACCTCTATCATAACACTTGGAGATTTCAATTACCCACTTTCGTCAATGGATAGAACATTTAGACAGAGGATAAATAAGGAAACAGATATTTTGAATAATATGATAAATAAACTAGACTTAGCAGATATTTACAGAACATTACACCCCACAACATTAGGAGACACATTTTTCTCAAGTGCTCATGTATCATTCTGTAAGAGAAATAATATGCTGGGTCTTAAAGCAAGTCCCAATAAAGTTTAAAAGATTGAAATTATACAAAACACTTTTTGCATCATAATGGAATGAAGTTGGAAATCAATAACAGCAGAGGAGCTGAAAATTCAAAAACATATTGAGGCTAAACAACATGTTCTTAAACAACTGGTGGGTCAAGGAATAAACCACAAGAGAAATCAGATATTTTGAGGAAAATGAAAATGAAAATAAAACTTGTAAAAATTTAAGGGATGCAGCAAAGGTGGTGCTTAGAGAGAAATTTATTGCCATAAATGCATACATTGAAGAAGAAGAAAATAAAAATTCAAAGAATTAACAGTTCACCTGGAAGAATTAGAGAAAGAAAAGCAAACTAACCCCAAAGCAAACAAAAGGAAAGAAATAACAAAGATTAGAGGATAAATAAATGAAATTGAGAATATGAAAACAATAGAGAAAATCAATAAAATAAGAAGCTCGGTCTTTGAGAAAATTAAAAAAAAATAGATGGACCCTTAGCTAGGCTGAAAAATAAAAGACAGAGTATGCAAATAAATAAAATCAGAAATGAAAGCAAGGATGTAACTAATGATCCCAAAGAAATAAAGTAGGAAATGAGAGGATATTATGAGCAACTATATACTAGTTAACTAGACAATGTAGATGATATGGACAACCTCCCAGAAAGGCATTATGCAGGTTTGAATCTATTACATAACCCAGAAAAAAAACATATTTTAATCCTTATCCTATCTTGTGGGGGCAATGATTTATTTTAATCTTGATTTAGTATTGTATGGTGGAAACTTTAAAATTTATTTATTTATTAAATTAAAAAAAGTTAACAACAAATGAACAAAAGCAATAACATATGATCATTCCGTTCTATGTATATAATCAGTAATTCACAATATCATCACATAGTTGTTTATTCATCATTTTGTAGAACATTTGCATCAATTCAGAAAAAGAAATAAAAAGACAACAGAAAAAGAAATAAAATGAAAACAGAAAAAAAGATTATACATATCATACCCCTTACCCCTCGCTTTCATTGATTACTAGCATTTCAAACTAAATTTTATATTTTAACATTTGTTCCCCCTATTATTTATTTTTATTCCATATATTCTATGTGTCTGCTGATAAGGTAGATAAAAGGAGCATCAGACACCAGGTTTTCACAATCACACTGTCACATTGTGAAAGCTATATCATTATTCAATCATCATCAAGAAACATGGCTACTGGACACAGCTCTGCATTTTCAGGCAGTTCCCTACAGCCTCTCTGTTACATCTTGAATAACAAGGTGATATCTACTTAATGTGTAAGAATAACCTCCAGGATATCCTCTCGACTTTGTTTGGAATCTCTCAGCCATTGACACTTTGTTTCATTTCACTCTTCCCCCTTTTTGTTGAGGTTTTCTCAATCTCTTGATGTTGAGTTTCAGCTCATTCTAGGGTTTTTCTCAATCCCTTGATGCTGAGTCTCAGCTCATTGCAGGGTCTCTGTCCCACGTTGCCAGGAAGGTCCACACCCCTGTGAGTCATGTCCCATGCAGAGAGGGGAAGGGTGGTGAGACTGCTCATCAAGTTGGCTGGAGGGAGAGACCACATCTGAGCAACAAAATAGGCTCTCTTGGGGGTGACTCTTAGGCCTAAATTTTAAGTAGACTTGACCTATCCTTTGTGGGGTTAGGTTTCATATGAACAAACCCCAAGACTGGGGGCTCAGCCTATAGCTTTGGTTGTCCACACTGCTTGTGAGAATATCAAGAATTCAATTTGGGGAAGTTGAATTTCTCCCCATTCTCACCATTCCCTGAAGGGGACTTTGCAAATACTTTTCCACTCACTGATTGAATCACTCTGGGATTCATTGGGGCATCACTCTGGACAAACCAACAAAATCTCATGTCTTACCCAAGATTCCAAGTACTTATGGTGTTCAATCAAGCTATCTAAATAAGTTATATTAGGAAATACACTAGTCAAAATATAAATTTTGTACCAAATCAACATTTTTTTGCTTTAGTCTCACCAATAAGGTGGAATTCTAAAATATTAATTACCATCTATTTTCAGCACCCTGCAGTAATGACATTTCTTTGTTCTTCCTCATGCAAAAACATTTAAAAAATTTTTAAATTTAGTCACTATTATTATACACTCTAGGCATTCCTAGATCATACCATCTCAATCTTTATCATCTATCCTCCTTTCTGATTTCATTTATTCCCCCATCCCTCCTTATGGTGGAAACTTTTGATTAAAGTATCTCTACAGAGATGTGGCATGCCCAATTGTGGGTGTGGTCTTTTGATTACATGGAGAAGTGAATCCACCAATTCCAAGTCATTCTTGATTACTTTACTGGAGTCCTATAAAAAAGGAAATATTTTGGAGAGAGGAGAGCTGATACAGATGCTGAGAGCTTGGAGAAAAGAGACACGAATGTTTGTGGATGCTTGGAGGCCAGCAGATATTGCAATATGACTTTCCGTGAGATATTAAGAAGCTAGAATCTGGAGAGAGCCAGGAAAAGCCAAGAGATGAAATCCAGTCCTGGAGAAGCAAAGTGAGGAAACCCAGAGGAACAGAAGCTGAAAGCAATGGGGCCCAAGGGAAAGGGAACAGCAGATATCTGACATGTGCTGTCCCAGCTGGCAGATGTGTTCCTGACCCATCAGCCTTTCTTGAATTAAAGTATCTTTCTCTGGGTGCTTCAGTTTGGATGCTTTCTTGGCACTAGAATTGTAAGCTTGTAACATTAAGTTCCATTTATAAAAGCTGTTCTTGTTTCTGGTTTATGGCATTCTGGCAACTTAACAAACTAAAACTGACTTTGGTAGCAGAGAAGTGGGGTGCTATTGTTTGCAAATACCAAACATGTCAGAATGGCTTTTTGGATGGCTTAGGTGAAGATTCTGGAAGAGTTGTGAGGAACTTCATAGGGAAGGCCTAGAATTCTTTGAAAAGACTGTTAGTAGAATTATGAATTCTAAAGATACCTCTGATAAGGCTTTAGACAGATATGAGGAGTGTGTTCTTGCATACTGGAAGGAAGGCATTATTTGTGGATGGAAGTACAAAATTTGAGTACTGAACTTGGATATATAGCAGAAGAAATTTCTAAAGTAAATGTGGGAAATGTAGTCTGGCTGTTCCTTGCTGCTTATAGTAAAATGTGACAGGAAAGAGATAAGTTGAGAATAAGTTGAGAACTGAACTCTTGGGTACAAAGAAAGCAGAAATTGATGATCTGGAAAATTCTGGGCTTTCAGAAAGTGAGACCTAAGTGAATAAGGTCCCATATGAGGATTTAATTAAACATAAATGCAGCCAGTTAGTACAGGACAAGGGGGGCTGGAGATGGAATTATTCAGAAAGGATTTATGGAAAGTCTTCTTTTCTGATGCTTTCATACCTTGAGTACTACATGGGAAATTGACAATTTTTTGAGAGATTTGTATGGTTAGAAGGGAAAGAAAAGAAACAGAAGGAAAAATGGCTTCAGAGGCAGAACCCTGGAAGCTGAGGTTTGGTACCAAAAATTTCAGGCCAGGAGAGCAGACATATCCATATATATGGAGAGGTTGAGTTTGCCCTGAAAGCAGAGGGTGGGCCTTCTGCTTCATTGTTCAGGAGGAGTTGTACCATGTCAGGTCTCAGAGAGGGGGGGCACATAAACCAGGGTTTGGGGGATCCTGACTGAAATCCCAATGTTCTGGTGGGCTGGAGCATGTTTCCCAGAGATGGCAGAAATCCCACACACTGCTACAATGTATGGAGAGGGTGGAGCTGAGGAAAAGATGGTCTGCCAGTGAACACAAGTTTTACAACTCAATATAGCATTTGGAACAGGAGCAAGGCCACTGCATAGGTCCTTTTAAAGAGTGTAACTGCAGCTTTCTATGGCCCTGAGGATAAATGACTCTCAGACTCTGAAATCCAGTGGAGTTTGCCCTGTTATTTTTAGGAACTGATTTGGTCTGTTGGCCTCAGTTTACCTTTTAATTTATCCCCATGGCAATGGAAACATATGTTCTATGACTCTCCCTCTTTTGTATATTGGCAGCAGATAAATTGTTCTGAGTTTTACAGGTCCAGAGACAGGGGATAATTTTTGCCTTAGAATGGACCATGCACATAATAGACTTTGATGATATTTTGTATGAGTTCTAAATTTGCATTGCATTTGTATTGTTACTGAAGTGGTTTAAGGCTTTTGAGGTATTGTGATGGAGTGAATATATTTTTGATATGGGAAAAACATATCTTTTTTTTTGTGGTTCTGAAATTGTGATGTACCTGCTTTAATCTACTAGGTACCCCAGAAAAGTTATGTTTTAAACCTGATCCAATCTTCTGGAGAAGCCATTTCTTTGAATCCTGATTTAGTATTTTAGGGTGGAATTTTTTGAGTAGAGTATTTCTATGGGGATGTGGCCCAACTAATTGTGGGTATGGTCTTTTGATTATATGGAGAAATTATTCCACCCATGCTGGATGGGTCTTGATTACTTTAATGGAGTCCAATAAAAGAGGAAATATTTTGGAGAGACTAGAGCTGACAGACATGCCAACACTTGGAGAACAGAAACATAGATGTTTGGAGAAGCTTGGAGCCCAGAAGAAGTTGCCATGTGGCTTCCCATGAGATCTTAAGCAAGCAAGGAACTGGAGAGAGCTAAGGGGAGCCAAGAGATGAAAGCCAACCCAAGGTAAAGGAAGTGAAGAAAGCCCACAGGCTGAAAGCAAAAGAACTAAGGAATAAGGGACCAGTAGCTGCCAGCCATGTGCCTTTCCAGATGACTGAATGTTCCAGACCCACTGACCTTTCTTAAATTAAGGTATCTTTCTCTGGGTGGCTTAGTTTGGACATTTTCTCAGCACTAGAACTGTAAACATATAACTTTTACATTCCCTTTTTACAAGTCACTCCAGTTTCTGGTATATTGAATTCCAGCAACTTAAACTAATACAGGTATGAGCAAACAACATTGACTAGAGGAGAAATAGACAACCTCAACAAACCAATCACAAGTAAAGAAATTGAATAAGTCATCAAGAAGTTCCCCAAAACTAAAAGTGCAGAACAAGATGACTTCACATGTGAATTGTAGCAATCATTCAAGAAAGGATTAACACCAATCCTGCTCAAACACTTCAAAAAATTTGAAGAGGAGGAAAAACTACCTAACTCTACTATGACTCCAACATCATCCTAACACCAAAGCTAAAGATACTATATAAAAAAGAAAATTACAGACCAATCTATTTTATTAATATTGATGTAAAAATCCTCAACAAAATACTTGCAAATCAAACCCAGAAACACATTAAAAGGACAATGCATCATGACTATGAATGATTTATTCCAGGTATGGAAGGCTCATTCAATATAAGAAAATAAAATAATATAATATAATATATCAATAAGTCAAAGTGGAAATACCACATAATCTCAATTGGTATAGAAAAATCATGTGACAAAATTCAACATCCTTTCTTGATGAAAACACTTCAAATGATAGGAATAGAAGGGATCTTCCTCAACATGTTAAAGGGAATATGAAAACACACAGCTAACATCATACTCAATGGGGAAAGACTGAAAGGTTTTCCTCTAAAATTAGGAACAAGACAAGGTGCCCATCATCACCACTGTTATTCAACAATGTGCTGGTTGTTCTAGCCAGAGCAATTAGACAAGATAAAGAAATAAAAGCATCCAAATTGGAGAGGAAGAGGTAAAACTCTCACTGTTTGCAGATGACTTGATATTGCATGTCAAAAATCATGAAAAATATATGGTAAAGCTACCAGAGTTAATAAGTGAATACAACAAAGTGGCAGGATACAAGATCAACACCCTAAAGTAAGTAGTGTTTCTGTACACTAATAATAAGCAACCTGAGAAGGAAATTAAGAACAAAATTCCATTTACAATAGCAACCAAAAGAATAAAATATTTAGGAACAAAATCATAAAAATAAAAGAAATCATAGAAAACCTAAATAGTGGAAAGGCATATTGTGTTCATGGATTGGAAGACTAAATATAGTTAAGATGCCAATTCTACCCTAATTGATAAATAGTTCCAAAGCAATACCAATTAAAATCCCAATTACTTCCTTTGCAGAAATAGGAAAACAAATAACCAAGTTTACTTACTAGGTCAGAACATCTTAAATAGCTAAAAATATCTCACTCTACAGGACTTTACAGCATATTACAAAGAGATAGTGGTCAAAACAGCATGGAATTGGCTTAAAGATGTATATACACTGACCAATGGAATCGAATTCAGTGACCAGAAATAGACCTTCTAATCTAAGGAAAGTAGATCTTTGGTAGCACAGTCAAGCAAGCCCAACTGGGGCAGAACAGCTTCTTCAATAAATGGTGCATGGAACCTGCATATCTATAAGCAAGAGAATGAAAGAGGACCCATATTTCATACCCTATAAAATGTTAACTCAAAATGGAACAAAAACCCTAAACATTAGAGATAGGATCATGAAACATTTAGAAAAACATGTAGGGAAATATCTTATAAGTCTTGTTATAGGAGTTTGCTTAATAGACCTTACACCCAGGGCACAAGCAATGAAAAAAAGAAATAGACAAATGGGATCTCCTCAAAATTATACAGTTTTATGCATCAAAGAATTTTGTCAGGGAAGTAAAAAGGCAACCTACATAATGGGAGACAATATTTGGAAATCACATTTCAGATAAGAGTTTAATATCCAGAATATATAAAGAGATTCTACAACCCAAAAACAAAAGGACAAACAACCCAATTTAAAAATAGGCAAAAGACATACACAGACACTTTTCAGAAGAGGAAATATGAAGCATACAAGGCATATGAAAAGATGCCCAACTTCATTGCTTATTAGGGAAATGCAAACCAAACAAAATGAGATATCATCTCAAACGCACTAGAATGACCATTATCAAACAAGCAAACAAAAAGCAGAATGACAAGTGTTGCTGTGGATATGGAGAAACACATCAACCATTGGTGGGAATGTAAAATGGTACAACTGCTCTGAAAGGCAGGTTGGTGTCTCCTCAGGAAACTATTACTGTGAAGGCAGTAGTGTCATCAACCATTGTATCTTTTCATTTTTGTCTGTCATCTTATTTTTCCTCCTCTCTTTTTACCCCATTATTTACCCTTACTGCTCATCTTCATTTCTACATTCTTCTCCACAACGCTCTCTCTCTTAGGTTTACCTATCTTCCTGTAATGCTCTTGTGCCAGTTTGACACTATTACATACCCATGTAAAGCCATGTTTTAATACTGATTCAATCTTTGGGGGGAAGCCATTTCTTTTAATCCTAATTCAATACTGCAGAGTGGAAATTTTGATTAGATTATCACACCCAATTGTGAGTGTGACCGTTGATTAGCTGGAGATATGACTCTGCCTATTAAAAGTATGTATGTCTCAATTAGTGTACCAGAGTCCTTTAAAGGGAGAAATATTTTAAAGAAATCTTAGAGGCTTGGAGTGCCTAAAGAGAGAGCAAATGCAGATACTTGGAGAGCAGAATTGACAGAGCTGACAGAGCCAATACAAACCCCAGATGTTTGGAGATGCAGGGCCCAGCAGGTGTCATCTTTGACTTCCCATGAAATGCTAATCAAGCTAGAACCCAGTGTTGTGTCCTGGAGGAGCTAAGTGAAGGCCCACAGATGCTTAGAGAGGAAACTAAGGATATCAGAAACTTGGAGCAATGGAGCCAGGAACAAGGGACCAGAGGATGCCAGCTGCATGCTTTCCCAACTGACAGAAGTGTTCTAGATGGCATTAGCCTTTCTTGAGAGAAGGTAATCTCTTATTGGTACATTGGTTTGAACATTTTCTTAACACTAGAATGATAATCATGTAACATATTAAATTCTCTTTTAAAAAGCCTTCACGTTTCCACTATATTGCTTTCTGGCAGCATCAGAAAATGAATACAGCTCACTTTAGTATTTCTTTTTTTTTTTTTTTAACATGGGCAGGCACCGGGAATCGAACCCGGGTCCTCTGGTACCACAGGCAAGCATTCCTGCCTGCTGAGCCACCGTGGCCCACCCTCACTTTAGTATTTCTTGTAGAACACATCTCTTATTCTTGAACTCTGTCATGTGCATCTGTAAATATTTTAAATTTCCCAACAGTATTAAAGGACAGTTTTGCCAGATGCTGAATTCTTGGTTGGCAGTTTTTCTCTTACAGTATCTTACATACATTATACTGCCTTGTTGCCACCATGGTTTCTGCTGAGAGATCTGCACCTAGTCTTATCAAGCTTTCTTAATATGTGGTGCATCACTTTTCTCTTGCTGCTTTCATTGTTCTCTCTTTGTCTTTAGTATATGACTGTAAGAATTTGAGAATTTGAGAGTTTTGCCACGCAAAGGAGGACTCCAAGAGACGTTCTCTCATGTAGCACGCAAGGGGTTTATTTACCACACATGCGTGGGGCTCACTGAATGCGCAGGAACAGAGAGCCCTGAGCCTAGGTTTTGGGAAGCTTTTTGAGGGCCAGGATAAGGGGGTGGGGTTTGAGGTTTGAACATGAGTTACAGGTTCTGCTTTATGCAGGAAGTAGATAACGAACATTTTGCAAGAAGTAGATAACAAACATTTTTCGCGCATGAGTCATGGGAGCTGCTTCATGCAAGAAGCAGCTGTCTCGTGCAAAACTCCCTTACTCAACCTTTTCAGTTGCATTCTTAGATAAACTTTCTTTGGCAGTTACCAACCTTGCATAACCAAGGCAGCAGAAAACCTTGCATAACAAAGGCAGCAGATAACCGCCCCTGGGAAGTCCCGGGTTGTTTTTCTAAGCCTGATGGGGCCCATAACTCTTTTCTTTATAAAATCCTTCTTTACATAAGAAAAGTTAGCTACTGTTAAGTTTTATAAAATCCTTCTTTACATTCCCCACTCCTTTTTGTACATATCTCTAATCTTAGAGATTTTCTGGGTTATTTAATACTGAGTACTGTTGTCTGATGAGCATTAATTTGACATTTCCAATCTGCCTTTGTAAAAACTGTATAATTCTATTTAGAATATATGGTCCTATAGTTATTATTAAAAGTAACACAATTAAAGGCCCAGCGAGAGCAGATAATAGAGTTGTCAACCAGGGGGACTTAGTAAACCAAGATTCAAACCACCCCTGTTGCGCCTCTCGTTCTTTTTGTCTTTCACGAAGGCGCTCTCTGAGTTTTGTCATGGACTCTTTAACAACACCAGAGTGATCCACATAGAAACAGCACTGTTCTTTTAAAGCTGCACATAGTCCCCCCTCTTTAAGGAAAAGTAAGTGAAGTCCTTGCCTATTTTGCAGAATTATTTCTGAAAGGGAGGTTAGAGAGTTCTGAAGGGCTGAGACAGATCTCTCTATTTCGTTTAAGTCTTGATCTATCGCGGCCTGTAATTGACTGGTTTGTTGATTGCTATGTACAATGGCAGCAGTCCCTGTGCCTGTACCGGCAGCCGTGGTTACCCCCATAAGAACTGCCAGGGTTATTGAGATTGGTTCCTTTCTGTATCTGGTTTGGCTTAATAGTATAGTTTCTAATTCTGTCCCTGAATGATAGAGAATTTGGGGGTATATAGAAACCAACACACAATAGTTGACAGAGTTGTTAAAAACCTTTGTAGATACACAAGGGGTAATTCCAGTGTTACATGCCCACTTTAAACCTGGGGGAGGTTGAAGGAATTTATCATTATCTTGGGTTTGATTAATGGTGGCACATAAGATTTTAACGTGGGGAGGAGGGTTACCTATACAAGTTCCTTGTACCGTAACCTCAGACAGGGTGAGTTTATGGTCGCTGTCCCAGTCGCAAGACGTGCCATTAGGGAGGATGGTATATGACTTATTTATAGCTATTCCTTCATCATAGGGTGGCAAAGCCGACAGGCAAAGCCAGCATGACTGGGTGAGATTAGCTCGGGAGTGATTGAGGGCAGAAAAGGCTCCTAGAATTAGGTTGTATAATCGGTCGCCAGGAGTCTCTGGATTGTAGGGAGAAGTACTATTGGGAGTCGGAAGTGGGGAAGAAGTGGGAATTAGGGAGCTATTGCTAGGCCTTCCTGGGGGCGTAGGCTTCGCATGAGGCCCTGGGTTTTTAGAACAGGTTTTCTGGTACCCTATTTTGAGGAAGGGGTCGCCTAAGGTTGTCCATTTTGAAGCTAAAGTCTCACAGCCCCAGTAGGCACAATAATAGTGTCCTGGGCTGTTACAGTAACTTTTTCCCTGATTGGATGCGGGACATAGGTAGATGGGGGTCAGGTCGCAACAGGGCTCGTTCCCCAGAGTGGTAAGATTACAAGGGGTCACTAGAAAAGAAGGCTCCCCTGCTCCCTCCCAAGTTTTTATAGTCTTCCCATCATCCTATCTGGTTATTGTCCATTTCCAAGGCTTATGCGGGTTGGAATTGGGTTCCCCTAGGGAAAGGAGGAGAAGGAGTAGTAACCCTGCGAACCTGCAGCTTGAGAGGATTGTCAGTCCTTTCCAGTTTCCATTGGGACTCAGAGGGCAAAGGCGCAGGTTTGAGATGAGACACATAGATCCAGGATGCGATGCCATCGACCTTGACTGCGGTGGGGGTGGCCAAGAGTACCTGATATGGTCCTTTCCAGCGAGGTTCAAGAGTCTGTACCTGGTGGCAGCAGACGTAGACGAAGTCTCCCACCTGATATTGATACGGAGTTCTGTTATCTCCTGGCTGGAAGGAGGTGGAGAGCTGCCGCCACAGGAACTGCTGGGCTTTTTCCAAGGCTCGCAGCCTGTCAAGCAAGGGGGTATGGAGGGAACTATTAATCTCTAGAATGGAGGACATGTTTTTGACTGGAGGTGGCGCTCCATACAAGATTTCATAAGGGGTTAGATTACACATGAGAGCAGAGGGGGTATTCTGGGCCCTGAACAGGGCATAAGGCAGGAGCATGGTCCAATCTTTCAAGCCAGTCTCTATAGCTAATTTGGTTAGGATCTCTTTAATTGTCCTGTTCATTCTTTCTACCTGTCCTGAGCTTTGGGATCTGTATGCGCAATGCAATTTCCAATCAATCCCCAATATCCTGGCCACACCCTGACTTACCTGGGCTACAAATGCGGGTCCGTTATCTGACCCTATTACCTTTGGTAGACCGAACCGGGGAAAAATTTTTCCATAATCTTCTTGACTATGACCTGGGCCGTTTCTTTCTTAGTTGGGTAGGCTTCAACCCATCCTGAAAAGGTGTCTATAAAAACTAGTAAGTATTTAAGTCCATATTTTGCAGGTTTAATTTCAGTAAAGTCGACTTCCCAGAACTTCCCAGGTCAAGTTCCCCTTAGTCTTTTTTTTTTTGTTAGGAGCTTTGGTGGGGTAGGCGTTTACAATTTGACATGCCTGACACTTTCTGGCTATGCGATCTGCCAGTTCTTTCCTTTTTGAGGCTGCCAGAGAGTACAATTCCCTCTGGTCTTGCAGGAGCTGCTGTAGTTTCCCTGTCCCCAGGTGAGTGAGCTGGTGGACCTGCTGTATGTAAGCTAGGGCTTCCGACTCTCCTTGGGGTGTAACCTCAGATAGTGTCTCAGGGGGTTGCTGGTTTCCTTTGGTTATTAGGACCAAGTTTATAGGGTCCCTTAATGCTACCACTTTTGCTTCTTTATCTGCTCACCTATTACCCATGGTTACTGGGTCCGAGCCTCTTTGGTGGCTAGCACAGTGGACAATGGCTTGTTCTTTGTTTCAGCCCTGGCGGCCATGTTGCATGTTTCCGGCATTGCTGAGGGTGGATTTTATACATGCTATTTTAATTGTCCCCAACATTTCCTCCCTTTGTTTTCTTTTTTAAAAGGATGGAGGAAGAATGCTGATCCAGCATTCTTTTGGCATTAACCTTTGCTGGGGGAAGTAGAGGCCTCATCCCCCAGGTTGTTTGTGGCTCTGTTTTTCTGGGGAGAGGAATTTTTGCAGAGTGAACCTCTATGCAAGATGAGGCATACTTCTCAAGGAGCTCAAAAATGGCCTTTAATTGTTTTGGCCCTCCTTTGCAGTGCTTTGCCTTGCACCCAGCGGTACCAATCATAGCATAAGCTAGAAGCATATTTTCGAGTTGTATGCTGCTCCCATAGGAGTGGGGATTCTTACCCGAGAGGGTGGGTAGCAGTCAGATATTTTGGTTTCATACCTTGGTTAGCGAGATGAAGCCGGTGATAATGCACTTGAATGGACCTGCTTAGGGCAGAATTAATTTGGTCCTTAATTAGCTGTATTATTCTTTTTTTTCTCTTACTAATTTTTTTCTCTCTCTCTTTCTCTCCTTTGTTCTTTTTCCTCCTCTGTTTTTCTCTTATAAAACACTTTTTTAGCTTCTTTGACTAAATTTCGCAAGGCTAGGTCCTGCAACCCGTCTAAGCGCTGCAGCTTGCGTCTAATGTCTGGAGCTGATTGGCCGATAAAGGCCATGGCCACTGAGGCTCTTTGATCCTCTGATTGAGGGTCAAAGGGAGTATACCTACGGTATGCTTCCATTAGTTTTTCTAAAAAGACTGAGGGCGATTCGTCTGCTCCCTGAATAACCTCTCTTACCTTGGCCAAATTGGTGGGCCAGCGTGCGGCTGCTCGGAGACCCACTACTAGAGTCTGGCGATAGATGGACAGATGCTCCCTACCTTCAGAAGTGTTTGGGTCCCAATTAGAGTGGCGCAGAGGGAACCGATCATCGATGACATGCTGGAGTTGGGTGGGTCTCCCGTCTTGTCCAGGAACTTGCTTCCTGGCTTCCAGGAGGATCTGATCTCGCTCTTCCATGGTGAAGAGAGTCCCCAGGAGTTGTTGACAGTCATCCCAAGTGGGCTGGTGAGAGAACATAAGGGATTCCACCAATCCAGTCAGCCTAGTGGGAGCCTCGGAAAAAGGAGGGTTTTTATTTTTCCAGTTATATAAGTCAAAGGAGGAAAAGGGCCAGTATTGCAGAGCAGGCATTTCTCCTCCGTGTCTATCATCCACTGGAGGCCCGTACGGTCTGAGGGGGAGAGTGACCGCCACATCAGATGGGCTTTGTGCTCGTCTGCTTCATGTAATATGTGCCGGTCCTGGTTCATCTGGGATCATCTATTGGTGAACCTGAATGTAAGAAGGCGGAGAGAGAGAACTAGAGGAGGGAGAAGGTGAGCTAAGAGAAGGGGGGTCCTGTACTGGAGCTGAAGGGTAGGGAGGAGGGGAAGAAGGACCTGCGTCGAAGAGGAGTAGATCCAATTGGGATTCCGGTAGGACTGCAGGAGGCAAAGAAGGATAGAGTTTCAGAGCTTGAGAAGGACCCGGCACCTTGATTGGGAGTACAGAGGGAGAGTCATGTTGACCAAGAGGAGTAAGAAACGGCTTTACCCATGGAGGTGGGTTTTCACACAGGTCCTGCCACACCATGATGTAGGGCTGCTGGTCCGGGTGGCCATACGGGTCAGGGCGGAAGATGACTGACTTGACGGCCCGAATCAAGGGGAGATGAAAAGCTCCTTCACGAGGCCATTCCACGTTAAAAGAGGGCCACTCAGCCGAGCAGAAGGTCTGCCATTTGCCTTTTTTACAATAAGAGAGAGATTCTGACCTCTTTCCCTGACCTCAGACCAGTGTCTTAAGGTCAGAGAAAGTGGAGTCGACATTCCTTGACCCATCTTTGGTAAAACAAAAACAATTCCTAACACACAAATACAGACAGACACACACAGAGCCGGCACACCATGTTTACACGGTTTCAGAGACACAGCTCAGACTGGCCTGATGACTGTGATCGAGTCTCCCCCCGTCAGAAGGGAAACAGAATCAGAGTCGGCCCTGTAGGAAGCCTCCAGGCGTCCCCGGAGGTCCCCCAATCCCGAGGCGTCCCTCGGGAGAGTGACCTGCAACCCCTGGACACGTCTGTCGGTTGCAGTCTGGGAGTGCTCACGTGACTGTCTGACAGTCACTGCCAGTCTGACAGACTAAGTGATTGCACCTCAGACAAAAAGGCCTCACTTACCCCGAGAGAAAGAGCTGTTGGAGCCTCCCCTTATGAAGAGCCGATCTCAGTGGGACCTCCAAATGTAAGAATTTGAGAATTCGAGAGTTTTGCCATACAAAGGAGGACTCCAAGAGACGTTCTCTCATGCAACACGCAAGGGGTTTATTTACCACACATGCGTGGGGCTCACTAAACGTGCAGGAACAGAGAGCCCTGAGCCTAGGTTTTGGGAAGCTTTTTGAGGGCCAGGATAAGGGGGTGGGGTTTGAGGTTTGAACATGAGTTACAGGTTCTGCTTTATGCAGGAAGTAGATAATGAACATTTTACAAGAAGTAGATAACAAACATTTTTCGCGCATGAGTCATGGGAGCTGCTTCATGCAAGAAGCAGCTGTCTCGTGCAAAACTCCCTTACTCAACCTTTTCAGTTGCATTCTTAGATAAA
Organism: Tamandua tetradactyla; assembly: GCF_023851605.1. Classification (NCBI taxonomy): domain Eukaryota; kingdom Metazoa; phylum Chordata; class Mammalia; order Pilosa; family Myrmecophagidae; genus Tamandua; species Tamandua tetradactyla. The sequence continues at coordinate 80,874,533 of NC_135353.1, forward strand.
CTTTCTTTGGCAGTTACAACCTTGCATAACCAAGGCAGCAGAAAACCTTGCATAACAAAGGCAGCAGATAACCGCCCCTGGGAAGTCCCGGGTTGTTTTTCTAAGCCTGATGGGGCCCATAACTCTTTTCTTTATAAAATCCTTCTTTACATAAGAAACGTTAGCTACTGTTAAGTTTTATAAAATCCTTCTTTACATGACAATCTGATTAGTAAGTATCTTAGTGTAATTCTATTTATATATATTGTGTTTCAAGTACACTGTGTGTACTAGTTTGCTAGCTGTCATGATACCAGAAATGGAACGGTTTTTAAAAAGGGGAATTTAATAAGTTACATGTTTACAATTCTAAGACCAAGAAAATGTCTCTATTAAAGCAAACCTATAGAAATGTCCAACCTAAGACACCCGGGAAAAGATACATTGATTCAAGAAGGCTGATGACATTCAGGGTTACTCTCTCTCAGCTGGAAGGGCACATGGTGAAGTCTGCTAGCTTTCTCTTCTGGCATCTTATTTCATGAAGCTCTCCAGGAGGTGTTTTCATTCTTCATCTCCAAAAGTCACTGGCTAGTGGATTCTCTGCTTCATGGTTCTATGGCATTCTGAAGCTTTCTCCAAAATTCTTCCTCTTTTAAAGCATTCCAGTAAGCTAATCAAGACACACCAGGAACGGGTGGAGACACATCTCCACCTAATCAAATTTAATACCCACACTTGATTGAGTCACATCTCCATAGAAATAATCTAATTAATTTCCAACATACAGTACTGAATAGGGATTAGAAGAAACAGCTGCCTTTACTAAAAAGGATTGCAAGCAAAACATGGCTTTTTAAGGGTATGTAAATCCTTTCAAACCAGCACCTTTTGCTTCTTGGACCTTAAATTTTATGTGTTTCATAAGAGTTGGAAAATTTTCTCTGATTATTTCCTCTATTATACTTTGTGCCCCTTTTCCCTCCTCCTCTCCTTTTGGGACATGCATAACACATATATTTGTGCACTTCACCTTGTCATGCAGTTCCCTGTAATCCTGCTCAAATTTTTCCATTCTTTTCCCTATCTGTTCTTTTGGGTGTGGAATTTGAGATGTCCTTTTCTCTAATTCAGAAATCATTTTATTCTGTCTCTTTAAACATGCTGTTGTTTGTCTCCATTGGCTTTTTCATCTCTTCTATTGTGCTTTTCATTCCCACAATTCTGCCACTTGTTTTTATGAACTTTCCAGTTCTTCTGTATGGTCACCCGATGTCTTCTTTATATCCTTCATCTCTTTGGCTATATTTTCCTTCAACTCTTTGATTTGATTTAATTTAGAAGAATTGTTTGGATATCTTTAATTATATGTTTCATTTTCTGTATCTCTGTTGAGGTGTTGATTCTTTTCCTTTCATTGGGCCATATATTCAGGCTTCCTCTTGTGAGTTGATTTTTTGCTATTGTTGAGGCATCTGATTTTCTTAATTAGTTTATTCTGGGGGTCATTTCATCTCTTTTGCCTAGGGTTTTCTTCTTGGTTGGCTTTGTTCTCTATTGCTTCATCTCTCTTGACACCCAGTTGTCAGAGATTGGTTCTTTCCCCAATTCTCTCCCCCAAATCAGGTGCCCATAGTGGCCTGCCTCACAGATGGGGTAGGCACTAGGTAGAAAAGCAAGGTCTCTGTTTTTGCATAAAATAATTCTGCTGTCTCCCAAGGATGATCTGGTTTTTTTTCTGGCCCACAAGACCTTGGTTTGTTCTAGGGCACTGCTTTAACAATTGTGTCATTTGTATTTCTCTGCCTAAACAAGTGAAGGTTTCCTTGTAGTGGGTCTAGAACAACTCCTATGTGCTTTTTGTTCAGCCCATGTCTTCTTCATGTCCTCCCTCAATTTATTGATTTGGTTTTTGAAGAGTTTTTCCATTTCTGTTCGTATATTCAGCATTAGTTGTCTCAGCTCCTGTATCTCATTTGAACTATTGGTTTGTTCCTTTGACTGGGCCATATCTTCAATTTTCCGAGCGTCATCCATTATTTTCTGCTGGTGTCTGGGCATTTGATCAGATTTCCCTGGGTGTGGGACCCAGCTGGTTGAAAGGTTTTTCTGTGGAATCTCTGGGCTCTGTTTTTCTTTTCCTGCCCAGTAGGTGGCGCTTGTGGCGGTCGTCTGTCTGCGGGGCAGTCGGCCCGGGAAACCGCGCGTGGAGGGGGGGTCGCCGGCCACCGCGGCTTGCGGGAGTGCCGGTCCAAATTGCCCAGCTGGCCTTAGATGCCAAGCGTGATGGGAGGGCCCCGCTATCCAACGTTCCCAGTCAGACCGGGAAGCCACGTGCGTGGAGGGGACCCCAGTCGCCAGCCGCCCCGGCCAGGAAAACGTGCGCCCCTCGGGTATCTCACCGCAGCAGATTCTCCCTGCCCGTTCAGCCGTTCCAGAATGGGGTACACTGTCTTTTTGGTCTCTGTCGTGACTCCGGGAGCTGTTTCGTATTGTTTCTGTTTCTTTAGTTGCTTTTCTGAAGGAGGAACTAAGACCTGCCCATCTTACTAAGCCACCATCTTCTCCGGAAGTCCCTGGGTCCTCTGTAATTTTCTTTTCTTGTAGCATCTTTATCTCGCTTTGGTATTATAGTATTAATTGCAAGTTTTGTAATTCTGTTAGTGTCACAGAATGAGTTAGGTAATGTTCCTTCCTCTTTAATTTTTTGGAAGAGTTTATGATTGCTACTAATTCTTCTTGGAATGATTGGTGGAATTCACCTCTGAAGCCATCTGACCCACAGCTTTTTTTTTGTTTGGACAATTTTGATGACTGATTCAATCTCTTTATTGCAATTGTTCTGTTGGGGTCTTCTAATTCTTTGAGAATCAGTAGAGGTTGCTTATGCTTTTCTATGTATTTATCAATTTCATCTAAGGTATCTAATTTGTTGGCATACTCTTGTTTCTACTATCCTCTTATGATCCTTTTTATTTCTGTAGGATAAGTAGTAATGCACCCCTCATTTCTGATTCTGTTTATTTGCATCTTCTGTTCTTTTCTCTTTTTCAGTCTAGATAAGGATTTGCCAAATATATTGATCAACTCAAAGAACCAACTTTTGGTTTTGTTTATTCTGTCTATTTAAAAATTTCAATTTCATCACTTATGTTTATTATTTCAGTCCTTATGTTTGCTTTAGGATTAGTTTCCTGTACTTTGTCTAATTTCTGCAGGTGTGTAATTAGGTCTTTTTTTAGCCCATTCATCTTCATTTAATGTAAATGTTCACAGCTGTATTTTCTGCCCCCTTTGAAGACTGGCATCGTTGAATCATGTAATATTTGGTATCTTGTATTCTTGTTTTTATCTTGTTCTTGCTCAAGGTATTTATTGATTTCCCTTGCAATTTCTTCTTTGTCCCACTGATTCAAATGTGTTTAACCTACATATAATTGTGAATTTTCTAGGTCTTCACCAGTTATTAATTTCCAGCTTCATTACATCATTGTCAGAGTATTCTTTGTATAATTTCAACCTTTTAAAATTTATTCAGGCTTATTTTGCTATTCAATATGTGGTCTTTCCTACAGAATAACCCATGGGCACTTGAGAAGTACTTATGTCCTGCTGTTTTGGGGTAAAAAGTTCTCAATATGTCTCTTATATTTAGTTCCTTTATCATATTATTCAAGTTATCTGTTTTCTTATTGATCATCTGTTTAAATGCTCTATTGATGAGTGTTGTTTTGAGGGCTCATACTATTTATTGTAGTGATGTCCATTTCTCCCTTCAGTTTTGCCAGTGTTTGCCTCATGTATTTGGGGCACTCTGGTTAGGTGCACAAATAGGTAATGTTTGTTAATTCTTTTTGGTGGATTGCCCTTTTTAATTAATATATAGTGTCCTTGTTCATCTCATAACAGTTTTTCAATTAAAGTCTATTTTGTCTGATATTAGTATAGCTACCTCAATTCTTTTCTGCATACTGTTTGCATGGAATATCTTTTTCCAACCTTTCATGTGTAACTTATTTTGTGTCCTTGGGTCTAAGATGAGTCCCTTGTAGACAGCATATAGATGGATCACACTGTAGTATCCATTCTGTCAATCTGTGCCTTTTGATTTGGGCATTTAATCCATTAACATGCAATGGCATTACTCTCAAAGTATTACTTACTTCGATGATTTCATCCTTTTGTTTTCATATGTCATATCTTATTTTCACCCTCTTTTTATCCTTTATTTACCTTTACTGATAGTCTTCATTTCTACACTGTCCTCCAAGCCTCTCTCTCCTGTCTTTTTTTTTCAATCTGCAGAGCTCCCTTTATTATTTCCTGTAGAGCTGGTCTCTTATTGACAGACTTCCTCAGGTTTTGTTTGTCTCCAAATATTGTAACTTTCCCTCAGTTTTGAAGGACAGTTTTGCTGGATAAAGAATTCTTGGCTGACAGGTTTTATTTTCAGTGCCTTAAATATATCATACCACTCTTTTCTTGCCTCCATGGTTTCTGATGAGAAATCAGCACTGCCTAACTTGGGCTTCCCTTGTATGTGACAATTCACTTTTCTCTTGTTGCTTTCAGTGTTCTCTCCTTATCTATGACATATGTCATTCTGAATGCCAGTTGTCTCAGAGTATGTCTATTAGGATTTATTCTATTTGATGTGTGCTGTGCATCATGAGTATGTATATTTATGTTCTTGATAAGAGTTAGAAAAATTGGGGCCATTATTCTCTCAAATATCTTTCTGCCCCTTTTCCCTTCTCTTTTCCTTCTGGGTCACCCATGATGTGTATGTGTGTACACTCTATACTGTCACTGAAATCCCTAAGACCCTACTAAATTTTTCCTATCTTTTCTCTATCTATTCTTCTATCTTCAAGATTTCAAATGTTCTGTCCTCTAGCTCACTGATTCTTTCTTCTGCCTGCTCAAATTTTCCACCTGTTCAAATGAAAAGAGATTTTTAATCTCTCTTATTGTTTCTTTCATTCTCATTTCTGTTGTGATCCTTTTTATGTTTTCAAATGTTTTTGTGCTCACAGTGTTTTACTCATGATCTTTATCTCTTTTAGCCATATTTTCCTTCATCTTCTTGAACAATTTATGTGATTCTTTGAATATCTATGATTATTGATTCCATATTCTGTGACACCTGTAAGTTTTAATTTGTTCCTTTGACTGGGCTGTAACCTTCTTCTTATTAGTTTGGCTGGTAATTTTTTGCTGGTTTCTAGGCATCTGATTATCTTCATGAGTTTACTCTGTAGGTCAACTCTCTTGCCTAGGATTTTCTTGTTTATTGGCTTTATGCTAAGGTACCTCTTTAATAATTGATTCAACTAATTACAGATCTTTATAGTAGCTCACTTTTTATCAGATTTTAAAGCTTTTATTCATCTGCATTTTGCCATATATATAGGGTACAATTTTTGAGATTGTACAGTAGTTTCATGCCCAGGAGAAGTCTTCTCAAAAAATGTTGATGTGCTATATTTGTTTTTTATGTGTATTTATCATTTTTGTTGTCTCCAGCTGATTTTGCCTGTAGGGCAAATTCTGGGAAGAAGGACACCCTGGAGAGAACTTTCCTAAGTTAGTATTTCCCAGTCAAAACAGGGCCAGGCATCTACAAGGAGGGGATGTGTATCAGTCCCAGAGTGCCCTGGGGTGAAGACCTGGAATGATGCCAAATTTCTCTTTCACAGTTCCCTGAATCTATGCATTCCTGGAATTTCCAATAGATGGCATTCTTCAGCAAAGTGTTTCCCCCAGTCCTAATGTACTGTGCTTTTAAGTCTAAACTGACTCTTCCCCTGTTAGAGGCAAGGTTGAAACAGAGGCTGCCTGCTGGATTTATCCAAGACAGGTTGAAACCCTAGCACAAATCTGAGATCCAACAATCTGAATTCCCTAATCAAAAACCATGAATAGTCTTGGGCCATGTCCCCCACCCTTTTCTTGAGGAAGAGCCACCCTTTTACAAATTGTTCCTTTCATCCCCAAGAATGCACTGTGACTTTAACCCTTGCCCACACCATCCCTGTCAGCTGTAGGGATTGAAGCAGAGGCTGCCATCTACTTTTTGTCTTGGGTGGTTGAAATTATAGCTGCCCTTAAAGCCAGAACCCAGTATTCCAAATTATGTAAACAAAAGCTGCAATGGTGCTTAGCCATGAGGCCTGGATTCTTGGGGAAAAGGACTTTTAGTTCCAGTCAGTGACTGGATCTTAGTGTGGCCTGTCATAAGAGTGGGGAATGGGCATCAACCTCCATAGCATGGAGCATTTTACTCACAGCTCTCCACTACAGGTTATCAGTCTTTTCCTTCTGCTCTTCCCTGGGTGGTGTACAATATTCTTCTGGTCTCTGGAAGACCCAAAGACTAGGTTCAGACAGTTCCTGGCTTTTACTATTTGCTCTGTAAGATTAACTGAGTCTTGAAGCTCCCTATTCTGCCACCTTACCTGGAAGAAAGCAAAAATCTTTGTAATTTGAAATTACTTTACACTTACAGAGGAATTGAAAAATAGTAGAGTCCCCATGTATTCTGTACCAATTTCCATTAATTTTAACAATTTTGTAACCATAATAAATTTATCAAACCAGAAAATTAACATTGGTATACTAGTGTACATTAACTACATATTATAGTCAAACTTCCTCTGTTTTTCACTGTTGATCTTATTCTGTTTCATTACATTTTTTTTTGCTTGTTTTTTCTTGCATTGCCATACTGATAACACATGATCTAGTTCATGTGCTTTTTATCATTTGATTTTTGCTTTAGTGGAGGGAAAACTTAAAGACATTGTACATCACTAAGAGTATAGAAATTTTCCACACACTTATTATTTTCTTTTCTTATCTTTACAGTTGCATCACCAACACCAAATTCAGCAGTAATGTTCTATTCACATATTTTTATGACTTCTTTCAACCTTTCAAAGCATTAAACAACACTCCTTTGCACTCATTTTTCAATATTTTACATAATATTTAATTAGATTACACAAGTATAGCTGGTATAAAAATGTGAGTAAATACTACTCTTTGTATAGAAGTGTATTATTCCTCTGACAGAAAGAGAGGAGATCAGAAACACTAGAGTTTTATCTACTACATTATATTATTCAGTATGTATTGCCAATGGGTTATCTTGTCAAATCAGTAAAAAATGGACTGGTTTAGGAAATGTATTTGAAATGTATTTATGAGAAGTACTTTCTTATTTAAATATTTTATTTAAATTATTTAAATATTTTTATCATCTTTCAAAGATTTTTCTTTTTCTTTTAGAAAAAGGAACGGGTTGCTTAAGAAGCTTAGTTAAAAGCTTTTGAAATTCAAAGGGAAATTTTGACTCCTATCACACAGCAAGATATTAAACCAATATGCATAAATGTTAGTTTTCCACTAACAGAAATTCTCAGTGATCTTGTACATATGCATGCAAAGACAGAGCCCTACTTTGAAATCTTCACAAAATCAGACTGTATTAAAATTTCATAAATCTCCCATCTCACTATTTCACAATTCAAGGTAAAAAAGGTAAAATATTCATTCATGTTTCATGCTTAATGTATTTTATCCTACATTAGTTTTCTTACTACGGTCATTGTCATCAAAGCTTTGGAAGGACCTGAAAGGGATTAAATTTAATAAGCTAAAACAGAATAAAAAAGAAATAGAAGGTAATTTTAAACTTTCTCTACATAAACATTATTTTTTCAGGTAACATATTTTAATCCTGTTTATCTGGATTGGATTATGGAGCTGCTTTCAAGAACTGGATGTGACTTTGGAGTATGTCCTTGGGGTAGTGGATGAGTACATTCCATGTAGGCATGATTGTTTTTAAGCCTGTGATATGGAAACAGGTGTACATGGAGCTTACATAGACAAATAAATAGCTTATGAAAAATAACAGTCATTTTCCTAACAATTACTTGCTGATGGATATCACATCTCATTTTGGGGTCAAAAAATGGCAGATATTTTCCCAGCCTCCCTTGCACCTTTGGCAAGGATATGTGAATAAATGATGGTTAAAAGAAATTTGAGGGAATTCTTCTGGGGTGAAATCTTCTGAGAATTATTTTCCTCTATGACAAGAAAGAAACACATTTTAGGGAAAGTCATTCTGTTTTTTTTTTTGTCCACAAATGTTCTTAGCAGCTTTGTTTGTAATTGTCAAAAACTGGAAACAACCCATCAACTCTGAATGAATAAAATTGTGATATTCCAATACAATGGAATGCTACTCCACAATAAAAATAAGTTACTCACATAAGCTACAGCATGGTGGGTCTCAAAATAATTAGATTGAGTGAAAGAAGACATACAAAAAAAAGGATACATATTGTAGAATTCCATTTATATAAAATTCTACAAAATGTGAACCAATCTATAAAAACAAAGCAGATCAGTGGTTGCCTGGGGACAGGATTGGGGGGGCTAGGGTAGGATGGGGGGCAGGAAATTTTGAGGAGTGATGGATGAATTCCCTATTTTGATTGTGATAATAGTTTTTTCTTTTTTATTAATTTTTAAATTTTTTAAAATGCCAAAAAAACACCATGTGCAAACATTTGTAATTCTTGATCATTCCATTCTACATATATAATCAGTAATTCACAACATCATCACATAGTTGCATATTCATCATCATGATCATTTCTTGGAATATTGCATCTATTCAGAAAAAGAAATAAAAAGAAAACAGAAAAAAATTCATACATTCCATAACCCTCACCCCACCCCCTCACCAATCACCAGCATTTCACTCTAAATTTATTTTAACATTTGTTTCCCCTATTATTCATCTTCATTCCATGTTTTACTCATCTGTTGATAAGGTAGATAAAAGGAGCATCAGACACAAGGTTTTCACAATCATAAAGTCACATTGTGAAAGCTATGTCATTATGCAATCATCTTCAAGAAACATGGCTACTGGAACACAGCTCCACATTTTCAGGTAGTTCCCTCTAGCCTCTTCATTACATCTTGACTAACAAGGTGATATCTATTTAATGTATAAAAGTAACCTCCTGGATAACCCCTTGACTCTATTTGGAATCTCTCAGCCATTGAAACTTTATTTTGTCTCATTTCACTCTTCCCCCTTTTAGTTGAGAAGGTTTTCTCAATCCCCTGATGCTGAGTCTCAGCTCATTCTAAGTGTTTTATCAATCCCTTGATGCTGAGTCTCAGCTCATTCCAAGATTTCTGTCCCATGTTGCCAGGAAGGTCCTCATCCTTTGGAGTCATGTCCCATGTAAACAGGGGAAGGTAGGGAGTTTGCTTGTTGTGTTGGCTGGAGAGAGAAGCCACATCTGAGCAACAAAAGAGGTTCTCTTGGGGGTGACACTTAGGCCTAATTTTAAGTAGGCTTGACCTATCCTTTGTGGGGTTAAGTTTCATATGAACAAACCCCAAGACTGGGGGCTCAGCCTATAGCTTTGATTGTCCACACTGTTTGTGAGAATATCAAGAATTCAACTTGGGGAAGTTGAATTTTCCCCCTTTCTCACCATTCTTTGCAAATACTTTTTATTCACTGTTCAAATCACCCTGGGATTTGTCAGGGCATCACTCTGGACAAACCAAAAAAATCTCATGTCCTACTCAAGGTTCCATGTACTTATGGTGTTCAATTAAGCTGTCTACACAAGTTATATTAGGAAATGCACTAGTCAAAATATAAATTTTGTACCAAATAAATATTTTTTGCTTTAATCTCACACATAAGATGATATTTTAAAATATTAATTACCATGTATTTTCAGCACCATGCAGTAATGACATTCTTTTGTTCTTCCTCATGCAAAAACATTTTTAAAATTTGTACATTTAGTCACTATCACTATACACTCTAGGCATTCCTAGGTTATACCATCTCAGTCTTTATCATCTATCTTTCTTTCTGATTTTATTTGTGCCCTCAGCCCTCCTCCCTCTATCATTCTCACATTCAGCTTCATTCAGTGTTCTAGCATTATTGTTGTAAAGTTAGGTAGTATTGTAGGAAAGCCATTCCTGTGACTTCCTACATTAGATGTTGACATGTATAATACAATGCTTGTAACTGAAACAGTCATCTTTCAAACATGACAAGAACACTAAGGTGATTTCTGAAGAGCCAATGTGGAGCATTGATAGCTCCAAGCTGCTGAATTAAATAGTCCACAAACTGCCTACATCCAGACTGTTTAATGGGTCAAATGATTAGCAATTTAAGCTATTTTAAGATATTTGGTTATTTGTACATAAAGGGATCCTAATAGATCCAATGGCAATGATTATTTAGGATAAGGGGATCATGAATATAAAAATTTGAGATGTGGTTTGGCAATAAGTGCCTTACAGAATAGACAACTGAATTGGTCAGAACAGTTAAAAGAATCTTTAAAAACAGCCTTGTAAGCAAGTACATATGAAAGAAGCAGGAAACAATAACAAGATTGACAGTAACAGCAAAAAGCAATGAACTTCTGTCAACCCCCTCTTGTTCCCAATCTCTGCCTTCCAGAAGTATTTGTAAACTAACCACCTTGCTTTTAAAATATTTTAATAATAGTTTTTCTGGAGTGTGGATAATCAATATTAATAGACCATTATTTAACCAGTATAAAATCTTGCCTAACAAGCCATAAGTGTTCCTCTTATCCATATAACACAGGTATAAGGATGTTGAGTCATTACTCTGTATTTTCATTTTATTTCCATATATTAATAATGAAATATCTTGATTGCAATGCTTATAATTGAGATTATATAAATCAAAGAATTTTTTATATTTATTGTACACAAAAAAGACAGCAAATGATTCCAAATAATACTATCCTATATACCACACCTTTTCCAACTTAAAGGTAACCCGTTCAGGTCCTAGTGATGAAAAAGTCATTTTCCTGATGTAATTACCCATGTTCTCCATCAAAAAGTTAAATTAGGTAGCTCCTTAAAGTTCAAATCTGAACAGTTGTACTTGAATTTTCTATATATCATGTAGTACGGTGCTTAAAAGCATGGTTTCTTGAATCAGATAGAGTGTATTAATATTAGTCCTCCATCACCGATTAGTTGAATGGTCCTTGGCAAGTTCCTTAGCCTTCTCTAAATATACATTTCCTATATGTGAAATTAAGAATGCATTATTAAAAAAAAGAAGAGGAATGCATTACTATATTCCAAGAGATAATTCACATAAGTCATTTATCAGAGTGCTTAATACATATTATATACTTAATTACTATTATCAGAAAACAACGGCTTTATATGAGGTTTAATAAGCTTTAAAAGAGGTAGATGCATTGAACTTGTGATAAAAATTATTGTATTCAGGGTGGTGCAGCAGTAGCTCAGTGGCAGGATTCCCATCTGCCATTGCAGAGACCTGAATTGGATTCCTGGAGCCTGCCCCTGCCAAAAAAAATATTTTATTCAACACTCTACAATTCCATTTTCTTAAATGACTAAACAGGATGTATAGTCATATATGCGCTTCTTATTGTTCGGCTCATTGTGGTGAGTATACCTAACAATTGTAATTGGATGCCTCGTGTACACTTTTCAGAGTTTAGGGAAAGAAGGACATTGAAGTAGATACAAGCATTATGTTTGGAAAAAATTAACATCTTGGAGAATGAAAGGCAAGCAAGATAAGCTTGTATGTTTTGAGAAATGCTATTTGTGAGTTGCAATATACATATATATATATTTTTTTCTGAGCCCTTACCTTTTTTCTAATTCAATTAAGATCCTGAAGGAGAAACATATCCCAGATTTGTAATCACCCTAAACTTTTTGTTATCCTTCTATTACCCCTTCTACCTCTGAATATCCTGTTACCACTAGTACTAACAGCTTAAAATTAAAGAATTCTAAATTGGGATATCTTAAACAATGAATTAATTCACATGAACCCTTTTCAATATGGAGACAATTAAATCTACTTAATATCTACCCAGATGTTAGAATTACTTCTTAGGTATATACTTAAGTATATACTTTGAAGGAATACACACTAATTTTTCCCCAGAGCCATTGATTGCTTATACTTTGAGGTGAGGGATCTTTTGGGCCTAGATTTCTAAGCCAAATGTCCTAAAACAGCCTCTTTCTCCCTAATAGTTTTTGAAACACAACAACAAAAATAAATAAATAAACAAATAATTAAATAAATAAAATAATTGATGAATGAATGAATAACATAGCAGAATATCTCACCAATCCTAAGGATCTTTAATCAAAAGTAGAAGCCAAAAGGAAAGGATTGATATCTGAAAATTAGTGGTACAAGATAAAATGTTCAAAAGAGCTCAGTTATCAATTCCACTGTTCTTAATTTTGAAATATGAATGAACTGAGTTCTCAGCTCATTGGTAATCAGTTACTCATGGATATTCTGTTATGGTATTTAAACCTTAATCTATAACAAAGATATAAAGGCCCTGAAAAGTTCTCCATATAAACTTCCAAACTTATACTATTTATAAAAATTTGCAAACTTGTAAGTTGAGAGAGAGAATTAGCTATTATTTCAACATATTCACCATTTGGTTTACAGCAGTAGTAATGCCTTGAACAGGTTCAGAATGATACTGAATTTCATTTTTAAATCAAGATGAGCTTACAAAGGTTGAATTTTTTGTACAGTTCATAGCAAATTAACCTTACAGCTCTGACTGTTAATAAGTTATATGTTCTTAGCATGTAATTATTAAATTCTTACAGTGGATTAGACCATGAAAAGCTGTTCTTCATTAATAATAACCATGTCACAATTTTATTCTTTGTTAACAATCTTATCATTAATATTGATAACAAAAGTATAGATGATCATTATCATCATCCTAGCTAATGCTCAATAATTCATGATGACCCAGTACAATTGAATGGTCTTTATTATGGTCAGAACCATGATATTTTCTAAAAAAAATTTGTCTTGGAAAAAAATTCTGCCTTTTGGCATGTTATTAGACATTAGCAAAAAGAAATCTATTTGGTGGGATTGCTTTTTAAGATAATTTAACAATAAGAAAATGTTATTGAAAAAAATCTTTGATTTTAAGATTCACTGAGGCTTGAACTGTTTTATTTTTCATGCCATTTGCAGTCCCTAAGAGATTAGTGGAATAGTATATTTATGAAAGAGCTGAGGTGAAATCAGTTTGCTAAAAGTAAACAGTGAAAGGAATATTTTAATGTTTATTGAAATATATCTTCTAATCCTCTTAGAAACATTCTCCTTTACCTGAGCACTTCAGTTTCCTTTTAAGAAACTATAACATTCATAATTATATCAATATATAATTTTCCATGCATCTGCTTTGCTGTGATATGTTAATCTTTCCATGATTTTCTTTTACTTCTTAAAAATTCAAAACATAAGGACAATATTGAAACATTATTACAGGATTTAATGTGCAAGCTATAAAAACCAGATGAAAATATAATTTTAAAAAGTGACAGTACTTACATTTGTGCCTGTTAGACATTTGGCTAAATATATATATTTTAAAACATGGGCAGACACCAGGAATAGGCTAAATACATTTGTGAGGACTGATTATGTTTAATTTGCTAAATCCAATACTTTTTTACCTTCACAGAGTACTTAGTTCTCAAAGTACTGCATTATTACTGTGAACCAGAGTTCTCAATCACCAAAGAAAAGAGTAGTTTAACCTATCATACCAGGAAAAAATTGATACATTTTATCTTAAATTGATGTGCTGAATCATAGTTTTCTGGGTGAAACATATCCTTTAACTTCTATCCATGGACCAAATATAATTTAACACTGAAAATTATGTGAGAACATTCATGTGAAAATTGTACTGGAAGATATACAAATAAAGATGGTGAACAAGACATAAGCATTGGTCTCTATTCCCCCTAAATCCTTACTATAATGATATGTAAGTGATATTTAAGGCATATCCACAATCAAGAAGAATGGAAGAGGACAAAATAATGACAAAATTTCAAAGCTGAAAGTCAAATTGGTGTTTGATAACTGACTTAGCAAATCAAATAACTTAAATCTTATGGAGGAATTAAGGGAAGTGGAGAAGAATTCCAAAGGTTTAGGGATTGTTAACATCAGGTACCTCTGGCTGTGTTAAGAGAGTTGGGCTAAAGAGTGGAGAGTAATTTGAAAAACTAAATATAAATTCACAGGGGGTACAAGGGTACTTTAGTGGTAGAATTCTCAGATGCCATGCAGGAGACCCAGGTTCAACTCCTGGTCCTTGCACTTCCCCACAAAACAAACAAACAAACAAAACAAATGAGCAAAAAACCAACAAAAAAATTCAACAAATATTGCTGCAGTAACAGGATACTCACATGGAAAAATAATGAAATGTGATCCCATCATACAGCATAAGTAAGTAAATATAAATAAATAATTAAATAAATTCATATATATCCAACCCTACTCCCCATAGTTAGAAACTGACTCTCCACAAGTCCAGCAGAAGATTGAAGTTTTATTCTCTACAAGGGATGAAATAGAGGGTATCTGGACTGAGATAAAAAGGCATAGTTGGCTTGGTATAATGGTGAATCCAGAAACATTAAAATAAAGTTATATAGCTAATGAATGTTGAGAACCACAGTCTTCTTCCCCTATAACAATGGCCACCACAAGACTAAGTAGGGAAATACACCTTTGGAGTATCTGACTGCCAAATAAAAAAATGTATAGATATAGACAATGAATTTCTTTGTAGAGAATTGGCTCAAACTAATAACACTACATTAAAACCCACAATCCAAAAATTATTTATGTGCACAGAAATGCTAATCAACTTTATACTGCTTCAATCTTATGTAGTAAGCATTAACATGCTTATGAGGAAAAAAACAAAAGCTTGAAAGAGTGAGAGAAAACCAAATGATCAAACAGAAAATAAACAAATTGGTGGAAATAGAGAACATGAATGGAGAAGAAAACTTAAACTTAAGAATAAGTTATATAAAAGTGAAACATGTATTAAACAAAACTACAAAAAGAACACTTGAAAATTAAAGCTGTATTATGATAGATGCAAGAAAATAACAGCAAAAACCTGAAAAACAAGGTTGGGAGATAGAGTTGAGGATGTATCCCAGACAACAGAGTGAACAAAGAGATGGAAAATAAGAGAATAAGATAAGGTAATTAAGAATGATTCCACATTCCAGAGAGAGAGAGAACCTAGAAAATAAGAAGGAAGTAAATTACGAAATAAAAATTTCAAGTAATTATATCAGCTTTATGGTACATGAGCTTCCAGACTGTTAAGGCCCATGAAGTTCCAGTGCAATGTTTGAAAATAGACCTACAATAATAATAATAATTAACATTTACTGAGTGATTACTCCATGCCACACACTGTTCTAAATCATTTTCATATATTAACACATTTTAATGCTCACAACATCCCCCAAAGGTCAGTATTATTACCTTCATTTTTATAAGTGAGGTTAATTTATCTTTGATACTTTTACAGTTGCTAAGTAATTAGCTTAGATTACATAAAGATGTGATTTGATCCCAAGACCTCTTAACCACTATTTTGAAATTTCATTCACTAGGGGCAGAGATAAGATCTTACAAATGTTCTTGGAAACAATTGTATTTTTTTTTATTTTTTCCAACTTAAAGACACACATATATACCTATGAAATAAGAATAGGTTATATTGGAGAAAACAAAATTCTTTATTCAATTATATATATATATAATCAGAAGGCCACTGGACTTCTTAAACATTATTGGAAGCTAGAACATCCAGGAGCAGTGTCCTTATAATTCTGAAGGTAAATAAGTGCCAATTTATAATCCTAAACAGAATTAGTCAAATATGAGGCTGGATTAATGTTACTTTCATTCATTCCTTGTCACCAAATATTTATTTTCTCTCCACCTTTTCTGAAGAAACTACTGAATAAAATCTCTATTAAGATAAGGAAGACCAAGTATCTGGGAAAGAGGGGATCCAATAAAAGAGAGAGTTAAAGGAAAATCAGGGTGATGATGAATGTGAAAGGAGATTACAAAACAAGAGATTGCAAGAGGCCTAGAGAGCAACCAGTCCAGATTGTAGTGGTCAGAAACCCTCTGAGAGTGTCTTTCAGTTAATGAAATGAAAGAATATCTAAGGTGCTTGAATCCATTAACAGGATAATTACAAAATTGGGGGTTGGATTTAAGGGTTGTCAGTAATAATAATTAAGCAAAAAATAAGAAATTAAGCAAATATTAAAAAATGATTAACTCTAGAGAAAATAAAAAGTAAGGCATGAAAAGTAATTATAGTATATTACATGGCTCAATCATAAATAACAAGGTACATAATGGCCATAGTACATAGTGATGAAAAGCAGAAATAATGATCTTATCCAAATTTCCATAAAACTAAAATGGGTAAATATTGTAATGATAATTTAGCATGTGTGTTTGGGTTCAGAGTGGAGAAAGAGTTAAAGCCTTATGTTTTTTAGTGGAAAATTGAATACCTAAAAATGAAAAAAAAGTCAAGAAGTAGTAATATAAGCATCTCATTTTCATATATTCATTTAAATGCCAAGAGCAACCAAATAGTTTAAAATTAGATGCCTCTAGGGAAGGAGCAAAGCATGGAGGGGGCAGGGGATTGCTTTTTAAAACAAATATTACAAACAACACATCTTGAGATATGTGCTTGATTAACTTTAATGAAAAATATTTTAAAACTTGCTAAATTAAGAAATTGTTGACACTTTTGGAAGATAGCTGATTAAATGCTACAAATCAGCCTGAGCTAATACTAAACATGTTCAATGTAAATTACCTAAAAATTATGGTTCTGATAGAATATAAATGTAAGCAAGCAAGTGGTCACAATTAAATATACATCTCAATTTGTTCATTCACCAAAAGTATACATGTGAAGAAATTGTAAAAATCCTGTCTAAAATGTACCTCTGAGTTCCTGAATTCCTTGAAGAGCCATATATGCCATTGTGGGGTAACGTAAAATAGATAGGAAGACAGGTCCTCATCCTCACCTCAATTATAGTGTAATTTTTGGGGCAGAAGTTAGGTGCTGAGTTTCTGATTTTGTTAGCTAAATGGATTCCCATGCATAAAAAAGTTAAAAAACATTATTTTTAGACAACTGCCTTATTTATTTATAATCATACCAAGGCATTCAGAAGCTTAGAAATTTCTTTTGTTTTTGCTTTGAAAGCCTACAGTAATGTATGAGCTCCTGATAAATCATCTGCCATTTATTTTTGTACTCATTTCTATTGTTATCCCTTTTAATACAAACTCCCTCCTACACCCAACTGTTTCATAACTTATCTAAAAAGCAATTAAAAATAAGTCCATGCAAAATGTGATGTCCCTTGTTATCTTCAATACCCATTATTGGGGTTGCACAGATTACAGAGGGTTTTGAGAAATGTTTTATTTTGGAGTCAGCACTTTGAAAAAGACTAAGATTTTCTCATAAGACAGAAAATGCTATACCATAAAAATAACTACTGTTTATATTTGATATATTAATCTCTACTGTGGTTTAGCTAGCAGTATGTAAAGACTATTTTAGTTTGTCACATGTACTTCTAGCATCACCAGAATTTGAGACTTTCAAAGATTTTTCTACTTAAAAAATGTACTGTAGTTCTTGTAGAATGTGAAGAAACATATTTATATATTTCACAATATTTTGTTTTGTTTATATGTGCAGAAAGAATGAGGGAGTTGTTCCCTTAAATAGCCAAGTGGTATCATATATTAAGCGGTAACCATGAAAGAGTAAATTAAGTAATGTCAGGATGGTGATTCTCCATGGCTCTCCCTAACTGAAGAAAGAGGCAGCCAAATGATTCTGAAGCTCTGGAACCTCAAGAAAGTAGAAAGTAATGTTATTTGGGGTGAAATATTGAAGAGATTAACTGGTCAGAGTGAGTGACAGAAAGATGTTAATGATATATTTATCATCTATGCTTTAATCAGCAGAACAAAACTGAAAAATGATCAGCCAGAGGTAAATAAATGGCCTTGGACAGCCTGAAAGGGAAGGTGGTGGTAGTGATATTTAAGGGTATTTAGTGAAGAGATAAAACAGTTCATCATTGAAGAAGAAATTGGTGTCGAGACATTTAAAAGTTTTTGTTTCATATATCCCTAATCAATGCTTTAAGGTATGATGTGAATGAATAAATGGTGCAGGCTCTTTGGAAAATGATCTGGCAGTATATCAAGTATAGTTACCATATGATCTAGCAATTCCACTCATAAAGAGAAATGAAAACATATGTCCATGTAAAAATGTATACACTAATGTTTATAGCAGCATTAATCACAATAGCTAAAATGTGAAAATAACCCAACTGTCCATCAGCAAATCGATGGGTAAACAAATTGTGGTATATACAAAAAGGGAAATTGTATTTGATTGTAAACAATAATAGAGTACTGATATATGCTACAAAATGGATTAACCTTGAAAACATTATGCTAAATGAAAGAAGACAGTCATAGAAGACCACATATTATGATTACACTTATATGAAATGTCTTGAACAGGAATATTTGTGGAGAGTGAAATTAGATTTGTGCTTTCTTAGGACTTGGGGTGGGGATGGAGAGATAAGGAGTGGATAGCTAAAGGGCATGAATTTCTTTTTTACACAATGAAAATTGATTGTGATGATGTTTGACATGTCTGGGAATATTCTAATAAACATTGAATGGTACACTTTAAGTGGGCAAATTATGTGGTATGTGAGCTATATCTCAGTAAAGCTACTAAAATAAAATTAATTTTCAGTTTTTTAGTTTATATACTTTTATTTTATAAGATGCATTAGTGCATGTATCATGTAGAATGTACTTGTGTTTCTTTTCTGTATCTGAAGTAAATCAATCACTCTGGTAATCCTCTTCAAGTACAATAGTAATCAACAAGTCATTGCAGAAGCTGATTGAAAACTACCTGGAATAAATTAAAAATCTACCTTAGGAAATCTGCTGAAAATTCAACAACTTTTTGGATGCATTTGTTAATTTCTTTCAAATAAAAGATATTTCTTGAGCACTTTCTATGTGCTTGAGTCTACTTGATGGTAAGGCTTACAGTCACATTTCCTGCCCTCAAAGTTTACAGACTTATTGAAAGGTGGGAATGCATCACCACAGGCTTTGCCTTTAGGGGACATGAGGAACTCTCACACCTTGTGTAGGTTAGGAAAAATGTGATTTGTGGCATTGTCATTACACAAGTCCTCTAAAAAGAAAGGTGATGACACTTTCTGAGCCTTTGCTCTCACTCTCCTTTATGAGCATTGAAATACTTCAATTTTATGCTTGAGTCTTTATGGTCCTTCATTTCAATGATTCTGTTTGTAGATTGCTTCATTCTCTTCACTAGGATGTCTCTTTTTATCTTTAGGAATTTCAATTTTCAGATTTCACTTGAAAAGATGGCATAGAACAATGTGGGTAATTGCACTGCCTCTTAAGAGGTATCATTACCTCACTTTGGTTTGTATTTAAATATCTCATGAGATGCTTTTTTCTTACATGAGCAGGCACCAGGAACCGAACATGGGTCACCAGCATGGCAGGCATAGCAGGCAAGAACTCTGCCACTGAGCCACCATTGCCTGCCCAATGTTTTTTTTTTTAATCATCCAGCAAACTTATTGGTACAGCATAACAATTCCCTGGAATTTTAAAAATATGAATTGCACAATTTAAGATTTTGGTTCAGTAGTAGTAAATGTTATCCACATATCACTGTTTTCCCTGAGTTAATGAGGTTCCATCTTTAATATCCAATGGTCAATTATAAGCTTAAATTTTTCTGCTACCTTTTGTATAAAAGCCATCACACCTAAAAATAAGATCTTAATCATATTCTAGGGCCAGAGGGCTAAATGGATATATTGTAACACTGTTGAATTGCAGGCAAAAGTTTATACATGAGGAAGTAGCTCAAACTGAATTGTTGCTGAAAACGTAATTTTTAAAATGCTCTTCGTCTATGCTACTCTCATTTTGTTGATACTGAACTTCATCTCCCAAGTTGCAAAGTCCATTCTAGACATTTACTTTATAATATGCAACTCATCATAAAATGCAAAATTCCTTGCTTCAGTGCCCTTCCTTTCAGTATCAATGAGGAATATTAAATGCAACTTTTATCAAGGAGGAGAATCCAAGGGAGTATAGGTATGAATGAATAAAACCAATAAACAGTATGGTTTTGCCCCTCTGTAGAAGGTCTCAGAGGATAACTTAAGGGCTCAGTGCACAGAAACTCAGAAAAAGAAAAACAAGCCCTAATTTTTTGATGAAGAAAATAGAAAATCAAGGTCACACTGAGGATGATATGAGAAAGTATTCATCCAGTTATTACTAAAATAGCAAAATGTGTCTAGATGCTTTTTCAAAGATGTAAAAGTAAAAGACTTTTTCATTAATTCCTACAAATTATTCATTAAAGACTGAGAAGAACTAGCTTATGGTGTAATCTACTGTTGTCTATAATTTTTATAATGCTACAAGTTTAATATGATCCTCAGGGATGTTCAGATAATTATTCAGAGTTGTTGGCAGCCTTCTGACTGTAATACCACAATTTTGTAATGTTTTTAAAATAATGTGCATGTTTGAATGAACCTTTAGGACTGTATGTTGAGTGAAATTTCAGAAACAAAAAGACAAATATTATCATGACTCATCCATATGGACTATTAAAAACACAGTGAAATGAAGTCAAGAGCATCATTTATCAGGTTAGGGCCTATTGTGAAGGTCCTAGATTGCAGGTTCTTACAGCTGTCACATCTATTCTGGAGTCATAACTGTTATTTCTAAATTCTTAGGTACTGAGCTATTTGTATATAACCTGGTCATTCTCTGAAACTTCAAGTATTTATGTGACATCTGAGACAGAGTTGGAGCACTGAAGTTGTGCAAGTCACAATTACCCCATTCAGCAACTAATAAGAAAACTGGAAAAGTGATCAAACTTCATCTAGAGATATGAATGAAGTGGATCTGGATAGAACTAAGGTAAACCAGAATATTGTGTAAACAGTGTCATGGCCCATATTATCAAACTCCAATTTTTATGCAAGATGAAAGGAAGAGAGATTTATTTACTGCAAAATTTGTATTTTGGGAAGGAAATTGCCTAACTTAACTTGTATGGTCAGTTTACTTGAACACTATAATTACATAGAATATGGAATAGTGCATAAGATCTTATTGGTTTGTACAGGTTAGTGTGATGCCCCTATATATTCCACAATAATTTGGGCAGACAACAAAAAAATATTGGCAATGTCCCTTTGGGGAACTGGGGAGAAAGGAGGAAATATTCAACACCCCCATCTGGGGAATTCCTGACATTCTCACAGCATCTAATTCAATACACTGTGCCCTCAATCTTGAGGCTCACCACTGTGAAGTTTATTCTACCAAAGAAGATAAGCTTACTTATAATTATGCCTAAGAGTCACCCCAAGAGAGACTCTTTTGTTTTTCACATATGGCCACTCTCTCTAAGCTACCTCAGCAGATGAGCTCATGGCCCTCCTCCTTAGGTGGGATATGATTCCCAGGGGTGTAAAGCTCCCTGGCAATGTGGGACTTGATTCACAGAAATGAGCCAGGACCCAACATCATGAGATTGGAAAGCTTTCTTGACCAAAATAGGGAAGAGAGAAATAAGACAAAATGAAGTTTCTGTGGTTGAGATTTCAAATAGAGTTGAAGGGTTATCCTAGAGGTTATTCTTAAGCTTTATATAAATATTCCTTTTTAGTTTGTGGTGTATTTGAGTGGCTAGAAGAAAGTACCTGAAATGAACTATGTTCCAGTAGCCTTGATTCTTGAAGATGACTGTATAACTATATAGTTTTTACAATGTGACCATTTGATTGTGAAAACCTTGTTTTGCATTGTCCTTTTATCCAGGGTGTGGACAGATGAGTAAAAACAAATAAGGGTAAATATTCAATAAATAATTTGGAGCATAAGCGTAAAAATTTCAGTAGATTGAAATACTGTGGGTCAATGGAGGGATGATTTAGTGGTATGGTATTTATGAGTTTTTAAATTTTTTCTTTTTATTTCTTTTTCTGGAGTGATGCAAATGTTCTAAAAATGATCATAGTGATGAATAAACAATTATGTGATGATACATTGAGCCATTGATTATATAATAGGGTTGGACTGTAAGTGTGCAAAAGTTTCTCAATAAAGATATTTAAAAAGAAGAATCAAGGCTACTGGAACACAGTTCAACATTTTCAGGTACTTCCCTCCAGCTGCTGTAATACAGCACAGACTAAAAAGGGATAGCTATACAAAGTGTAAGAATAAACACCAGGAAATCCTCTCAACTCTGCTTGAAATCTCTTGGCCACTGAAACCTTATTTTGTCTCATTTCTCTCTTCCCCCTTTTTGCCAAGAAGGGCTACTCAATCCCATGATGCTGGGCCCTGGCTTATACTGGGAGACCCATGCATGTTGACATGGATATTTAAACCCCTGGGAGTCATGCCCCACATGGGGAAGGCAGTGAATTCACTGGCTGAGTTGGCTTGGAGAGAGAGAGGGGCCACATATGAGCAACAAAAGAGGTTCTCTGGGGGTAACTTTTAGGCATACTTATAAATATGCTTCTCTTCTTTGCAGGAAAAAGTTTCATAGGGCTTAAGCAAGACTGAGTGCTTGGTCTATTGAATTTGTAGTCCTCACTGCTTGTGAGAATATTAGGAATTCTCCAGATGGGGAAGTTGAGTATTTCCTCCTTTCTCCCCAGTCAACCAAGGAGACTTTACAAATAATTTTGTATTCTGTGCCCAAATTACTCTGGGATATGTAGGGGAATCAAACTAACCTAGAAAAACCAACAGGATCTCATGCCCTATTCAAAATTCCATGTAATTATGGTGTTTCAATAATCTAACCATACAAGTTAAATTAAATAATGCATTAACCAATGTTTAAATTTTCACCAAATCAAAATCTCTCCCTTTGGTCCCACATAGAAATGTTTCATTTTGAAGAGATTCCATATTTCTATTTATTTATTTTTTTCTTGTGCTTTATGTAAGGTTTAGGAAGCCACCTCCTATCACAATATTTATAAGATGTATCCCTATGTTTCCTTCAAAAAGTTCTACAGTCTTTAAGATTTATGTCTTTGATCCATTTTGAATTGATTTTTCTATCATATTATTCAATATCTCTGCTTCCTTATTGATTGTCTTTTTAGATCTCCTATCCAATAATGAGAGCAGAGAATTTAAGTCTCCAACAATTACAGTGCAGTTTTCTACTTCTTCCTTCAGTGTGATCAGTTTTGCCTCATGTATTTTGGAACACTCTGGCTTTGTGCATAAATATTTATGATTGCTATATCTTCAAGTTGAATTGTTCCTTTTATTAATACATAGTGTCCTCTTTTGATTCTTTTGTTTTGCATTTTAAGTCTAATTTGTCAGATATTAGAATAGCTATCCTTGCTCTTTTTGGTTGTTGTTGGCATGAAATATCTTTTTCCAATCTTTCACTTTCAACCCACTTTTGTCCTTTGGTCTGAAGTGAGTCTCCTGTAGACAGCATATGGATGGACCCTGTTTTATAATGCATTCTGATAGTCTATGTCTTTTGATTGGGGAGTTTAACCCATTAATATTTAATGTTATTTCTCTAAACATAGTACTACTACTACCATTTTGTCATTTGGATTTTATATGACATAGCTAAATTTTTCTCTTTTTACTTTTACTGATAGCATTCTGCTGCGTCCTCTTTTTCCTCCCCGGTTTGACAAGGTTCCCTGGAAGGAAGGGCGGTGGCAAGGCCTTCAATGCCCCAAAAGAGGATGAGGCATAAAATGGTGTAATAGAAAAATACTGGGATTAACGACACTAATTGTGTGTTTCTTGTTGCTGGTTGTGCTTCAAGCATTATATCAAAACAAATCAGAAAGCAAAAGAATTGGAAAAAATGATACAAATTGTACAAATTGCAAAACTTTATTAATGACTGTTTGGGAAAAATTAGGTTGGGATACCCCCATTAAGCAAGTCATGCTGCAGATGCAGCAGGCAGAAGTGCTTTTAGAACAAGTCACAGAAAAGTGCCCCATAGAGAGTAAACAATTACAATTAAAAAACCCTGCATTGAGCCATCCTAGAAATTTACTTCCCACCATGCAAGGACCACCTAATGTGAAATATAAAATTGGAGACAAATGGTGAGAACCCCCTAAAGGAGCTAATGTCAATGGGAAAAGATTCCCTGACCCTCCATTACCATACACAGGAGTTTACAATGAAGACAGCCATAGAATTGTAAATGTCAACGGTAGGCACGTTAGATTTAACTCTTTATCATTTATAGAAAAACTTAGAAGAGCAAGACACCCTTGGTGTCTTTTTGGGGCCTAAAACAAAACGAGATCTTTTACAACAGTTAGTAAAATCACAGTTAAAATGGAGTTTAACATGCTGCCCCTGGTTCAGGGAACCTGTCCAAAAACTTCAAGAGGAAATAAAAGAATTAGAAAAACTGATACCTATCACCACCCAATCTCCCCCACCATGGCACCGGTCCATTGCTATGAAACAATAAAAAATCTAAATAAACAATGTAACCTTTTAATCAAAACAAGCTAACATTTAACCAGATTAAAATAGGTCTTGACATATAGCCTCACCTGTAGAATAATAGAAACAGAAAGTCTAAACTCAGAAAACTGCAAACACAATGTCTGCGGTTTAAGCCAATATCTTGCTGCTATTGAAATCTTGTGTAAATGTTCCTAAGAAAATCAGAACGTGTACTTTCGCTTTGCTTCCCTGAACCTGTAACTTTACCTAAAATGTAAGCCATGACACAACCATGATCCTGTGATACCTGTTTTCTTGCCAAGAATAAGGGTATAAAATCAGTTAAGCAAAAATAAATCTAAGCAACTCTTCTCAGAAGAGAATTCTCTAAGCTGTCTCTTGGTGTTCTTCTCATGCCGACGACCCTCCACACCTTCAAGCCCATTCCCTCTGCTGCGGCTGGACCGTGGCAGCATTCATTTCTAAACTATTCTCCATCTCTCTCTCTCTCTCTCTCTCTCTCTCTCTCTCTCTCTCTCTCTCTCTCTCTCCTGTCTTTTTCTATATGCTTGTAGTGCTCCCTTTAATATTTCTTCTGGAACTGGTCTCTTAGTCACAAATTCTTTCAGTGACTGCTTGTCTAAAAATATTTCAATCTCCCTCTTGTTCTTTAAGGATGGTTTTGCTGGATATAGAATTCTGGGTTGGCAGTTTTTGTATTTCAGAATCTTAAATGTATCATTCCACTACCTTCTTGCATCCATGGTTTCTGCTGAGAAATCCACACATAGTCTTATTGAACTTCCCTTGTATGTGATGGGCTGCTTTTCTCTTGCAGCTTTCAAAATTCTCTTTTTGTCTTTGACATTTGAGAATCTGATTAGTAAATGTGTTGGGGTACGTCTATTTGGATCTCTTCAGTTTGGCATCTGCTGCACTTCTTGGATCTGTAATTTTATATCTTTTATAAGAGATGAGAAATTGTTCAGTGAGTATTTCCTCCATTAGTCTTTCTGCTCCTTTTCCCTTCTCTTTTTCTTTCTGGGTCACCCATAACACAAATTTTCCACTTCATTTTGTCATTCAATACTCCAACAGCCTGCTCATATTTTTCCATCCCTTCTCCTATAATTTCTTTTGTGTGTAATATTTCAGGTGACCTGCCCTCTAGTCCATGAATCCTTTCTTCCACCTCTTTGAATTTATTGTTTTAGGTCTACATAGTTATTTTCATCTCTTCTATTGTTCCTCTCCTTCCCATAAGTTCTACTACTTGTTTTATCAAACCTTTGAGTTTTTCTTTATGTTCACCCAATGTCTTCTTTGTATCCTTTGGCACTGCTTGTGTACATACTATAGATACATCATTATAGAAAGGGTGATTAATAGGAAAATGCTAAACAGAATGAAACCTTAATAATAATCTAGTCTGAACATCCCATTTACTTGTGAGGAAACTAAAATCCAGAGAAGTTCAGAGATTTCTTTAGGGTGATATTGTATTGGAAGAACTGTTACTAAAACCTGAATACATTATCATTTATTTTATTTCTGATTCATCATGCTGCTTCAGGCTTAAATTCACATTAAATACCTGGATTCATCTTAGTTTAATGCCTTTTTAAAAATTAGATGGAATACATGTATTAAGAGAGAATAAGTACATATGTTTAGAGAGTCAAATGATAACAAAATTGAACCCCAGAGAATTGGAAATACAGTACAGATTAAGACTTGCAAAGTCAATGGGAAGTTATATTTAGTAAATTACATTTGTTATTGGTAAAATGTTTTTTTACAAACAGTCACTTTATTTTTGTTTTCTTGTTTTACTTTTTGATGTTAAGCATAGAAGTAGATCATTGTTAAAAATTGTTTATTTTTATGAATATTTGTTCAATAATAATGATAACTCAGGTTAAGAGTTAAGTTAAAAAGTTGAGGAGATTTCCCCAATTTTAAAACTGAACTAGGTGTTTTAAGTAAACAATTAAAATAATATGCACATATTGCCCATCAGGTTGATACCACTATCATACAATCTCATTACCCTATGTTAAAAATCATTAAAAAAATGTAACATGTGTGCATTATTTTATAGAATATGGAAAATACTAAACTATACCTGATTAGAGTTTAAAAACAGAGGCTCAGTTTTGTGCTTGGCATTCATATACATATCAGGTTTAATAGATTCAAATGTTGTGTTAGTCTGTAAGCTGCCAGAGTGAGATATACAATAACTGGAATGGGGAATTTAATAAGTTACAAGTTTCCTGCTCTAAGCCTATGGAAATGTCCATACTGAGGTATTCAGGGAAAGGTGACTTAATTCAAGAAAAGCTGATGCATCTGGAGCACCTCTGCCAGCTGGGATGGCATGCTGGTCCTTTGCTCCTGAGCTCTGTGCTTTCAGCCACTGTTCCTTTTAGGGTTCCTTGCTTTGCTAGTCCAGGGATAGCTTTCAACTCTTGGCTTCCCTTGGCTCTCTCCTGGCCTGCTTAATATCTTATGACAATGTCTGCTTGACTCCAAACATCTGTGTCTCAGTTCTCCACGTGTCTGCATCTGTATCAGTTTTGCTGTAAAGTTTCTGTTGACTTTGAGGCTCCTGTCATTTCTGAAATTTCTCTCAAAAATGTTTCTCCTTTTAAAGGATTCCAGTGAAGAAATGAAGATCCACCTGAAATGGGTGGAGTCTCATCTCCATCTTATCAAAAGTTAATACCCACAGTTGGGCATGTCACATCTCAGTACAGATAATCCAATCAAGAGAATCCAACCTACAGTATTGATTCAGGATTAAAAGAAATAGCAGCTCTCACAAGATTGGATGAGGATTAAAACATGACTTTTCTGGGGTACATAATAGATTCAAACCAACACAAATGTCATGTCCATATTTTGAATAATGATATTTTATACAATTTAATGAAAAGCATGCATAGGAAATTGATGTGTGTCTTAAAGTCCCACATTTAGAATCTAGTTCATGAAAAGATACCTCAGATTTCATGGACTGTACTTACTATTACTATGCATACAATTTTTTTTTTTTGTTTTTAATTTTTTTTTACTAATCAAAAAAAGAAAAGAAATTAACACAACATTTAGAAATCATTCCATTCTACACATGCACTCAGTAATTCTTAGTATCATCACATAGAACACATAGATGTATGATCATCATTTCTTAGTACATTTGCATCGATTTAGGAAAAGAACTAGAAAAACAGCAGAAAAAGATATAGAATGTTAATATAGAGAAGAGAATTAAAATAATAATACTAATAAAATATACATATATATAAAAAGGAAAAAGAAAAAACAAAAACAAAAGATACAAACACACAAACAAACAAACAAAAAAACATATTTCAGGTGCAGCTTCATTCAGTGTTCCAACCTAGTTACATTACACTTAGGTGTTATTGTGCTGTCCATTTTTGAGTTTTTGTATCTAGTCCTGTTGCACAGTCTGTATCCCTTCAGCTCCAATTACCCATTATCTTACCCTGTTTCTAACTCCTGCTGGTCTCTGTTACCAATGATATATTCCAAGCTGATTCTCGAATGTCGGTTCACATCAGTGGGACCATACAGTATTTGTCCTTTAGTTTTGGGCTAGACTCACTCAGCATAATGTTCTCTAGGTCCATCCATGTTATTACATGCTTCATAAGTTTAGTCTGTCTTAAAGCTGCATAATATTCCATTGTAGGTATATGCCACAGTTTGTTTAGCCACTCGTCTGTTGATGGACATTTTGGCTGTTTCCATCTCTTTGCAATTGTAGATAATGCTGCTATAAACACTGGTGTGCAAATGTCCATCTGTGTCTTTGCCCTTAAGTCCTTTGAGTGGATACCTAGCAGTGGTATTGCTGGGTCGTAATCCATTCTGCCATTCTATGTCTTTTGATTGGGAAATTCAGTCCATTAACTTTTAGTATTATTACTGTTTGGATAATATTTTCCTCTACCATTTTGGCTTTTGTATTATATATATCATATCTGATTTTCCTTCTTTCTACACTCTTCTCCATACCTCTCTCTTCTGTCTTTTTGTATCTGACTCTAGTGCTCCCTTTAGTATTTCTTGCAGAGCTGGTCTCTTGGTCACAAATTTTCTCAGTGACTTTTTGTCTATAAATGTTTTAATTTCTCCTTCATTTTTGAAGGACAATTTTGCTGGATATAGGAGTCTTGGTTGGCAGTTTTTCTCTTTTAGTAATTTAAATATATCACCCCACTGTCTTCTAGCTTCCATGGTTTCTGCTGAGAAATCTACACATAGTCTTATTGGGTTTCCCTTGTATGTGACAGATTGTTTTTCTCTTGCTGCTTTCAAGATCCTCTCTTTCTCTTTGACCTCTGACATTCTAACTAGTAAGTGTCTTGGAGAACGCCTATTTGGGTCTATTCTCTTTGGGGTGTGCTGTAGTTCTTGGATCTGTTTATTTAGGTCTTTCATAAGAGTTGGGAAATTTTCAGTGATAATTTCTTCCATTAGTTTTTCTCCTCCTTTTCCCTTCTCTTCTCCTTCTGGGACACCCACAACACGTATATTTGTGCGCTTCATATTGTCCTTGAGTTCCCTGATTCCCTGCTCAAGTTTTTCCATTCTTTTCCCTATAGTTTCTGTTTCTTTTTGGAATTCAGATGTTCCATCCTCCAGTTCACTAATTGTAGCTTCTGTCTCTTTAGATCTACCATTGTAGGTATCCATTGTTTTTTCCATTTTTTCTTCTTTGTCCTTCACTCCCACAAGTTCTGTGATTTGTTTTTTCAGATTTTCTATTTCTTCTTTTTGTTCAGCCCATGTCTTCTTCATGTCCTCCCTCAATTTATTGATTTGGTTTTTGAAGAGTTTTTCCATTTCTGTTCATATATTCAGCATTAGTTGTCTCAGTTCCTGTATCTCATTTGAACTATTGGTTTGTTCCTTTGACTGGGCCATATCTTCAATTTTCCGCGCGTCATCCATTATTTTCTGCTGTTGTCTGGGCATTTGATCAGATTTCCCTGGGTGTGGGACCCAGCTGGTTGAAAGGTTTTTCTGTGGAATCTCTGGGCTCTGTTTTTCTTTTCCTGCCCAGTAGGTGGCGCTTGTGGCGGTCGTCTGTCTGCGGGGCAGTCGGCCCAGGAAACCACGCGTGGAGGCGGGGGTCCCTGGCTGCCGCAGCTTGGGGGAGTGCCAGTCCAAATTGCCCAGCTGGCCCGAGACGCCAAGCGTGACGGGAGGGCCCCGCTATCCAATGTTCCCAGTCAGACCGGGGAGCCACGTGCATGGAGGGGACCCCAGTCGCCAGCTACCCCGGCCGGGAAAACATGCGCCCCTCGGGTATCTCACCGCAGTGGATTCTCCCCGCCCGTTCAGCCGTTCCAGAATGGGGTACGCTGTCTTTTTGGTCTCTGTCGTGACTCTGGGAGCTGTTTCATATTGTTTCTGTTTCTTTAGTTGCTTTTCTGGAGGAGGAACTAAGACCCGCGCATCTTACTAAGCCGCCATCTTCTCCAGAAGTCCTGCATACAATTTTTAAGTATTTCTCAAGTTATAGACTGACATACGCTTTGAGAGTTTGCTATTCTGAATATGAAATATTGCTACACTCTGAATATTGTTCTTTTACACTACATGAAATTTTGTGATTGTTGCTGATGATATCACAGCATTGTGAAAATTATTAATAGTGCTGCGTTAAATATCCTAAATGTGGCCAAAAGTTTCTATACATGCTCCTAAAATACAAATTAAAATAAAAGCATAAATTTTCATATAAAAGAAAAAACTATGTCCAAAAATGAAATACATTGACCTTATATACACCTTGATGAGATACACTGAGAAGGGCATAATATAACTTCTGTATTGTGGCTGCTAAAAGTAATCATTTAAGCTAATCATTCAGAAACATCACAAAAATCCAAACTCAGTGACATTATACAAAATACCTGAACAGTACTTTTAAAATTTGCCAAGGCTATGCAAGAGAAAGAGAGACTGATGAAATGTTTCCAGGGAAAAGAAAACTATGGAGACATTATCATCAATGCAATGCAGGTTCATGGATTGCATCAGGAACAAGGAGATTGACAATAATAGCACAATAGTGAAATTTGATGAAGGCTTGTAGATTTCATAAGAGTGGTATATCAATGTTAATTTCTCAGTTTTAATAATTATCAATCCCATGGCACCAAGGCCAAGCTCACCCCTGAGAGTCAAATCACATGTTGGCAGGGAGACATTTATCCCTGAATGTCAAGTCCCCTATATGGGGGAGGGGAATGAATTTATTTGAAAAGCTCGACTTAGAGCAACAAAAGAGGTTTCCTTGGAGTGACTCATAGACATGATTATAGGTAGTCTTACCTTCTCCACTACAAAAATGTTTCATAAGGGCAAGCCCCAAAATCAAGGGCTTGGTCTATTTTCTGAAAGTCCTTAAAGTTTGAGAGAGTAGCAGGGGTTTGTTTCCCAGATAGGAAAGTTTACAAGTTCCAGTTCCTATAAAGACTCTACCAATACTTTTTAGTTACAAGCTTACCAAATTCTTAGATGTATCCAGGAATGACATTAAGCTATGCAGAATTACAAGTCCTCATTCTCATTGGGGGCTCCATTTCTTTGGGTTATTTAAATGAGCTATCCAGTCAAGTCAATTTAGATTGTGTGTTACATAAGATTTATGTTCTAGACACAATAAACTTCTGTGACATTTGTCTCATATAGTAGGTGAAGTTCTAGAACAATTACATCATCATCATTTGCCCTGTATTCTGACTGACCTTAGCCCCAACCAAATTGACTTCATTTTCTAATTGAAGCCTGACCTCTTTTTCATTTACTTTAACAGTTTTTACATGTAGCAATGTTGACTTTCAGAGCTACAGAACTCCAGCTTTAAGTCTCAGGTGTCCCAGAGGTACCAACAGTTCCAGGGAAGTATCTATCAGCTTATACACATATAGCATAACATCTCAGATTCTAGAAATAGGCATACAACTCCAGGCTAAGAGTGACTGTTATAAGGGTTTACAATCTGGGCTCCAATTTTCTTATAAGTATTTTCTAAAAGAGACCACATCATATTTGTTCTTTCAATTTTGGTTTATTTTGCACAACACAATGTCCCCAAGTTTCATTGACTTCATTGCATGTCTCATGATTTTGTTCCTTTTTATAACTGCACAATATTCTATCATGTACGTACATCACAGTTCACTGTTCCACTTCTTAGTCATTATAGCCTTCAGGCCCCTCCATCTATTATTGGACATCATGGATAATATACAAAATAAACAATACATACATTTTGTGTCCCCATATAATCATCAGTACTCTCAATCTTAGACAATTTTCATTGATTCAAAGAGACAAAGAGCCAAGAAGCACAGTCCCATCAAATGACTAACCTAAACTTCCCTTTATTGCATGTCCCTGCTCCCCAGTTATTTACCTCTGGTATTGCTGTGATACTATTGATGTCTTCCTGTTAACTATAGGCCATAGCATGCAATATTAGCTTTCCCCAAAATCCCTCTATTGTTGACACTTAATACAAGATCAAAACTTTGAAGTAGTTCATGCAAGAAATTATTTATAATTGTAGAGTTAATCTGTGGGGCCTGACCCCTTTGTGAATCTTACCTTCATACAACCCCTTCAAATCTTACCTTCAATATGGCAAAATTACTTACACCTTCACTTCTATCCATTCCTTAAAATTAAGTTCAATCTCGATGGGTAACTGTTCACCCATTTCTAGCTTCTATGAAGCTCTAGGTCCCATATATTCTGTAATATAAGCCTCTGAGTTTGCTTTTACCAAGGTCACAAAAGCATAATTATACAGTATCTATCCTTTTGTGTCTGGCTTATTTCACTCAGCATTATGTCATAAAAGTTCATCCATATATCATATGATTCAGAATGCCACTCCACCTTCTTGCTGCATGAAAATCCATCATATGTGTGCTGGTTTGAAGTGATGTATGAATCTCAGAAAAGCCATGTTTTAATCCAAATTCCATTTTGTAAAAGCAGCCATTTATTTTCATCCCTATTCAGCATTGTATGTTTGAAACTGTAATTAGATCATCTCTCTGTAGATGTGATGTAATTGAGAGTGGTGTTAAACTGGATTAGGTGATGGAATGTCTCCACCCATTTGGGTGGACCTTGATTAGTTTCTGAAGTCCTATAAAAGAGGAAACATTTTGGAGAATGAGAGATTCAGAGAGAGCAGAGAAGAATGACATAACCATGAGAAGCAGAGAGCCCATAAGTCAGCCACCTTTGAAGATGAAGAAGGAAAACGCCTCCCAGCAAGCTCCATGAAACAGGAAGCCAGGAGAGAAAGCTAGCAGATGATGCCTTGCTCCCCATGTACCCTTCCAGCTGAGAGACAAACTGTGACTGTGTTCACCATGTGCCTTTCCAGAATGAGAGAGAAACGCTGAACATCATCAGCCTCTTCTTGATTCAAGGTATCTTTCCTTGGATACATTTGATTGGACATTTCTATAGACTTGTTTTAATTGGACATTTTCTCAGCCTTAGAACTGTAAACTAGCAACTTATTAAATTTCCCTTTTAAGAAACCACTCTGAATCTGGTATATTTCATTACAGCAGCAAGCAAACTAGAACAATATGTATATACAACTTTTTTGTTTATCCATTCATCTATTGATTGGCATTTGGATTATTTCCATCTTTTGGCAATTGTGAATAGTGCTGCTATGAACATCTGTGTGCAAGTGCTGTTTGCATCACTGTTTTCAGCTTTTCTGGAATTCTTATTGCCACATAATAGAGTGGCACACATATAAATAGAGAAATTTATGAAACTGAATCATTGATTCATTTTTATGAGGAATTGACAAACTGTCTTTCACAATGGCTGTACAATTTTACATTCCCATCAGCAATGAATATGTGTTCCAATTTCTCCATGTCCTCTCTAACATTTGTAGTTTTCTGTTTGTTTAATAGCAACCATTCTTATAGGTGTGAGGTGATATCTCATTGCAGCCTCGATTTGCATTTCCCTTATAGTTAATGTAGATGAGCATCTTTTCATGTGCTTTTTTAGCCTTTCATATTTCCCCTTGGGGGAAACACTTATTCATATCCTTTGCTCATTTTATAATAGGGTTGTTTGTTCTTTTGTTCTCAAGATGTATAATTTATATGTACACAGGATATCAAATCTTTGTCCCATATGTAGTTTCTAAATAATTTCTTCCATTGATTTTGCTTCCTTTTCACTCATTGACAAAGTCCATTGAGACAAAGAAGCTATTTCTTTTGAGGAATTAACATTTACATATTTGCTCTTTTATTGCTTGTGCTTCAGGTGCAAAGTTTAAGAAGGTACCTCTTATCACTAAGCCTTGAAGATGTTTCTTGATAATTTCTTCTAGGGCTTGTATGGTACTGTCTCATAAATTTAGGTCTTTTATGTATTTTGGATTAATTTTTGCATGTGGTATAAGGTAAGTGTCCTCTTTCATTCTTTCAGATATTGATGTTCATTTCTCCCACATGTTTTAATCAAAAACACTATTCTGTATCAGTTCTGTGGTTTTGTGGGCCTTGTGGAATATCAATTGACAATAGATTTTGTGGTCTGTCTCCACACTCTGAATTTGACTCCATTGGTCAATATTTCTACCTTTGTGCCAGCATCATGCTGCTTTGAACCTTTTGGTTTTGTAATAAGCTATAAAGTCAGAATGTGTTAGTCCTCCCACTTTGCAATTTTTGGGATACTTTTAGCTATTCAAGGCCCCTTTCCATTCCAAATAAATTTGGTAACTAGCCATTCCATGTCTTCAAAGTAGTTTGTTGAAATATCAATTGATATTTCATTAAATCAGTAGTTCAGTTTGGGTTGAATTACATCTTAACATAATTTAACCTTCCTATCCATGGGCCTGGACTGTCTTTCTATCTATTTAGAACTTATTTGATTGCTTTTAGCAATTTTTGTGTTGTTTTTTTTATGCAGGTCCTTAACATCCCTGCCCGAGCTAATATGTAGATACTTGATTCTTTTTTTAATATTTTAAAACATAACATGTATGCAAAGAGCAATACATTTCCAAGTACATATTAGCAAGAAGTTATAGAACAGATTTAAAGTTTGGTATGGGTTAGAGTTCCATGACTTTTAAAAATTTATTTGTTTATTTATTAATTTAAAAAATTTAACAACAAACAAAACCATTAATATATGATCATTCCGTTCTACATATATAATCAGTAATTCACAATATCATCACATAGTTGCATATTCACCATTTCTTAGAACATTTGCATCAATTCAGAAAAAGAAATAAAAAAACAACAGAAAAAGAAATAAAATGAAAACAGAAAAAAAAGATTATACATACCATACCCCTTACCCCTCCCTTTCATTGATCACTAGCATTTCAAACTAAATTTATTTTAACATTTGTTCCCCCATTATTTATTTTTATTCCAAATGTTCTAAGCATCTGTTGACAAGGTAGATAAAAGGAGCATCAGACACAAGGTTTTCACAATCACACTGTCACATTGTGAAAGCTATATCATTATTCAATCATCATCAAGAAACATGGCTACTGGAACATAGCTCTGCATTTTCAGGCAGTTCCCTACAGCCTCTCTGTCACATCTTGAATAAAAAGGTGGTATCTACTTAATGCATAAGAATAACCTCCAGGATAACCTCTCGACTCTGTTTGGAATCTCTCAGCCATTGACACTTTGTCTCATTTCACTCTTCCCCCTTTTGGTTGAGAAGGTTTTCTCAATCCCTTGATGCTGAGTTTCAGCTCATTCTAGGGTTTTTCTCAATCCCTTGATGCTGAGTCTCAGCTCATTCTAGGATTTCTGTCCCATGTTGCCAGGAATGTCCACACCCCTGGTAGTCATGTCCCATGTAGACAGGGAGAGGGTGGTGAGTTTCCTTGTTGTGTTGTTTGGAGGGAGAGGCCACATATGAGCAACAAAAGAGGTTTTCTTGGGGGTGACTTTTAGGCGTAATTTTAAGTAGGCTTGACCTAACCTTTGTGGGGTGAAGTTTCATATGAACAAACCCCAAGACTGGGGGTTCAGCCTATAGTTTTGGTTGTCCACACTGCTTGTGAGAATATCAAGAATTCAGCTTGGGGAAGTTGAATTTCTCCCTATTCTCACCATTCCCCAAAGGGGAATTTACAAATACTTTTCCATTCACTGATTGAATCACTCTGGGATTCATCAGGGCATCACTCTGGACAAACCAACAAAATCTCATGTCCTACCCAAGATTCCAAGTACTTATGGTGTTCAATAAAGCTATCTACATAAGATATATTAGGAAATGTACTAGTCAAAATATAAATTTTGTAACAAACCAACATTTTTTTGCTTTAGTCTCACATGTAAGATGAAATTTTAAAATATTAATTACCATATATTTTCAGCATCCTGGTTTGTTGAGGGCATCTCTTTCTTCCAAAGTCAAAGTTGGTTGTTCATGCTTTCTAGGAAGTTGTCCATTTCATACACATTGTTGCATTTATTAACATAAAGTTGTTCATAGTATCCTGTCATTATTTTCTTTATTTCTGTGGGGTCAGTGGTTATGTCTCCTCTTCCATTTCTGGTCTTATTTGTTTGCATCCTCTCTCTTCTTCTTTTTATCAATCTTGGTAAGGGTCCATCAATCTTATTGATTTTCTCATAGCACCAGCTTCTGGCTTTATTGATTATTTCAGTGGTTTTCATGTTCTTACTTTCATTTATTTCTGCTCTAATCTTTGTTATTTTTTTCCATTTGTTTGCTTTGGGGTTAGTTTGCTGTTCATTCTCTAGTTCTTTCAAGTCAACAATTAAGTCCTCAGTTCTTTCCCTTTCTTCATTTTTAATATGGGCATTTAGGGCAATAAATTTCCCTCTAAGCACTGCCTTTGTTGCATTCCATGAGTTTTCTTTTGTTGTGTTTTCATTTTCATTTTCATTGATGTATTTACTGATTTCTTTTGAAATTTCTTCCTTGACCTACAGGTTGTTTAAGAGTGTGCTGTTGAGCTTCCACATATTTGTGAATTTTCTAGCATGCTGCCTATTATTGATTTCCAACTTCATTCCTTTATGATCTGAGAAAGTGTTTTGTATTATTTCCCTCTTTTAAAATTACTGAAACTTGCTTTGTGACCCAGCATATGGTCTGTCTTTGAGTATGATCCATGAGCCCTGGAGAAAAAGGTGTATCCTGCTGTTGTGGGTTGTAATGTTCCATAAATGTCTGTTAAGTCTAGCTCATTTATTGTATTATTCAAATTCTCTGTTTCTTTATTGATCCTCTGTCTAGATGTTCTGTCCATTGATGGGAGTGGAGAATTGAAGTCTCCAACTCCTATGGTCGATGTGTATGTTTCTCTTTTCAGTGTTTTCAGTGTTTGCCACATGTATTTTGGAGCATTGTGGTTCGGTGCATAAATAGTTATGATTTTTATGTCTTTGTGCTGAATTTTTCCTTTTACTGATACATAGTATCCTTCTTTGTCTCTTTTAATTGTTTCCATTTGAAGTTTAATTTCTTGGATATTAGTATAACTACTCCTGCTCCTTTCTGATTGTTATTTGCATGAAATATCTTTGTCCAAACTTTCACTTTCAACCTATGTTTATCTTTGGGTCTAAGATGTGTTTCCTGTAGACAGCATATAGATTGGTCCTGTTTTTTAATCCATTCTGCTAGTATATGTCTTTCGATTGGTCAGTTTAATCCATTAACATTTAGTGTTACGGGTAGTACTTTCTTCTACCATTTTGCCTTTTTGATTTTATATGTCATATCTAATTTTCCTTCTTTTTACCTTTGCTCATAGTCTTCTTTTCTATACTCTTCTCCACACCTCTCTCTTCTGTATTTTCATATCTTTCTCTAGTGCTCCCTTTAGCATTTCTTGCAGAGCTGGTCTCTGTCCTAAATTCTCTCAGTGATTTTTTTGCCTGAAAATGTTTTAATTTCACCCTCATTTTTGAAGGACAATTTTGCTGGATATAGAGTTCTTGGTTTGCAGTTTTTGTCTTTTAATAATTTAAATATATCATCCCACTGTCTTCTTGCCTCCTTGGTTTCTGGTGAAACCTAGTCTTATTGGGCTTCCCTTTTATGTGATGGATTGAGTTTCTCTTGCTGCTTTCAAGATTCTCTCTTTCTCTTTGACCTTTGACATTCTGATTAGTAAGTGTCTTGGAGTACATCTATTTGGATCTATTCTCTTTGGGGTACACTGCACTTCGTGGATCTGTAATTTTAAGTCTTTCATAAGAGTTGGGAAATTTTCAGTGATAATTTCCTACATTAGTTTTTCTCCTCCTTTTCCCTTCTGTTCTCCTTCTGGGACACCCACAACATGTATATTCATCCATTTCATATTGTCATTCAATTCTCTGAGTCACTGCTCATATTTTTCCATTTTTTTCCCAATATTTTCTTTTTCTCATCAGATTTCAGCTGTTCCGTCCTCCAGTTTACTAGTCCTATCTTCTGCCTCTAGAAATGTACCATTGTAGGTTTCTATTGTGTTTTCATCTCTTCTACTGTGCCTTTCATTCCCATAAGTTCTGTGATTTGTTTTTTCATACTTTTGATTTCTTCTTTTTGTTCATTCATTCCTTCTTTACATCCTCCCTCAATTCATTGATTTGGTTTTTGATGAGGTTTTCCATGTCTGTTCATATTTTGAATTAATTGTTTCAGCTCCTGTATCTCATTTGAATTGTTGGCTTGTTCCTTTGACTGAGCCATATTTTCAATTTTACTAGTGTGATTTGTTATTTTTTGCTGGCTTCTAGACATTTAATAACCTTCATCAGTTTATTCTGGAGATTACTTCCACTTCTTTTATCTAGGGTTTTCTTGGTGAATGAATTTGTTGTCTATCTGTCCTTTGATATTCAGTTTAGCTTTTTCTGGACCTCTAGCTTATGTTTTGTTTAATAGAGGAGTATTTTTCAGTTTTTGTTTTCTTGTTTCTGCCCTGCTTGTATGGTGCTTTGTTTTCCTCCCCCCTTAGGAGGGTGTACATAGGTATTATAGACCCCAGCTGGATTTTCCCAGACCAAACTGCCCTCGTATCATGAGGAAAGAGTCACCTGCATCGATTTTCCCTGAGGGTGAGACCCAGCAGGTTCAAAGAGTTTCCTGTGAATTCGCTGGACTATTTTTTTCTTATACTCCCCAGTATGTGGTGCTTGTGTGCCTGCAAGTCCCACCAGCATAAGATGATGTGGTACCTTTAACTTTGGCAGACTCTCCCTGTTGGGGGCATGGTGGAGATAGAGGAGAGGTTTTAGACTGCTTTTAATGGCTTCAAATTACCAAGTCTTGGTGTCTGGATTCCTTAATGGAGGGATTACACCTGAGTTGTGCTTCACCCCTCCCCTGAGGAAGGCACAGGCTCCAGACAAGCCCTCAAATGAGCTTCTTTCTGCCTATGCCTTTGGCAGTTGCAACCTGAGAAGTCCTGCCACTGTATCCAAAGGCAGTTAAGCCTTTGTAGAAACACAGTCACAAAAACCTAGTTTCTTTTCTTTTTTCT
Organism: Tamandua tetradactyla; assembly: GCF_023851605.1. Taxonomy (NCBI): domain Eukaryota; kingdom Metazoa; phylum Chordata; class Mammalia; order Pilosa; family Myrmecophagidae; genus Tamandua; species Tamandua tetradactyla. Next base: position 80,913,715 of record NC_135353.1, read on the forward strand.
TTTTCCATCAGCCCTGCCCCCTTGGGGCTGGGGCAAAAATGAACGACCTCTGCTTTGACCAGGTTCACCTGAGCTGGGGGCCTATTTTTAGCAGTCAGGATTTGTTAATTAATTCCACAATTGGTGTTCAGTTGGGCTCAATCCCTCCTGCTGTTATAGTCTCTTTCCTTTCCCCTCTGGGAAGCAGCCCATGGGGGGAGGTGCTGGCTACTGCGATTGGGAGAACTCACGTTCTGGGGAGGCTCACAGCCAGTCCAGCTGGTATAGACTGTGGTACACTGTGTATCTGGTCACTGACGTGGCCACTGGAGCTGTTCTGTACTGTTTTTGGTTATTTAGCAGTTGTTCTAGAGAATGAACTAAAATGCACACATTGCTAAGCTTCCATCTTCGCCCCCCAAAAGTTCCATGACTTTTTGTTTTTCCTTCTTGGTGCTCCAAGACCCTGGGGGCCAAGAGAAATATCAAAATAATGATTCAGGAGTCATATTCATTTGTTAAATCTTGTCTTTTCTGTTATACTCCCCCTTCTTTTCAAATAACACAACACACACACACACATGTATTTGCAATGCATTTCAAAGTACATTGCAGCACTTGATTGTAGGACAGATTTCAATGTTTGGTATGGGTCATAATTCCAGAATTCTTGGCTTTTATTTCAAGCTGCTGTAAGGTACTGGAGGCTAAAAGGAATATCAGTATAATTATCCAACACTCATACTCTTTTGTTAAACCCAACATTCTCTGTATAACTGGGCCATCACCTTTCACTCATTAGGGATATTTTGGCTATACATATTCTAACTTTTTCACGATGGAAGGGGCTATTGATAACATGGGATGGGGATGGAACTGGTTGATATTTGGAAAGGCTGGGCCCTATGCATTTCAGGTCTTACCTGGTTCAGGGGCACATCTGAAGGTTGTAGGTTTTGGAGAGTTACCTTAGTATATGGCATCTTTGTATAGTCTTATATAATGCCCTAGATATTCTTTAGGATTGGCAGGATTGGTTTCATTTGGGGTTTGGTGAGTTATGATAGGTAGCAATGCTTCACTGAAGCATGTGTAAGAGTGATCTCCAGTGTAGCCTCTTGAATCAACTGGAACTCTCTCAGCCACCAACACCTTATTTGTTACACTTCTTTTCCCTCTTTTTTTCAGGATGGCATCACTGAGCCCATGGTGCCAGGGTCAGGCATATCCTGGGAGGTCATCTCCCATGTCACCAGGGAGACTTTCATCCTTGGATGTCATGTTCCACATAGGTGGGAGAGCAATAGTTTCACTTGCAGAATTGGGCTTAGAGGGAAAAAGGTCACTTGTAAGCAACAAAAGAGGTCCTGCAGAGTTGACCCTTAGGCATAGCTATGGGTAGGCTAAGATTCTCCACTACTACATAAGGTTCACATGAGCAAATCTCAAGATGAAGAACTTGGCCTAATGATTGGTGCAGTATTTGGGGTATCTCTGGTGGCAAAGTTTAACAATTCCATAATTTTTCTCCCATTCCTTAAGGGACTTTGCCAATACTAAGTGTGTGTGGTGGGAAGAAGGAATCATACAGGCAGGGCAAGAAACAAAAAAACCAAGAACTGAAAATTTTTGATCTGGTAAACCAAACCTAAGTTAGAGGCCTAGAATAAGTTGAACTGAATGTCAAAAAACAGATAGACAATAAAACAATCCCACAAGAAAAACCCAGGTAAAAAAAAAAGTGAAAACAATCTCCAGAATAAACTAATCAAGGTAGTTAAATGCCTAGATACCAGCAAAAAATAATGAATCATAACAGGAAAATTGAAGATATGTCCCAGTCAAAGGAACAAACCAACAATTCACATGAGATACAGGGGTTGAAAAAATTAATTCAGAATGTTTAAACAAACGTGGAAAAAGTCATCAAAAATAAAATCAATGAATTGAGGGAGGATATAAAGATGGCAGGAAATGAACAAAAAGAAGAAATTGAAAGGCTGAAGAAACAAATCACAGAACTAATGGGAATGAAAGGCATAGTAGAAGAGATGAAAAAACAACGGAAACCCACCATGGTAGATTTCAAGAGGCAGAGGATAGGATTAGTGAACTGGAGGATGGAACATTTCAAGTCCAACAAGCAAAAGAAAATTAGGGGAAAAATGGAAAAATATGAGCAGGGACTCAGGGAATTGAATGACAATATGAAGCATATGAATGTACATGTTGTGGGTGTCCCAGAAGGAGAAGAGAAGGGAAAAGGAGGAGAAAAACTAATGTAGGAAATTATCACTGAAAATTTTCCAATTCTTATGAAAGACTTAAAATTACAGATCCAAGAACTGCAGTGTGCCCCAAACAGAACACATGCAAATAGACATACTCCAAGACATTTACTAATCAGAATGTGAGATGTCAAAGAGAAAGAGAGAATCTTGGAAGCAGCAAGAGACAAGCATCCATTACATACAAGGGAAGCCAAATAAGACTATGCATAGATTTCTCAGCAGAAAACATGGAGGCAAGAAGACAGCGGGATGAAATATTTAAGTTACTAAAAGAAAAACTGCCAACCAAGAGCTCTATATTTAACAAAATTTTTCTTCAAAAATGAGGGGGAAATTTAAAAAATTTCAGACAAAAATCACTGAGAGAATCTGTGGCCAAGAGAACAGCTCTGCAAGAAATACTAAAGGGAGGATTAGAGACAGATAGGCAAAGACAGAAGAGAGAGGAGTGGAAGAGAGTGCAGAAATGAAGTCTATCAGTAAAGGTAAAAAGAAGAAAAATTAGATAAGACATATAAAATCCAAAAAGGCAAAATCATAGAAGAAAGCACTGCCCATACAGTAATAACACTAAATGTTAATGGATTAAACGCCCCAATCAAAAGACATAGCCTGGCAGAATGGATTAAAAAACCAGACCCATCTATATGCTGTCTACAGAAAACACATCTTAGACACAAGGATAAACATAGGTTGAAAGCGCAAGGTTGGGATAAGATAGTTCATGCAAATAACAATCAGGAAAGAGCAGTAGTAGCTATACTAATATCCAACAAATTAGACTTCAAATGTAAAACTGCTAAAAGAGACAAAGAAGGATACTATGCATTAAAAAAAGAACAAAACAACAAGAAGACCTAACAGGGGCGGGCCACAGTGGCTCATTAGGTAAGAGTGCTTGCCTGCCATGCCCAAGGACCCGGGTTTGATTCCTGGTGCCTGCCCATGTAAAAAGAAAAAAGAAAAAAAGAAGACCTAACAGTCATGAATATTTATGCACTGAGAAAGGGTGCTCTTAAATGTATGAGGCAAACACTGAAAACACTGAAAAGTTAAATTAACACATCTATCATAACAGTTGGAGACTTCAATTCCCCACTCTCATCAATGGACAGAACATCAAGAAAGCAGATCAATCAAGAATAATAATTTGAATACTACAATAAATTAGCTAGACTTAACAGACATTTATAGAACATTACACAACACAACAGTAAGATACAATTTTTTCTCAAGTGATCATGGGTCATTCTCAAGGATAAACCATATGCTGTGTCACAAACCATCTCAAAAACTTTAAAATGATTGAAATCATACAAAACACTTTCTCAGATTATAAAGGAATGAAGTTGGAAATCAATTATAGGCAAAGTGCAAGAAAATTCACAAATATATGGAGGGTCAACAACACACTGTTAAACGACCAGTGGGTAAAGGAAGAAATTACAAGAGAAATTAGTGAACATCTCAAGGCAAATGAAAATGAAAACACAACATATCAAAATTTATAGGATGTAGCAAATGCAATGCTAAGAGTGAAATTTATTGCCATAAATGCCCATATCAAAAAAGAAGAAAGAGCACAAATCAAGGAATTAACTGTCCAGTTGGAAGAACTAGAGAAAGAACAGCAAACTAACCCAAACCACACAAAAGGAAATAAATAATAAAGATTACAGTAGAACTAAGTGAAATTGAGAACATGAAAACAATTGAGAAAATAAGAATATCAGAATTTGGTTCTATGAGAAAATCAATAAGACTGATGGACCCTTAGCAAGATTACCAAAAAGAAGAAGAGAGAGGATGTAAATAAAGAAAGTCGACAATGGAAGAGAAGACATAACCACTGACCCAAAAGAATTAAAGGAAGTAATAAGAGGATAATATGAACAACTTTATGGTAATAAACTCAACAATGTAGATGAAATGGACAACTTCCTAGAAAGGCATGAACAGTCAACATTGACTCAAGAAGAAATAGACGACCTCAACAAACCAATCATAAGTAAGGATATTGAATCAGTCATTAAGAAGCTCCCCAAAACAAAATATTCAGGTGCAGATGGCTTCACATGTGAATTCTACCAAACTTTCAAGAGAGAATTAGTACCAACCCTGCTCAAACTCTTCCAAAAAAATTGAAGGGAAGGGAATGCTACCTAACTCATTCTATGAAGCCAACAAAACCCTCATACCAAAGCCAGACAAAGATATTACAAAATAAAGAAAACTACAGACCAATGTCTCTAATGAATATAGAGACAAAAATCCTCAACAAAATTCTTGCAAATGGAATCCAGCAACACATTAATAGAATTATGCATCATGACCATGTAGGATTCATCTCAGGAATGCAAGGATAGTTCAACATAAGAAAATCAAATAATGTAATGCACCATATCAACAAAGCAAAGCAGAAAAACCACATGATCGTCTCAATTGATGCAGAAAGGGCATTTGACAAAATCCCACATCCTTTCTTGTTGAAAACACATCAAAGACTAGGAAGAGAAAGGAACTTCCTCAACATGATAAAGGGAATATATGAAAGACCCACAGCTAACATCATCCTCAATGGGGAAAAACTGAAAACTTTCCCCCTAAGATCAGGAATGAGACAAAGATGTTCACTATTACCATTGTTGTTCAACAATATGTTGGAATTTCTAGCCAGAGCAATTATATAAGTTTCTTAATTACTGATTCAATTTCTTTACTTGTGATTGGTTTGTTGAGATCATCTATTTCTTCTCAAGTCAATGTTGATTGTTCATGTCTTTTTAGAAAGTTGTCCATTTCATCTACATTGTAAAGTTAACTAGCATCAAGTTCATACTATCCTCTCATTACCTCATTATTTCTGTGCGGTCAGTGATTATGTCTCCTCTTTCATTTCTGATTTTAGTTATTTGTATCCTCTCTTCTTTTTTTTTTTATCAACCTTGCTAATGGTCCATCAATCTTATTGATTTTCTCATAGAACCAAATTCTGGTTTTGTTGATTTTCTCCATTGTTGTCATGTTCTCAATTTTATTTATTTCTATCTAATCTTCATTATTTCTTTCCTTTTGCTTGCTTTGGGTTTAGTTTACTGTTCTTTCTTTAGTTCTTCCAAGTGGACAGTTAATTCCTTGATTCTTGCTCTTTCTCCTTTTTGATATAGGTATTCAGGGAAATAAATTTCCCTCTTAGCACCGCCTTTGCTGCATTCCATAAATTTTGATATGTTGTGTTTTCATTTTCATTTGCTTTGCAATATTTACTGATTTCTCTTGTAACTTCTTCCTTGATCCACTGGTTGTTTAAGAGTGTTTTCTTGCACATCCATATATTTTCAAATTTTCTGGCACTCTGCTGATCATTGATTTCCAACTTCATTCCTTTATGATCTGATAAAGTGTTTTTTATTATTTCAATCTTTTTAATTTATTGAGACTTGCTTTGTGACCCAGCATATGATCCGTCCTTGAGAACAGTCCATGAGCACTTGAGAAAAAGGTGGGTCCTGCTGTTGTGGAGTGTAATGTTCTATAAATGTCTGTTAAGTCTAGTTCATTTAATGTATTATTCAAATTTTCTGTTTCTTTATTGATCCTCTGTCTAGATGTTCTGTCCAATAATGAAAGTGTGTTATTGAAATCTCCAATATTATGTAGATGTGTCTATTTCTCTTTTCAGTGTTTGCCTCATGTATTTTGAAGCACTCTGACTTGAGCACAAATATTTATCATTGTTTTGTCTTCTTGTTAAATTGTTCATTTTATTAATGCATAATGTCCTTCTTTTTCTCTTTTAATTGTTTTACATTTGAAGTCTAATTTGTTGGCTATTAGTATAGTTGCTCCTGCTCTTTTCTGATTGTTTTTGCCTGAAATGTCTTTTTTCAAGCTTTCACTTTCAACCTATGTTTATCCTTGAGTCTAAGATGTGCCTCCTCTAAACAGTATATAGATGGGTCCTGTTTTTTAATCCATTCTACCAGTTTATATCTTTTGATTGGGGAGTTTAATCCATTAACATTTAGTATTATATGTGAATGGGCAGTACTTTCTTCTACCATTTTGCCTTCTGGATTTCATATGTCTCATCTAATTTTTCTTCTTTTTACCTTTACTCATAGTCTTCCTTTCTACGAACTTCTCTGCACCCATCTCTCCTCTCTTTTCCCATCTGTCTCTAGTGCTCCCTTTACTATTTCTTGCAGGGCCAGTGTCTTGGTCACAAATTTTCCCAGTGATTTTTTGCTTGAAAATGTTTTTATTTCCCCCTCATTTCTGAAGGACAATTTTGCTAGATATAGAATCCTTGGTTGTCAGTTTTTCTCTTTTAGTATCTTAAATATATTATGCCACAGTCTTCTCATCTGCATGGTTTTTGCTGAGAAATCTACGCATAGTCTTATTGGGCTCCCCTTGTGTGTGATAGATTGCTTTTCTCTTGCTGCTTTCAATATTTTCTCTTTCTCTTTGATGTCTGACATTCTGATTAGTATGTGTCTTGGAGTATGTCTATTCAGATCTCTTCTCTTTGGAGTACACTGTACTTCTTGGATCTGCAATATTAAGTCTTTCATAGGAGTTGGGAAATTTTCAGTGATAATTTCCTCCATTAGATTTTTCCTCCTTCTCTTCTCCTTCTGAGACACCCACAACACTTGTATTCATGTGTTCATGTTGTCATTGAATTTCCTGAGCTCCTGCTTATGTTTTTCCATTCTTTTCCTTATATTTTCTTTTGCTTTTTGGATTTCAGGTGTTCCATCCTCCAGTTCACTAATCCTATCTTTTGCCTCTTGAATTCTAGCATTCTAGATTGCCATTGTTTTCTTTTTTTCTTCTCTTCTCCTGTGTCTTGCATTCCCATAAGTTCTGAGATATGTTTTTACAGACTTTCAATTTCTTCTTTTCATTTGTTCCTTGCCTTCTTTATATCCTCCCTCAATCCATTGATTTGATTTTTGATGAGGTTTTCCACGTCTGTTCAAAAATTCTTTATTAACTGTTTCAACTCCTGTATCTCATTTGGATTGTTGGTTTGTTCCTCTGCCTGGGCCATAGCTTCAATTTTCCTAGTATGATTTGTTATTTTTTTGCTTGATCTAGGCATTCAATTGCCTTAATTAGTTTATTCTGTAGATTGTTTTCATCTTTTTTTACCAAGGATTTTCTTGCTGGATGACTTTGCTGTCTATCTATTCTTTGACATTCAGTTCAGCTTATTCTAGACGACTAGCTTAGGTTTTGTTTAACAGATCAGAATTTTTCAGTTCTTGTTTACTTTATCTTGCCCTGCCTGTATGGTACCATTTTTTTCCCTTAGGAGGGTCCACTTAGGTTTTGTAGACCCCAGTCAGATTTTCCCAGACTAAACTGCCTCCTGCCAGGAGGAAAGAGTTACCTGCATCAGTTTTCACTGAGGGTGAGACCCAGCAGGTTGAAAGACTTTCCTAAGATGCCTCTGGACTCCATGTTTTTCCTATCCTGCCTGGTGTATGGTGCTTGTCTGCCTGTGGGTCCCACCAGCATAAGGTGATGTGGTACCTTTTTCTTCAGCAGATTCTCCCTGCTGTGGGTGTCATTGAGTCTGAGGAGAAGTTGTAGGCTGTTTTTAGTCACTTCAGTTTTCCAGACCCTGGGGTCTCAATTCCTTGAGGGAGGGATTTCACCTGAGCTGGGCCCCTCCACTCTCCTGGGGAAAGCACAGCCTCCAGACAAACTCTCAAACAAGCTTAGTTCTGCCTATGACTGGGGCATTTGGAGCCTGAGAAGCCCTGCAACTGTATGCACAGAGCAGTCAAGCTATATAAACACAGCCACAAAAAAAGAAAAGAAAAAAATCCTTTTCAGAGCAGAACACCCATTCATCAGGTTTGCCAACTAAAAGTTTAATTGCTTTGTGTATCTCCAAGCCCTATGTGCCCCTTCCTTTCCTTCAAGGCCCAGACCATTTTAAGTATTTTGTGCTGTCAGATTAAAAAAAACTGTTTTTTTTTCTTTTTCCATCATCTCTGCCCTCTCTACACCATGGCCAAAATCAGTAACCTCAGCTTTTACTGGAGGTTCAGCTGAGATTGGTTCCTATTTTTAGTAGACAGAATTTGTTATTACTTCCACAATTGGAGCTTGGTAGTGTTAAACCCCTGTTGCTAGTCAAGTCTCTTTTCTATCTCATCTGTGAAGCAGCCTGTGGGGAGGTATACTGGCTGTGGCAGCTTGGGCAACTCACAGTTCTGGGTGGGCTCGCAGCTGTTTCAGCTTATCCAGACTGAGGTATGCTGTGTGTCCAATCACTGATGTGGCCCCAGCAGTTGTTCTGCACTGTTCCTGAATATCTACTAGCTGCTCTGGAGGATGAACTAAATCCCACACCTCACTAAGCCACCATCTTGGCTCCTATTAATAAAATCCCTTTTTAAAAGCCATTCGGTTTCTGGTATATTGTATTCTGGTGGCTTTATAAATGAAAACACTTTTTATTCTTTTCTCCTGCCAGATTGCTCTAGCTAGAACTTCTAGTACAATTTTGAGTAATAGTAGTGACACTGGGCATCCTTGTCTCATTCCTGATCTTAGAGGGGATGTTTTCTATCTCTCAATGTTGAAAATGATGCTGGCTATGGGTTTTTGATATATATATGTCCCTTATAATATGGAGGAAATTTCAATTGATTCCCACCATTTGAAGTGTTTTTTATCAGAAGAGGATGCTGAATTGATTTATCAGCCTCAATCTTTATGATCATGAGATTTTTCCCTTTTGATTTGTTAATATGTGGTATTACATTGATTGATTTTCTTGTTTTGAACCATCCCTGTATGCTTGGTATAAACTCCCCTTGGTCGTGATGTAAAATTCATTTAACATGTCATTGGATTCAATTGTGGTAAAATGGCCAAAGGTCAGAATGCTTCCATAATTGTTTGAAGAAACAAACATTTGAACCTTGTATGTCATGCCTGAGAATAATGTTGATGTGGCAGTTGAGGTGAGAAACAAATTACTAACAACCATGAAAGAAACTTTCTGTTTTGAAGTTCCCCAATAAATACATTGAGGAACTCAGTGTTGAGGCTTTTGTCCTTTGAGTCATGAGTCCCCTGCTCTCAGACTAAAAGACTCTTCTGCATGAGAGTCTTTATTTTTCAGATTCATGGTGCCTTCCTCAGCCCCTCATGCTGAGCTGATCTCAGCTTTCAATTTGTTAGTGTTTTGTTGAGAATTTTTACATCAGTATCCATTACGGAGATTGGCTTATAGTTTCTTTTCCTATAGCACCTTTATCTGGTTTCGATATTCAAATGATGCTAGCTTCATAAAATGCATGCCTTTTTCCCTCAATTTTTTTGAAGATTTTGAGCAAGATTGGTGCTAGCTTTTTTTGGAATGTTTAATGAAATTTCCCTGTGCAGCCATCTGGCTATGGGCCTTTCTTTGTAGGATGACTTGTGATGACTCATTGGATCTCCTCACTCATAATTGTTTTGATGAGACTTTCCATTTCTTCTCTAGTCTATGTAAGTTGTTCATGTGTTTCTTGTAATTTGCACATTTCATCAAAGTTGTGTAGTTTATTGAAAAATATTTGTTCATAGTATCCTCATGATTTATAAAATTTCTTCAGGATCTATGGTAAAGACCCCCCTTTTATTTCTAATTTTGTTGATTTGCATCTTTTCCCTTTTTTATTTTTTTTAATTTTTTAAACATAGCAGCATACAAATATGAACATTCTTACCATATGATCATTCCATTCTTGGTATATAATCAATAACTCACAATATCATCACATATTTCTATATTCATCATGATTATCACCTCTCAGAACATTTGCATCAATCCAGAAAAAGAAATAGAAAAAAGAAAAAAATTTGTGGGTACCGTACCCCCTCCCCCTCCTCCACACTGATCATTAGCATTCCAAACTACTAAATTTATTTTAACATTTGTTCCCCCTATTATTTATTTATTTTTAATCCATATGCTTTACCCATCTGTTTATAAGGTAGATAAAAGGAGCATCAGACACAAGGTTTTCATAATCATACACATTGCGAAAGCTATATCATTATGTAATCATCTTCAAGAAACATGGTTACAGGACACAGCTGTACATTTTCATGCAGTTCCCTCCAGCCTCTTGATTACACCTTAAATAAGAAGGTGATATGTATATAATGCATAGGAATGACCTCCAGAGTAACCTTTTGACTCTGTTTGGAATCTCTCAGCCATTGGTGCTTTATTTTGTCTCATTTTATTCTTCCCCCTTTTGTTTGAGAAGTTTTTCTCAATCCCTTGATGCTGAGTCCCAGATCATTCTAAGATTTCTTTCCAATGTTGCAAGGAAGGTCCACACCTCTGGGAGTCATTCCCATGTAGATAGGAGGAGGGTAGTGAGTTTGTTGTCGTGTTGGTTGAGAGAGAGAGAAGCCACATCAGAGCAGCAAAAGAGGTTTCCTGGAGGTGATCCTTAGTCTTAATTTTAAGTACGCTTAGCCTGTCCCTTGCAGGGTTAAGTTTCATATGAACAAACCCCAAGATTGAGGGCTCATCCTATTGCTTTGGTTGTCCCTACTGCTTGTGAGAATATCTGGAATTCAGCACTTGGGGAAGTTGAATTTTCCCCCCTCTGTTGCCATTTCCCTAAGGGGACTTTGCAAATTATTTTTTATTCACTGTTCAAATCACTCTGGGATTTATCGGGGCATCAATCTGGACAAACCTATAAAATCTCATGTCCTACAGGAGGTTCCATGTACTATGGTGTTCAATTAAGCTGTCCACATAAGTTATATTAGGAAATCCAGTAGTCAACATACAAGTAAAAGACTGCTCTTTTATATCTGATTTTGTTGATTTGCATCCTCTCCCTTTTTTAATTTGTCAGTCTAACAAGAGACCTGTTGATTTTATTGATTTTCTCAAAGAATCAGCTTTTGGTTTTGTTCATTATTTCTATTGTTTTTGTTCCCAGTTCATTCAGTACTGCTTCAATCTGTATTATTTCTCTACTTCTATTTGCTTTGGGGTTAGCTTGCTATTCTTTCTCTAGTTCCTCCAGATAAACAGTTAAGTCCTTGATTTTTGCTCATTCTTTCATAATATATACACTTAAAGCAATAAATGTCTTCATCAGCACTTCTTTTACTACATCCCATAAGTTCTGATATATTGTATTGCCATTTTCATTTGCCTCCAGATGTTAACAATTTACCTAGCAATTTCTTCTTTGAATTACTGATTATTTAAGAGTGTATAGTTTCATCTCCATGTATTTGTAAGAATTCTGGTTCTTTGTTGATAATTAATTTCCAGTAGCCCTCTGTTGTGGTCAGGGAAAGTTCTTTGAATAATTTCAATCTTACTAAATTTACAAATACTCTGTTTTGTGTCATACCATATGATCTATCTTGTAGACTGTCCCAATGGCTTTAGAGAAGAGAGTGTATCCTACTGTTGTGGGGTGTAACAACCTATATATGTCTATAAGGACTCATTCCTTCATCACATTGTTTAAAATTCTCATCACATTCTCTATTTCCTGGCTGATCCTCAGTCTGTTTATTCTTTCTATAGAGGAGAGTCATTTATTGATGACAACCACTGTTGAAATGTCTATTGTGCCCCTCATTTTTGCCAATGTTTGCCTTATGTACTTTGAAGCTCACTGATTAAGAACCTAAGCATTTATAATTGTTTTTTCTTCTTGGTGACTTTTCCCTTTTATTATTATGTAGTGTCCTTCCTTCTCTCTTATGATATCATATGGTTACTGCTTGCATAGAAGATCTTTTTCCATCCTTTAAAGTTCAATCTATTTGTACCCTTCAGTCTAAGATGAGTCTCTTGTTAGCAGAATATAAATGAATCATGCTTTTAAATCCACTCTACCAACCTGTACCTTGTAATTGTTGAGTTTATTTCATTAACATTCAAAGTTATTGCTATAAAGACAGTTCTTGAATCTACCATCATAACCTCTGTTTTTTATTTATGAGATCTATATATATTCTTTTCCCTCTCTTTTTATCCTTTAGGTTACCCTTTCTGATACTATTCAATTCTGTACTTTTCTCCAATCTCTGTTTTTTCCAGTTGACAGAACACCCTTTAGAATTTCTTGTAGGGCAGGTCTCTTGTTGACAAACTATCATAGGCTTTGTTTGCCTGAGGTTTTAATCTCTCAATTTTGAAGGACACCTTGACTGTATAAAGAATTCTTGGCTAGAAGTTTTCTCTCTCCAGATCTTAAATATATCATTCCACTGTCTTTTCTTCTCCATGGTGCCTGTTGAGTTGTCTGAACTCCCTTTTATGTGGTTTCCCTAGTATGTAGTGATTCACTTTTCTCTTGCTTCTTTCAGGACCTTATGCTTCTCTTCAACAATTCAAAATCTGATTAGCAACTGCCTTGGAGTAGGCCTATTTGGATTTATTCAATTTTGGGTATTAAGCTTCTTTGATTTGCACAGTTATGTCTTTTATAATATTTAGGAAGTTTCCTCCTTTATCTCTTCAACTAAACTTCTTAGTTTTTACTCCTCTTTTCTCTTTCTGGGACACTGATGATTCTTATATTTGTGATCTTCATGTTGTCATTCATTTTCTTGAAATTCCATTCCACTTTTTTCATCATTCTTGCCATATGTTCTTTTGTATGCTTGAGTTCAATTATCCCATCCTCTCACTTACTTATTCTTTCTTCTGTCTGTTAAAATATGCTGTTGTGTGTTTCCATCTTCTTTTTAACAGTGGACATTCTAGTAGGCATGAAATTATATCTCATTGTGGTTTTGGTTTGAGTTTCCCTAATAGTAGTCATATTGAGAGCCTTTTCATATGACTTTTAGCCATTTGCATTTTCTCAGGAAAAATATCACAAGCATCAGAGTTCTCTAGGGAAACGGAACTGGCAGGAGATATCTGTGAATATTATGTGATTTTATAAAAGTGTCTGACATAACTCGGGGGATGCACAAGTCCAAATTCCATAGGACAGGCTCCAAGCTGGCAAGTCCAATGAAAGTTTTCAAAGAATACCCCAGGAGAAGATGGCTGGCAGGAGTATAGATAAAACGTCTCTCTTCTGACTGCTGAAGTCATCAAGTCATCATTTTTCCCTTTAAACTTATCAAGTAACTGGATTAAACATATCTCATTGCAAAAGAAACTCTCCTTCATTGATTGCAGATGAAATCAGCTATAAATGCAGTCAACTTACAGATGATGTATGATAATAAATAAACATTTAGGGCACTGTTTGCTTGATCAGACAACTAGACACCATTAGCCAGCCTAGTTGACACATGAATTAACTATCACAAATGTCTAGTAAATATGGGTTGTTTGTCCTTTTGTTGTTGAGGTACATATTCTTGTTTTATACATTTATCATATATATGGTTTCTAATTATTTTCTCAAATTGTGTAGGATGCCTTTCCAATTTCTTGATGACATCCTTTGATTCACAAAAGTTTTTAATTTTGAGGAGATTCTTTTCATCCATTTTTTCTTCATTCCCTGTGCTTTGGGGTGTAAAGTCTAAAAATCCACTGCATACCACAAGGTCTTGAAGATTCTTCCCTATGTTTTCTTCTAAGAATTTTGTTCTTATTTAGGTCTTTAATCCATTTGGAATTAGTTTTTGCATAAAGTGTCAGATGCAGGGTCCTTTTTCATTGTTTAGCTGGTGGATATCCAGTTCTCTCAGAATCATTTTTTGAAGAGGACTGGACATCCTTGCCAAATATCATTAGCCATAAATGTGAGGGTGTCTTTCTGAAATGTCAATTTGATCCCATATGTTATGTGTGTGTGTATATATATAAATATATATATAAGCCAGTACAATGCTGTTTTGACTACTGTAGCTTTTTAATTTTACATTAATTGATTTTCTTATTTTGAACACCCTTACATACCTGGGGAAAAATCCACCTAGATAATGTATAATTCTTTTAATGTGCTGTTGGATTTAATTTGCAAGTACTTTGTCAAGTATTTTTACAACTCTATTGATAAGAAGTATTGATTTGGAATTTTTTTTTATTGTATCTTCATCTGGCTTTGGTGTTAAGGTGATTTTGGCTTCATATAATGTTAGATATTCCTACCACTTGTTCAATTTTTTGGAAGAATTTGAGCAAAATTGGTATTAATCCTTTCTGGAATGTTTGGCACAATTCACTTGTGCTGCTATCTGGTTGTGGGCTTTTACATGTTGGGAGATTTTGATGACTCATTCAATCCATTCAACTGTGATTTTTCTGTTGAAGTTTTCTATTACATTTTTCTGGGATCTCTAGAAATGTGTCCCTTTCATCTAATTTGTCAAGTTATTTGACATACTGTTGTTCATAGTATCCTCTTATGATGCTTACCATTTCTTGAGGGGTCAGTGGTAATATCCTCCCCTCTCTCATTTTATTTATTTGGAAACTTCTCTCTTGTTTTCTTTGTCAGTCTAGCTAAGTATTTGTAGGTTTTAGTTCTCTCCTCAAAGAACCAACTTTTCAGTTTGTTAATTCTGTCATTGATTTTTTAATTCTCCATTTCGTTGTTTATGCTCAAACTTCTTTCTTCTGCCCACTTTGTGGTTAGTTTGCTGTTCTTTCTCTAGTTACTCCACGTGGAGCCTGAGAAATTGTTTATTGTAAACAGCCTGCAAAGATGGCCACCATAAGTGCTTCCAGGTCTGAAGTTCTGGGGAAGCATGATGCATTATAGCTTTTATAGCCATAACATAGCATCTGTTTTGTAACCAATGATGTAGCATGTATCCAATCATGTATCCTATGAATGATGCCACTTGTTGGTAAAATGCCACTTTTGTGTAATTTAGCATATAAGGGAATATTGCTCTGTAAGCCTCATGAGAGAGAAAGAGAGCATAGCAGAGCAAAGCAGAGCAGAACAGAGGGAATGATTAAATATGACCACTCTACCAGAAGCTGCAAGTGCTTTCTTTCAATTCACCACCAGACCAGAGTGATCAAACGTTAAGATCTGAACCTGACAAATTGGTGTACTCGGGAGGATGAGCAGTAAGTTACCCCTCCACCCCAGAGGAAGCCAGACTTGATGGGATGTCATCCTTCACAAGCTTGTGGTATTCCATAGAAGCTGTTCACTGTGGTGGTCTACTCTGGAGGATTAAATCATGTGAATTCCACCCCACAGGGGAGTGCCAAGCCTTTAAAGGACTTTAAAGCTGGTATCCACGTTCCCCAAGATGGTTTAGTGGAGACAGTATCTTGGTTTTCTTTTACCATAGTGTGAGAATGGCAGTAAAAGTGCAGATCTGGAGACTGCAGCAGAAGCAAGATGAACTGAAAGCCCAAATCTAAGCCCTGGAAGGAGAAACAGGAAGACAAGGATGGCCTGAAATGGAAGGAGCTAGGAGTAAATGGGTGCCATTGCAGGCGAGTACCCCTCCCTTGTTCCATGCCTGTCCCACAGTGAAGTGGTGGGTGGTGTGTGACCAGCCCTTGATTCCAGGGGGTGGGCTCTTGGGATCTCACCCGAAAGGTCTGGTGACAGACAACATGTATGGCATATGCACTGGAAGGGACTCTGAGTTCTCATCAAACAGGAACAGCAGAAGCCTAGGGAAAAGACTCCCAGCATGGCTGTTGTGTTAGTGAGAATATGAAGCTGATAATCTGGAACTCTCAGAAAGTGAAACAGCACAGTTAGAAATGTAAAAGTGCAAGAACAGGTGAAGGAATGCACCTGGTAAAGCAAGGGATGGAGCTCCCATCCAAATGAAAGCTGTCCTGCGAGTGAAGACGGGCTGACAAAGCTGGCAGCCCCTCCAAAGTATGGCAGTTGCAAATATGGATAATTTAATAGCTGCAGGGATGAATCCAGACAATTGATTAAAAACCTAATGAAGTTTACGGGCATTATAAAAAGAATTGCCCTGGGAGCAGTGGTTCACTAAACCAAAGGGGAAAAAAAAGCACTTGAGCCCTGGTCCTTGTGCTTACATGACATTTTATGCCAGTGCAGCTGGGATGATGTGACTTGATTAACTGCCACATGGTTGCAGCCTGGTGGGCAGGGGAGATGGGAGAATGAAGAAACTTTCAAAATAGTTGTCCCCCTGCAATGTACAGCAGGTCTTAGCCCTAATAGACACAGAGGCAAAATGCACTCTGTTGTATGAAAACCCAGACCAGTCTGAAGGCCCTCTGACACACATTGATGGATATAGAGAGCAAACAGTCCATGTGAAACAAGCCACAATAATCCCTGGTATTAGTTGCTTGATGCCCTGAGCCCTGAAGAATTGGTAAAATGAAGCAATAGTAGTTGCTTAGAGGACATGAAGAAACTGGGCAAACAATCTTACAGTTGGAAAAGGCTGGGATTGTTAGGACAGCCTATAGTCCTTGCAACTCCTTAGCTTGGCTTGTCCAAAAGCAGGACAACACATGGAAAATAACTGTTGATTGCTGTAAACTCAAAAAAGTCACTCTTCCCATGCATGCTGCAAAATCATTGATGACTGATATGATGAATCAACTGACTCCTTAGGACAGTACCACTATATGGTGGACTTGTCAAATGCATTTTTCTCCATTGACCTGGCTCCATAGAGCCAGGACCAGCTTGCATTCACCTGGAAAGAGCAGCAACAGACATTTATAGTTCTGCCACAAGGCTATATACATAATTCTACTGTGTGCCATGAGTTGGTGGCTCAGGACTTAAACACTTGACAATATAAGGATACAGTATCTTTATATCATTATATAAATGATATTATGCTAACCTCTGATTCTCTAACAGTTCTAAAAAGAAGCCACATACAGCCTGTGCCACACACTAGACACCTGGGATGGGCAATCAATGAGGCCATGGTCCAAGGGTCTGGACTGTATGTCAAGTTCTTAGGAGTTGCATGGTCAAATAAGAACAAAATAAAGTTCTTGGGAGTTGTCTGGTCAGGTAAGACCAAAATAATTCCAGAGGCTGTGATAGCTAAGGTCCAAGTATATCTGAGACTGACCATGGGAAAGCAGCTATAAGCTTTTGTGGGCCTTTTGGGATTAATGGAGAGTGTATGTTCCCCATTTGTCTCAAGTCTTGCATCTTTCATATACCTTAATTTAAAAAGGCACCCCCTGGGATTGGAGGAATGATTAAGAACATGCTTTTGCAGTAGCAAAACAGGGCAGTACTGCAGGTTTTAGCCCCAGAGTAATTGACATTGAAAAAGTGGGCTATCCCAATTGGCTACTGGTGTTGGCTTATTTAATGAACATTCTCAGTACACAGGCTGCTTCCTTTTAAGTTTGTTAATAAGAGAGTGAGACTTGCCTTTGTACATACAAATGAAAGGAAATGATATGTTGAAATGCCCCATTGTGGGGAAAAAAGTTACTATTATCAGTCCCATGTGTGTTTTTTTACTTATTTATTAATCATAATAACATACAAATGCAAACATTCTTATCATATGATCATTCCATGCTTGAAATATAATCAATAACTCACAATGTCATCATATAGTTGTATATTCATTATCATGATCATTTCTTAGGTCATTTGCATCGATTCAGAAAAAGAAATAAAAAGAAAACAGAAAAAAATTTCGTATATACCATATCCTTTACCTGTCCCTTTCATTGATTGCTAGCATTTCAATCTACTAAATTTATTTTAACACTTTTTCCTCCTATTATTTATTTATTTTTAATCCATATGTTTTGCTCATCTGTTGATAAGGTGGATAAAAGGAGCATCATACACAAGGTTTTCATAATCACACAGTCACATTGCAAAAGCTATACATTATATAATCATCTTTAAGAAACAGCTCTACATTTTGAGGTAGTTCCCTCCAGCCTCCTCATTACACCTTAACTAAAAAGGTGATATCTACATAATGCATAAGAATAACCACCAGGATAACCTCCTGACTCTGTTTGGAATCTCTCAGCCATTGACACCTTATTTTGTCTCATTTCTCTCTTATTCTTTTGGTCGAGAGGTTTTCTCAATCCCTTGATGCTGAGTCCCAGCTCATGCTGGGTTTTCTGTCCCACATTGCCAGGAAGGTCCACACCTCTGGGAGTCATGTCCCATGTAGAGAGGGGGATAGCAGTGAGTCTGCTTGTCATGTTGGCTCAGGGAGAGGGATCACATCTGAACAACAAAAGAGGTTCTCTTGGGGGTGACTCTTAGGCCTAATTTTAAGTAGGCTTAGCCTATCCTTTGCAGGGTTAAGTTTCACATGAACAAACTCCAAGACTGGGGCTCAGCCCATTGCTTTGTTTGTTCCCACCACTTGGGAGAATATCAGGAATTCACCACTTGGGGAAGCTGAATTTTCCCCCTTTCTCACTATTCCTCCAAGGTGACTAGGCAAATTCTTTTTCATTCACTGTTCAAATCACTCTGGGATTTATTATGACATCACTCTGGACTAACCTACAAAATCTCATGCCCTACTCAAATTTCCATGTATTGTGGTGTTCAATGAAGCTGCCCACATAAGTTATATTAAGAAATTCATAGTCAAAAGATAAATACTGTACCAAATAAACATTTTTTGATTTAGTCTCACATATAAGTTAAAGTTTTAAATATTAATTACCATCTATTTTCAACACCCTGCAGTATTGACATTCCTCTTTCCTTCCTCATGCAAAAACATTTTTAAATTTGTACATTTAGTCACTATCACTATACACTCTAGGCATTCCTAGATTATACCATCTCAGTCTTTATCATCTATCTTTCCTTCTGATTTCATTTGTGACCCCCGTCCTCCTCCCTTTAACATTCTCACACTCAGCTTCATTCAGTGGTCTAACATTCTTGTATTAAAGTTAGGTAATATTTGCTATCCATTTCTGAATTTTTGCAATCAGTCCTGCTGCACAATCTGTATCCTTTGTGCTCCAATTACCCAATATTTACTATATTTCTATCTCCTGGTGGTCTGTGTTACCAACTGAAATCTTTCAAGTTTATTCACTAATGTCAGTTAATATCAGTGAGACCATGCAGTATTTGTTATTTTATTTCTGGCTAACCTCACTCAGCATAATGTCCTTTATGTCCATCCATGTTAATACATACTTCATAACTTTATTCTGTCTTTCAGCTATATAATATTCCATCATATGAATATACCACAGCTTGTTTAACTATTCATCTGTTGATGGACATTTGGGCGGTTTCTGTTTCTTGGCAAATGCTATAAACATTGATATGCAAATGTCCATTGATGTCCTTTCCCTCATGTCCTCTGAGTAGATACCTAACAATGGTATTGTCAGGTCATATGGCAATTCCATACTTAGCTTCCTGAGGAACCACCAAATTGACTTCCACAGTGGTTGTACCATTTGACATTCCCAACGAAAGTGGATAAGTGTGCCTCTTTCTCCACATCCTCTCCAGCTCTTGTCATTTTCTGTTTTATTGATAATGGTCATTCTGCTGGGTGTAAGAGGATATCTCATTGTGGTTTTGATTTGCATTACCCTAATAGCCAGGGATAATGAGCATCTTTTCATGTGCTTTTTGGCCATTTGCATTTCCTCTTCTGAGATGTGTCTGTTCATGATTTTTGTCCATTTTGCAATTGGGTTGTCTGTCTTTTTGTTGTTGAGTTGAACAATCTCTTTATATATTCTGGATACTACAACTTTATCTGATATATCATTTCAAAATATTGTCTCCTATTGTGTAGGCTGCCTTTTTACTTTCTGGATCAAGTTCTTTGGTGCACAAAAGTGCTTAATTTTGAAGAGTTCCCATTTTTTAATATATTTCTTCAATTATCATAATTTGGGTGTAAGGTCTAGGAAACTGCCTGCTATTATAAGATTTATAAGATATTTCCCTACATTTTCTTCTAAAAGTGTTATGGTCTTAGATCTAATGCTTAGGTCTTTGATCCATTTTGGGTTAATTTTTGTATAGGATGTGAGATATGGATCTTGTTTTATTATTTTGCATGTGGATATCCAGTTCTCTAGGCACCATTTATTGAAGAGACTGTTCTGTCCCAGGTGAGTTGACTTGACTGCCTTATGAAAGATCAATTGTCCATAGGTGAGGGGGTCTATATCTGAACACTCTATTCAATTCCATTGGTCAGTATATCTATCTTTATGCCTGTACCATGCTTTTTTGTCCATTGCAGCTTCATAATATGCCTTAAAGTCAGGAAGTTTGAGACATCTGACTTCATTTTTCTTTCTCAGGATCCTTTTAGCTATTCGGGGCACCCTGTCCTTTGAGATAAATTTGATTATTGTTTTTTCTATTTCTGAAATGTAAGTTTCTAGGATTTTAATTGGTATTGCATTGAATCTGTAAATCAATTTATGTAGAATTGGCATCTTAACTATATTCAGCATTCTAATTCATGACCATGGGATGCCCTTCCATTTATGTACATGTTCTGTGATTTCTTTTAACCATTTCTTGTAATTTTCTTTGTATAAGTATTTTGTATCCTTTGTTAAATTTATTCCTAGATATTTTAGTCTTTTGGTTGCAATTGTAAATGGAATTTTTTCTTGATTTCCCCCTCAGACTGTTCATTACTAATGTATAGAAACACTGCAGGTTTTTGAGTGTTGACCTTGTAATCCGCCACTTTGCTATACTCATTTCTCAGCTCTAGTTGTTTTGCTATGGATTTTTTGGGATTTTTGACATATAGTATAATATCATCTGCGAACAGTGTGAGTTTTACTTCTTCCTTTCCAATTTTGATGCCTTGTATTTCTTTTTCTTGCCTATTTGCTTTGGGAAGAAATTCCAACACAATGTTGAATGACAGTGGTGATAGTGAACATCCTCACCTTGTTCCTGATCTTAGGGGGAAGGTTTTCAGTTTTCCCCATGGAGGATGGTGTTACCTGTGGGTATATCATATATTCCCTTTATCATGTTGAGGAAGTTCCCTTCTCTTCCTATTCTTTGATGTGTTTTCAACAAGAAAAGATAATGAATTTTGTCAAATGCCTTTTCTGCATCAATTGAGATGAGCATGTGGTTTTCTGCTTTGATTTGTTGATTTGGTTCATTACATTAATTGATATTCTTATGTTGAACCATCTTTGCATACCTGGAATGAATCCTACTTGGTCATGGTGTATAATTCTTTTAATGTAGTGCTGGATTGGATTTGCAAGAATTTTGTTCAGGATTTTTGCCTCTATACTCATTAGTAATATTGGTCAGTAGTTTTATATTCTTGTAATATCTTTGTCTGGCTTTGTTATGAATGTGATGTTGACATCATAGAATGAGTTAGGGAGCTTTCCCTCCTCTTCAATTTTTTGAAGAGTTTGAGCAGGATTGGTATTAATTTTTTCTTGAATGTTTGGTAGAATTCACAGGTGAATCCTTCTGGTCCTGGACTTTCCTTTTGGGGGAGCTTTTTAATGACTGACTCAATTTTTATTTGTTTATAGTTTGTTGAGGTTGTCTATTTTCTCTCAAGTCAATGTTGATTGTTCATGCTTTTCTAGGAAGTTGCCCATTTTGTCTATATTGTCGAGTTTATTAGCATAAAGTTGTTCATACTATCCTCTCATTACCTCCTTCATTTCTGTGGGGTCAGTGGTTATGACTCCTCTTCCATTTTTTATTTTATTTATTTGAATCCTCTCTCTTCTTCTTTTTCTCAACCTCATTAAGGGTCCATCAATCTTATTGATTTTCTCATAGAACCAACTTCTTTTTTTCTCTCTCAGTTGTTTTCATGTTCTCAATTTCATTTATTGCTGCTCTAATCTTCATTATTTCTTTCCTTTTGCTTGCTTTGGGGTTAGTTTGCTATTCTTTCTCCAGTTCTTCCAAGTGGCCAGTTAATTCCTCCATTTTTGCTCTTTCTTCTTTTTTGATATAAACATTTAGGGCGGTAAATTTCTCTTAGCACTGCCTTTGCTGCAGCCCATAAATTTTGTTATATTGTGTTTTCATTTTCATTTGCCTTGAGATATTTACTGATTTCTCTTGTAATTTCTTCCTTGACCCCTTGATTGTTTAAGAGTGTGTTTTTGGACCTCCATATATTTGTGAATTTTCTGGCATTCTGCTTATTGTTGATTTCCAATCTAATTCCTCTATGATCTGATAAAGCGTTTTGTATGATTTCAATCTTTGTTAATTTATTGAGGCTTGCTCTGTGACCCAGCACATGGTCTATCCTTGATAGTGATCCATGAGCACTTGAGAAACAGGTGTATAATGCTGTGGTGGGGTGTAATGTTCTATAAATTAAGTCTAGCTCATTTACTGTATTATTCAAATTCTCTGTTTCTTTATTGATCCTCTGTCTAGATGTTCTGTCTATTGATGAGAGTGGGAAATTAAAGCCTCCAACTATTATGGTGATGTGTCTATTTCTTTTTTCAGTGTTTGCCTCATATATTTTGGAGCATTCTGGCTTGGGGCATAAATATTTATGAGTGCTATGTCTTCACTTTGAATTGTTCCTTTTATTAATACATAATATCCTTCTTTGTCTCTTTTAACTGTTTTACATTTGAAATCTAATTTGTTGGATATTAGTATAGCTACTCCTGCTCTTTTCTGATTGTTATTTGCATGAAATATCTTTTCCCAACCTTTCACTTTCAACTTATGTTTATCCTTGGGTCTAAGGTGCATTTCCTGTAGACAGCATATAGATGCATCCTGTTTTGTAATCCATTCTGCCAGCCTGTCTTTTGATTGAGGAGTTTAATCCATTAACATTTAGTGTTATTACTGTACAAGCAGTGCTTTCTTCTACCATTTTGCCTTTGGATTTTATATGTCATATCTAATTTTTCTTCTTTCTTACTTTTTCTGATAATCTTCATTTCTGCACTCTTTTC
Organism: Tamandua tetradactyla; assembly: GCF_023851605.1. Lineage (NCBI taxonomy): Eukaryota > Metazoa > Chordata > Mammalia > Pilosa > Myrmecophagidae > Tamandua > Tamandua tetradactyla. The sequence goes on from NC_135353.1 coordinate 80,936,845, forward strand.
CAAACCTCTTTCTCCTGTCTTTTCCTATCTTTCTGTAGTGCTCCCTTTAGTATTTCTTGCAGAGCTGGTCTCTTGGTCACAAATTCTCTCAGTGATTTTTTGTCTGAACATGTTTTAATTTTCTCCTCATTTTTGAAGGACAATTTTGCTGGATATAGGAATCTGTTGGCAGCTTTTCTCTTTAAGTAACTTAAATATTTCATCCCACTGTCTTCTTGTCTCCATGGTTTCTTCTGAGAAATCTATACATCATCTTATTGTGCTTCACTTTTATCTGATGGATTGCTTTTCTCTTGCTGCTTTCAAGATTCTCTCTTTCTCTTTGACATATGACATTCTTATTAGTAAATGTCTTGGAGTATGACTAGTTAGATCTACACTGTTTTGGGTATGCTGTGCTTCTTGGATCTGTAATTTTAAGGCTTTCATAAGAGTTGGGATATTTTCAGTGATAATTTCCTACATTAGTTTTTCTCCTCCTTTTCCCTTCTCTTCTCCTTCTGGACACCCACCATATGTTTATTTGTGCATTCATGTTGTCATTCAATTCCCTGAGTCCCTGCTCATATTTTTCCATTTTTTCCCTATATTTTCTTTTGCTTCTCAGATTTCAGATGCCCCATCCCAAACCTATCTTTTCCCTCTTGGAATCTAATATTGTACATTTCCATTGTTTTTTTTCTTCTATTCTACTGTGCCCTTCATTCCTTCAAGTTCTGTAATTTGTTTTATCAGACTTGCAATTTCTTCTTTTTGTTCATTATTTGCCTCCTTTATATCCTCCCTCAATTCATTAATTTGATTTTTGATGAGGTTTTCCATGTCTGCTTGAACATTCTCAATTAATTTTTTCAACTCCTATATCGCATTTGAATTGTTGGTTTATTCCTTTGACTGGCCCATATCTTCAATTTTTTAGTGTGAGTCATTAGTTTTTGCTTGCATCTAGTCATTTAATTACCTTAATTAGTTTATTCTGTAGATTGTTTTCAGTATTTTTACATAGGATTTTCCTGCTGAATGACTTTGTAGTCTATCTGTTCTTTGACATTCAGTTCAGCTTATTCAAGACCTTTAACTTAGGTTTTGTTTAACAAATCAGAATTTTTCAGTTCTTGTTTCTTGCCCTGCCTGTATGGTGCCTCCCCCCCCACCCCGGTTAGGAGGGTCTACTTAGGTATTATGAACCCCAGACAGAATTTTCCACACCAAACTGGCCTCCTCTTGTAGGAAAGAGTCACCCACACCAGTTTTTTTATTTTCAGGCAAAATGAGAATTATTTTATTTTAATTATCACAATGGAAACAGTGTATGGGTTTTATTGGTCGGTTTGACTGCAGTAAGAAACATCTCCAAAACTTCAGTGGCTCACAAGAGCAAACATTTATTTCTCACTCATTTCAGCTAACAACATCAAGTCTGCTGATATGGCCCTGCTCCCAGGTCTCTGAAGGACAAACTGTTCTGCTGGTACTGGAAAAAGAATAAGAGAAGTGGCAAAACACAAATGCTCCTAAAACTTCTGCTCAGATATACCATGTCATGTTCTCTCTCACATTTCTTTAGTCAACAAATTCTGGAGCAAAACCTGACTATGGGAGGGACATGGACATATCTCCACCTGCAGAGCAGCACTGTGAATTATCCAGTCCTGGGAACAGATATCAAAACCTCTTGTAGAGAAAGTGGTGAATAGGTAGTGTGTTAGTTTACAAACTTCTGGAATGTGATATACCAGAGCTGGAACAGCTTTTAAGAAGGGGAAATTAATAAGCTACAAGTTTACAGTTCTAAGGAAGTGAAAGTGTCCAAATTAAGACACCAGCAAGATGTTACCTTCACCTCAGAAAGCCCAATGGGTCAGGCATACCTCGATCAACTGTGTAGTCATGTGGTTGCCATCTGCTGGTCCCTTGCTTCTGGGCTCCATTGCTTTCAGCCTCTGTTCTTGTGGTGGTTCCTCACTTTGCTTCTCCAGGGTTGGCTTTCATTTCTTGGCTTCCATTGGATCTCTTCAGGTTCCGGATTCTCAATGTGATGGCTGCTGGGCACCAAGCATCTCCAAACATCTGTTTCTCTGTCTCAGCTCTGCTCTGAAGTTTCTGTTGGCTCTGTTGTTTCTGACTCTCTTCAAAATGTTTTGTCTTTTAAAGGATTAAGCCTGCACCAGTTTTCCCTGAGGGTGAGACCCAGCGTATTAAACAGTATTCCTATGAAGCTTCTAGACTCTGCATTTTTCCTATTCTGCCCAGTATGTGTTCTTTTATGCCTGCAGGCCCCACCAGCAAAAAGTGATGCAGTACCTTTAACTTCAACAGATCCTCCCTCCTGTGGTCATGGTTGATACAGAGCAGTGGTTGTAGGCTGGCTTTAATCACTTCACTTTTCCAGACCCTGCAGTCTGAATTCTTTGAGGGAGGGAACCCACCTGAGCTGGGCCCCACCCCTTTCCTGGGGAAGGCACAGGCTCCAGAGAAACACTCAAACAAGCTGAATTCTGACTGTACCTGGGGCAGTTGGAGCTTGAGAAGTCCTTCAGCTGTATCTCAATAAAAGTCAAGCTATAGAAACACAACCACAGAATAGAAAAAGTAAAATCAGAGCAGGACCCCTAGTCCTTGGTTTGCCAATCAAGAGCTTAAGTTGGTATGTTGTTTTGTGTTTCTTCAGGCCCTATTTGCTCCCTCCTTTCCTTCAAGGCACAGACCATTTCAAGCATTATGTGAAATCTGGTCCAAAAAAACCTCTTCTTTTTTCTTTTTTCTGTCAGCCCTGCCCCCTCTGTGCTGGGGGAAAAAAACAGGAACCTCTGCTTTTATTCGTGGTTCAGCTGAGCTGGGGGTCTATTTTAGTAGTCAAAATTTGTTAATTAATTCCACAATTGGAGCTTTATTTCATTCAACCCCTTGTTCTTAGTAAAGTCTCTTTTCTTTCCCCTCTGGGAACCAGCCTGTGGGGGAAGGGCACCAGCCGCGACTGCTAGGGGAACTCATGGTTCTGGGTGGGTTCACAGCCAGTCCAACCTGTCCAGACTGGGGTACACTGTGTGTCCAGTCATGGATGTGGCCCCAGCACTTGTTTTGTATTGTTCCTGGCTATTTATTAGCTGATCTGGAGGATGAACTAAATCCCATACCTCAATAAACTGCCATCTTGGCCCACATTCCCCTATGTGTTTTAAAACCAGGAACTTCAGATGAACAGACCTGACCATAGAAAATATTGACAGAAGCCCCTTCCTAGGCAGTATGTCTTTTGCCTTGGATGGTGGTAAAACCTGCAGTTTTCAGGTGCAAACTTGGATTGAGGAGTGGCCATCTCCTGTACATGTGTCCCTTCATAATACTTAGGAAGTTTCTTTGCTTCAAGAAACTTATGTCTTGCATCCTGATTGTGATAGCATGGTGCAAGGGGACTTGGTTTAGTACTACTGCATGGGGCAAGACCCCTGGTTGCCACTATTCTTTTGCAGGATAAGCAGGTAGCCTATATTAGGTTCTAGGGATGAAATCTGCCTCTAATGGTTTTTAAAGCTTTATTATCTCTACAATCTGGTTGACTGCAGCTAGCAGCCTGGTGGATTCAGCACACACATATGCAAAGGTCCACAATGTCTCTTGTTCCTGAATGTGTACTGAATTTCCAGCAGATGCATCTAAATGGCTCCCATGGCAACTAACACCAGCCGCTGAACAGAAGGGGATATGGCTACAATGAAATAATTGCAGTTTTCCACTTTAAGAAAAAATACACTCAGCAGTTGGCACTTTACTCATCTGGGACATGGACAGTCCCCTCCCCCACTTTTTGGATATCCAACCCAAAATGGTTGAGAATAGTTTATGACTAAACATGTGAATTTAAAAGAAAAGCATCACTGTGTATTGAACTACATCAAGGAAGCCCCCTGCAAGTGGCAAGGTGGACTTCTGAGTCTTTTTATGATTGGACCATGGTTTCTACTGTTTCCAAAATGTATTGGGATGGATGTCCACATATAGGGACTAAGCCAACTGATCATCTCCCTCAAGGATATATATGAGTATGTAGATGACATGAGTGGCCCTACTTACTTGTTAATTGGACAGGGCAGTGCACATAAGGACAACCCCATAGGAAAGGGCAGATTCTTGCCTCTCTCCCAGAAACACTCCACAGTTGGGATATGATATATGTCACTGTTGGGAACATGAAAAGCAAGCTGCCTGGTAATTTTATCCTCTGGCTACATTTCTTCCAGGAGCTGGAGCTATTAAAATAAGATTGGAAATTGAAGCTTTAGATAAGAACACTGCCCATACTCTTAATCAAACAAAATAGTTTCTAACCTTAATAATAGATGAAACTACCCAGATGAAAAGCTTGTTTTGCAAAACAAAATGGCTTTAGATCTCTTGATAGGTGCTTAAAAGGAAAACTTGTGCAATGTCACATGTAAAATGTTTCATGTATGTTACAGACAATCAGGATTCTATTAAAGGTGCTTGCATAAACCAGATAAGGAAATACAAACCATTCATTCCTCTCACAGGACCCTTTATGGTCCTGGTGGAACTCCATGACAGGGGCTTGGCATTAAGAATAATAACCTAAGCATTAAGAATAATAACCTTAGCATGCCTGTCTGGATTTTTAATAATATTTTGTCACTCACTTTATTGTTATTGTGGCCTATAGGCCCAAGGAACAGCCCTGTGGAGTAAAGCATCCCTTAGAATGCAGGCCAATTAAGGGGTGGAGTGTGGGCCCAAGAAATTCTTTATTATAAATGGCCTCCTAAGTTGGCTTCCATAAGTTCTTCCAGGTCTGAAGTCTGGGAAAGCATGATATAGTATACTTCATGTAGCCATAACATAGCACCTGTTATGTAAACAATAATGTAACATGTTTCCAATCATGTATCCCATGAATGATGACACTTGTTGGTAAGTTGCTACTTTTGTGTAATTTAGCATATAAGGGACTATTGCTCTTTAAGCCTCATGAGAGAGAGAGAGACAGAGAGACAAAGAAGAGTGGAGAGAATGATTAAAGATGACCACTCTACCAGAGGCTCCTTGTGCTTTCTTTCAACTTGCTACAAGACCAGAATGACCGAACCTTAAGTTATGAGCCTGACACTCCACCTGCAGTTAGTTTTTATTTTTGCTCTTCTTCTTTAATGCAGGTGTTTAGGGCTATAAATTACCCTCTCAGCACTGCATTCACTGCATACCATAAGTTCTATTACATTGTGTTCTCTTTTTCATTAATCTTGAGGTATTTACTGGTTTCAATTGCAATTTCTACTTTGACCTGCTGATTATTTGAACGTTTTGTTTTACCTCCACAAAATTGTGAATTTTCTAGTTCTCCACCTGTTATTGATTTCCAGCTTCATTCCACTATTGTCAGAGAAAGTGCTTGATATTATATCAATCTCTTAAAATATGTTGATCTTGTTTTGTGATACAACATTAGGACTATCCTGGAGAATGACACATGAGCACTTGAGAGGAATGTATATCCTGCTATTGGGGGGCTGTAATGTACTGTATATATCTTTTAGGTCTAGATTATTTATCTTAATATAGTATTATTCAAGTTATCTATCCCCTTATTGATCCTCTTACTAGATATTCTATCTATTGATGAGAGTGGTATATTGACATCTCCAATTATTATTGTGAAACATCTATTTCTTCCTTTATTTATTCCAGTGTTAGTCTCATGTATTTTTAAGGGACCCTGGTTAGATGCATAAATATTTATGATTATTATTTCTTTTTGGTTGATTGACATTTTCATTCATATGTAATGTCCTTTTTGTCTCATATTGGTTTTAAATTTAAAATCTATTTTGTCAGGTATTAGTATAGCTACATCAGCTCTTTTTTTGTACCATTTGCATTGAATATCTCCTTTCCAATGTTTTATTCTCAACTTATTTGCATCTTATATCTAAGTTGAGTCTCTTGAAAACAGCATATAATTGGATCATACTACTGTAAAGGCAGTACTTACTACAACCATTTTATCCTTGCATTTCTATATGTCATATCTTATTTCTCTCTCTCTCTCTGTTTTTATCCTTTTAGTTACTTTTACTAATAATCTTCATTTAGGCCCTCTACTTGAAGCTCCTCATTCTTGTCCTTTCAACCTGCAGAACTTCCCTTAGTATTTCTTGTAGGGTCAGTCTCTTGTTGATGAACTCTCTCAATCACTGTATATCTGTGAATATTTTAAACTCTCCCCCATTTCTGAATGGCAGTTTTGACAGATAAAGAATTCTTGGTTGGTAGCTTTGCTGTTTCAGTTCTTTAAATACATTATGCCACTGCCTTCACACCTCCATGGTTCCTGATGTGAAATTGACACTTTACATTACTGCATTTCCCTGACATATGATGAGTCACTTTTGTCTTGCTGCTTTCAGGATTCCTTATCTTTTGCCTTTGACATTCTGATAAATATGTGTCTCAGCATAGTTATATAGGAATTTATTCATTTTAGAGTGCATTGCACTTCTTAAGCATGAATATTTATATCTTTCAAAGGAAATAGGAAATTTTCAGGCACTATATCCTTAAATAACCTTTCTGCTCCTTTTACCTGCTCTTTTCCTTCTGGGAAACCCATGAAATATATGTTTGCATACTTCATGCTGTCATTCAGTTAACTGAGGGCCACTCAATTTTTCCCATTCTTTTTACTCTCTGTTTTTCTGTTTGTAAGATTTTTTTATCCTGTCTTCTAGATCACTGAATCCTTCTTATACCTGTTCAGACCTGCTGTTGTGTGCCTCTAGTGTGTCTTTAATCTCTTCTACTGTGCCTTTCATTTCTTTAATTTCTGTTATGTTTCTTTTTCTGCTTTCTGGTTCTTCCTTGTGCTCACCCAGAGTCCTCTCAATATCTTTTATCTCTTTAGCTGTATTTTCCTTCATCTCCTTGATTTATTTAGGATATATGGTGGAACATTTTTTATTAGTCGTTCCAATTTATATGTCTTCTCCAAATCTTTATTTGTGCCTTTGATTAGGTCAAATCTTCCTATTTTTAATATTGCTTGTAATTTTTTGCTGATGTTAAGCATGTGATTATATTGATGAATTTATTCTGAAGGTCAGTTTCTCTCTCTTGCCACTGTTTTATTCTTGATTGGCTTTGTGTTATGACTATTAGTTGACACTTGGTTCAAACTTTGTCAGACTTTTAGAATTTCCCATTTAACTGACCAGATTTTCTCAGCCTTTTTTCATCTGATTCTTGTCTTGGATATGCATTATAATTTTTAAGACTGCATTATTTGGACAATTGTTTCACCCCCAGGAGAAGAGAAAGCTTCTTTCCTTCATTTTTTCTCCTTGGCATTAATGATCTGTTTTGTTTGTTTTTCTTTTCCTTTATTATTTTGTTTTATCCACCTTTTATCATCTCTAGCAGTTTTTTTTTTCCTTTAGGGCAAAGTCTGGAAGGAAGATCACCCCATAGATAAATTTTCCAAGTCAGTATTTCCCAGTCAAACAGTGTCAGAAACCCAGGAATGGGTTTCACTCCAGCTTTGAAGATCCCTGGGGAGTTTGTCAGGAAAGATGCCAAGTGCCTTTTTGATGGCTTTCTGAAGCTACATTTTCCTGGCCCTCCTTGCAGATGGTACACTTCAGCAAACTGTGCCCCACAACCCTAAGGCAGCACTGTGTTTTTAAACTTCCACAGCCTCTCCCCCTATTTTGAGTGGATTTGAAACAATGTCTGCATCTGTCTTGGCCTGGGGTGGATTGAAACAGTAGCTTCTGAGCAAGTCCCCAGAAATCCAAATTCACTTATCAAAAGCCATGATCATTGCTCATCTGGTACTCCATTTTGGGGGAAGAGGATTTGTCTGTCCCTCTTTCTCTGCTGGACCTAGCCTGGGACTGGATCTTGGGGTGGCTTACCCCAAGAGTGGTTGGTGAGTAGCAGCAAGTATTGCTCAGAGTGATCTACCCAGAGTTCATTAACACAGTTACTCAGCCTCTTCCTTAAACTCTTTCCTCAGTGCTGTTGAGTGTTCTTCTGGTCTCCAGAGCCCCAGAACAGTCATTTCATACAGTTCCTGTTAGTTTTGGAGGAAGATGTGAGTACTGGAGATTCCTACTTTCCCATCTTTCCTGGAAGTTCCCTCCACCTAGGTTTTTTTTCACTTGTTATAGGTCATATCTTTATACATTGTATATCCAAAACCATAAAATTTATTATTATTTTTTCTGCATTTGTATTTTAGCAGCTATAAATATAAGAAGTGGAGCTACATACAAAACATATATAGCTAAAGAGTACTGGCATTTATAATTACCCATATGGTTACCTTTACTGAATAAGTTTATTTCTTTAAATCACTTTATACTGCTGTCTAGTGTCCTTTTCTTTCAATCATAAAAAGTCCCTTTAGCATTCTTGCCTCCATTATTTCTGATGACAAATCAGAATTTAACCTAATTGGTACTCCCTAGTACATAAAACATTGATTTTCTCCTGTAACTTTCAGAACTATTCCCTTGTCCTTTGCATTTGACAGTTCAACCAATATATGCTTTCCATTGAAACCTGTCTCAGAACCTATTTGTGCTCACCAAGTCTTCCAGTTTTTTATTTCTGTTTAGTTCTCTACTCACTACAGATTCCTTGTGAACTCTTTCCTCTCAAGAATATTAGATTGGGGTATACAGTTGTTTCTGAACCAGGAAAGCTTTCTTTATGTGAGAGCTAGAGCCACTGTCACCATCTTGCATCAGTCTCAACCACCTCAAATGCCCTAGGCTCTTGGTTCCCATTTAAATTTCTATTTCTTTATTGACAGTCTCATACTGCTCATTTATTGTTTTTCTATATCCTTTAGTTATTTCTATTTCTTTTCCTTCCTCTCCTTGAGCAGATTGACAATCATTTCTCAAGTCTTTGATATGGCCACAGTCTGGTCTCTGGTGACTTTTTTTTCTGGGCTTTTATCCACTTCCTTTGGATGGCCATAAATTCCTGTTTCTCTGTTTGTCTTCCAATCTTTTGTTGCATACTGTACATTGTCATATTTTTAAATGTTTACTCTGGAATTTATTCCATGATGTCTGCTTCTTGAGTTTGTATCCAGCTGGTGATGTGACAGAAATTTTCTTGAGTGTCAGGAGTTAACACAACCAAGACATCCTAACAGAAAAAGCATTTTTCACTGTCTTTGCAAACTGGTTTAGCATCGGCTGGTGCTCTCCTTCATAATTCAACCCTCCTATCAAGAAAGTCAGCCCAAGGTGAATGCAAAGTGCAAGGTCCTCCCTGTCTTTTGTGTCTGTTTCATCCTGAGATTGTGCTTGCTAGTGGTCTTATAAGTTTCCTTGTTTACAGAAATTTGAATGTTCCATCCACTCTAAAGGAAGTAAACTTTCTCTCCTGATGATTCTACTGCAGGATATAAAGCAAATAAGACTTTGTCTTAGGTTGCCTGACTCAATTGTTTCTTTCTCTGCTTTTGTTATCTGAACCTGATTTTGCCAGAAGGGCAAATTCCAAGAGGGGGCCATGTTAGAAAGGAGTTTTCAAGTTCTGTGTTTCACAGGAGGAACAATGCAAGGTACTCCCAAAGGAAGTTTGGACCTCTAAATTGCCCTCAGGAGGGGATGAGAGAGGGATCAGAAAGAGCTTCTTTCATACCTCCACAAATCTGCACTTTCTGTACCTGCCCAGAAAATGCCACTCATCATTTGCCCTCTGTAGCTCTGAGGAAGCCCAATGTCTTAAAGTCTTCTCTCCTTGTTCAAGGTGGGTTAGAACATGGCCTCCCTCAGACCTAGACCCCCAGTGATCTGAAGTAGCTAATCAAAAGTAGTGATGGGACTGTATATCTGCAGATCTCATGGAAGTAGGTCTTCACATCATCATGCTGCATCAATGGCCAGGATTGTGTACCTCATCACTGCCAGCCATAAGACTGGGGGATGGGAGATTGTAGTTGCCCATGGAGAGTGCAATTCATTGGTATTTACCACAATTTACCAGTCTCTTCTTCTCACTCTTCTTTAGATGTTGCACAGTGTTCTACCTCACTTCACAATTCTGAAATAGTTCTTGCCTGTTTAATATTTGTTTTGGTGGAAGTAGAGATTCTTGGAGTTTCTTATTATAGCATATCCCCACAAACCTCCAGACATATTCATTTTTAATCACTAGTTTAAATTTGTGTTTTTCAGTATTAACTACTACAAAGTTATTATTTTTCTTTGTAATTGATAACAATCTTTAGGCCAGCTGTGGCATCCCCTCAGCTGGAAAGGGGCTGTGCTATACTGAGTTCTTGCCACCCTCAGCCAACTGCATGATGCTGACATAGAACAGAGACCAGTAACAAACTTCATAGCTGTAGGACTGGGTGTCACAGCTTTCACATTTGCAGGTTGCTATGCATTTTAAACCTGGAAAACTCTTGGATAACTAATCATAGAAACTGCAAAGAAGATTTAAACTCCTAGCTTTTCATCATACCATATAAGAGGATTTGAACATAAAATGAGTAGGCAAGAAACTAGTCTTATTTTAGGTATAATCCCATCTTCTGACAAGACCAGGCTTAGAACAACACACAGAAGTATCATGATTTTGAAACACCCAGATAAAGATGGATCTCCTTTGCAGCAACCAAAATAAATGAAGCAAAAGACTTGCTAGAATCAAGAACCATACACTGATCAATGCTCAAGGACCACACTAAAGGAAAAAAAGGGAACATTAAAGACAACAATAAAAATCCTGCAAATTATTTATACTGCGGCCTTAGCAATCTTCATACATATATTGACCACAATTATTTCTTCAACCACTAAGCTATTTACAGTAAAAGATTAATAGTCTTGCTTTTTATTATTCATTTAAAGGAGTCTTTAAAATTCTATAACTGCTATTTTTCCCTTATTTTCTTCCTTTCTCTGTGATAATCATAAATTTTAAGATTTTTCTTGTTAGTCCTGAGCAATGTGCAAAGTATATGCCTATAAGTAATACAGTTGGGTTTTGAGAACAATGTGTAGACATTTCCTTGTACTCTCACATATGTCCTTCAATTCTTCAAGGAATTTGGGACTCCACCTATGTAAGGTGCTTTCAATGTTGTGAGTCTAATCTCTGGTTGCTGCCTTATGGGGAAATCACCTGAAACATATTGGGAGTTACTAAATGCTGTTTTGTTAATTAGTGGTTGGGACTTACTAAAGAGCTCTGCTCCCTGAGACCCTATAGTTGAAGCATGAGAACTTGAAGAGCTGCTAAAAAGATTAAAGATTTACCAAATATGCTCTATGAGGAAATGTGGAAAAGAGTGGGGAAATGTCTGAGGAGTTTGTATCTAATAATTTTTCAGTACTGTATGTTTATTCAATTATTCATTCTATTTATTGAATGCCTCTGAGGTATAAGGATCTTACTGGGTCCTCTAAGAGTTAAGACTGTGAACCAGTTGTCGATCCTGACCCTTCAAGAACTTATATTTAAAGAAAAAGTAAATCACATAAATAATGTACACTACTATATAAGTACAGATGATGTGTAAAGGAAGTTCAAAAGCATAATACTTTGTACTGAATGATTCAGGGCATTCCTTGTGTAATAAATGTCATAGAACTGGGCATAAAAAATAAGTTAATAATTTTCCCATTGGGGTGATTCCTGATATTCTCATAAGCAGTAGGGGCAACCAATTCAATAGGCTGAGCCCTCATTCTTGGGGTTTGCCCTCTTGAAACTAATTCCTGCAAAGTAGACACTAAGCCTACTTAAAACTATACCTGAGTCACTTCCAGAGAACCACTTTTGTTATTTAAATGTGGCCTCTCTAATCCAACTTGGGCAGGTGAATTCACTACCCTGCTCCTCTGTGGGACTTGACTCCCAGGGGTATAAATCTCCCTGGCAACATGGAACAGGACTCCTGGGGTATGCTAGGAGCCAGCATCATGAGATTGAGAAGTCTGCTTGACCAAAAGAGGAAAGAGAGAAATGAAACAAAATAAAGTTTCAGTGGCTGAGAGATTTTAGAGCTGAGAGGTTTTCCTGGAGATTATTCTTATGCATTATATAGATATTCCTTTTTAGTTTATGGTGTATTGGAGTGGTTAGAGGGGGATACCCAAAATGGCTGTTCCAGTAGCCTTGATTCTTGAAGATGATTGTATAACTATATAACATTTACAGTGTGACAGTGTGATTTGTGCCTAATGCTTCTTTTATCCAGGGAATGGACAGATGAATAAAAAAATGAGTACAAAAAAAATGGGGGATAAGGAGTAAAAAAAAATGGGTAGATTGAAATATTAGTGGTTAATGAGAGGGAGGGATAAAGGGTATGAGATGTATAAGTTTTTCCTTTATATTGCTTTTTCTAGAGTGATTCAAATGTTCTAAACATGATCATGGTGATGAATACACAACTAGGTAATGATGCTGTCAGCCACTGATGTATCCTTTGGATGGACTGTATGTGTGTGAAGATATCTCAATAAAAATATTTTTAAACAACAAAAAAAGAGTCTTTAAAAGACATAATATGAAAATATCTTTTTTATTGAGCTTTTACCCATTTTAGAATGTCTGTAGAAAATTACTGCCTGCATGAATTAATACTCTGATTATGACTACATTTATGATGATTTCTCTATTTCCATCATTTCACATTTTCAATTCTATATAAGGATGACCTGACCTTTCTACTATTTTTATTTAATTGTACACTTGTTTATTTAAATCATCATGGACTTACAATTGCTTTTGTTTCTCTATGGGTTACATTGATTATTTTTTATCAAGCTCACATCATCCCAGATTTGACAGCTTTATCTCCTTCAAATATAGTCCATCAATTTTTGAGCACTTTCATAATTTTTGACATGAGAAAATAAACCAGGATTACCTTACAGTTTTCCTGCATTAGCCCCAGAATCAACAATTGTTCCAAAGAGTTATGGTTTCTTTTAATTAAGGAAGGATGATTTGAAGCTAAAAGATCTCACTGCTAGGTGTGTTAATTTGCTAGTGGACCTTATATTACATTCTGAAGAAAAGAATGATCTTGCATGACCAATAGAATTATTTAGGCCATTCTTCATGTTAGACATTGCTTGGTGAGAGGCATAGGGTAGAGAAAAAGGGTAAAATAAGAGATGTTGGATTTAGGTAGTCATTAAGAATTTCATTGGTACTTGACAAATTGTCAATAATCTATAGTAGAATTAGATGCTAGGGGAAGGGTATCCTTTGGAAAATTTGGCTTTTCAATGATAGCATCATAAAACCCAAAGTGCTTGTAATTTTACTGTTCATCTTAATCATACATCACTGTTTTTACCTCTCAACTTTCACTAGATTCATTTCTGTGACATTTCTAAAATGACCTAATTGAAGTTTGTGTATATAAAATCATGGTATAATAGAAAAAACAAAAGCACTGCATTTTCAAAGACTCTTTATTACTTTTAGATGAAACTGTGTCCAAAAGTTTGTTTAAAGTGACTTTTTAACTTATGAGGATATCTTTTTCAATTTTTGATAGATGAAAATATAGATAGGACAGTGCAACAGCGGCCCAGTGGCAGAATTCTAGCCTGCCAAGCCAGAGACCCAGGTTTGATTCCCTGTGCCTGCCTATGCAAAATATATATATATATACATATAAATAGATAGACAGACAGACAGACAGATAGATAGATAAAATATGGGTAAATATATAGGTAATTAAAAGTGTTGTGATTTTTTTTTCATTCATCATGGTAGAATGAAACTACCATGTTTCATTCTACCATGGTAGTTTCATGGTAGAATGAAACTACAAAATGTTTACTTCATATAATGAAATAAAGATTTAACTCAATCTTTGACTCATCAGAATACAAACTAATTTCTCATGTCCCTATACCAGGAAATATGGTCTTTCCTAACTTCTGCATTTATTGGGTGTTCAAAACATTATTGGTAAATCATACAATAGAGGTTTTAGAAGGTCCTCTTTGGGAGGTTAGTAAGTATTTTTGTAAACAGTATACTATGTTTTTTTTCTTATTAATGCATATGTATACCTGCACTTCATCACCATACTGTGTAACAGATTATTTTATTGAAGTGTCAACATATAAGCAACTAGAGTTAAAAGTGAATTCCTAATACCAGTAACAATCTTTTATCTTTTTTTTGTACTTTCCTTAATTTCTTCCTGTAAAATCTGTATCTTCACATTTTGTTTTGTGACTTTTACAAACAGATGAAGAAAAACAGTGCCCATATAAACAGAAAAAAGAAAAGACAATATAATAACATCTTATGAGCATCAGCATCTATTGTGGACTCAGAATTGTACTTGTTACAAAATGTATCTTAGTTAATCCTCAAAAAATATATGAAGTAGACGTTTTGGAATCCACTACACAGAAGAGGAAATAGTCTCAGAGTTTAAAATGACTAAACCAAGTTCCTATAGAAATAAGTGGTGGTGTCAAGATCAGGACCTGGATGCATGTGACTCCAAAGTTCTTTCTACTATACCATGCCATGTTTAGAGATAGTGTAATGTAAAATGTTAATGGAGTAAATTCCTTATATTTCTTAGGCTGCTTTTAATTGTGTTGGGGGACACTGGTTGAATGCTAGTCTTTTATCCCTTTTAAACTCTTACAGCTGCATGCTTCAGAGATTCCAGGTAGCATTTACCCAAAATAAATTTTGCCTCAATAGGATGTGTTGGATGAAAAGCAGCTCATCTTGTGCCTGCTTTCTACATTCCAAATACATCTTTTATGATGACTGATATTTTGTATAAGAGCAGAGACTGTATAAGAGCAGAGAATCCACTTTAAATACTAGAATTAAGCAATTTACTAAAGGCTTTACCCTAATACTGAGTACTCTTTCTGTTTACATAGGAATGTTTTAATAGTCTTTTGAATTATTTTATGGTAGAGATTCTTATGCTGAGAAACTTTCATTCTGTCTTGAAGCAAAGTAAAGCAAAAAAATAAATGAATAAAAATAGTGTGTGGGGTCTTAATGGTTGTTATAGGCTTTCTCTTAAATAACCCTGCAAAAATTGTAATTGATCTTGATCCATAGCTTCCTCTAAGCCAGGGGTCAGTAAATATTCTGTAATTGGTCAGATAGTAAATATTTTAGTCATTGTGGGTCATATACAATCTGTATTTAATCTCTTCTTCCTCCTCCTCCTTCTTTTACAAATCCTTAAAAAATGTAAAAAACAAAACAAAACATAATCTTACTTAATACACCTTACAAAAGCAAGTTATTAGCCTAATGTGACCCTCAGCTCCGAGATGATGACTTTTCTTTTTTTTATAATCATAAACTGGATATAATTTTAGGAAAGTAACTGACCCTTGTGTGTACTACCAGAAAGAATAGTTCAATATCAGTTTAGCCAAATCAAAATAATTGGTTACATTAAAAATACTCTGTTGTTCAATAAATGAATCTAAGCAAATGCATCTAGTAAATTGAGTTCTTCAGTTTTGCTGCTTTCTCTTTAGAGCAATCTTCTAAAGAGGGAGAACAACTTAAAATCACACATTCTGCAGGAGTCAATTTGAGGTTAATTTAGAGTTGTAGAAAAATGTTTTCTTCTTACCATTAACATTCACCAGGTTAAAATAATTAAACCAGGCTTTTTTTTTAAATTTTTTTTATTAATCAAAAAAAAGAAAAGAAATTAACACAACATTTAGAAATCATTCCATTCTACAAATGCACTCAGTAATTCTTAGTATCATCACATAGATGTATGATCATCATTTCTTAGTACATTTGCATCGATTTAGGAAAAGAACTAGCAAAACAGCAGAAAAAGATATAGAATGTTAATATAGAGAAGAGAATTAAAATAATAATACTAATAATATATATATATATATATAAAGGAAAAAGAAAAAAACAAAAACAAAAGATACAAACACACAAACAAACAAACAAAAAACCATATTTCAGGTGCAGCTTCATTCAGTGTTCCAACCTAGTTACATTACACTTAGGTATTATTGTGCTGTCCATTTTTGAGTTTTTGTATCTAGTCCTGTTGCACAGTCTGTATCCCTTCAGCTCCATTTACCCATTATCTTACCCTGTTTCTAACTCCTGCTGGTCTCTGTTACCAATGATATATTCCAAGCTGATTCTTGAATGTCGGTTCACATCAGTGGGACCTTACAGTATTTGTCCTTTAGTTTTGGGCTAGACTCACTCAGCATAATGTTCTCTAGGTCCATCCATGTTATTACATGCTTCATAAGTTTAGTCTGTCTTAAAGCTGCATAATATTCCATCCTGGGTATACGCCACAGTTTGTTTAGCCACTCGTCTGTTGATGAACATTTTGGCTGTTTCCATCTCTTTGCAATTGTAGATAATGCTGCTATAAACACTGGTGTGCAAATGTCCATCTGTGTCTTTGCCCTTAAGTCCTTTGAGTGGATACCTAGCAGTGGTAGTGCTGGGTCGTAATCCATTCTGCCATTCTATGCCTTTTGATTGGGAAATTCAGTCCATTAACTTTTAGTGTTATTACTGTTTGGATAATATTTTCCTCTACCATTTTGGCTTTTGTATTATATATATCATATCTGATTTTCCTTCTTTCTACACTTTACTCCATACCTCTCTCTTCTGTCTTTTCGTATCTGACTCTAGTGCTCCCTTTAGTATTTCTTGCAGAGCTGGTCTCTTGGTCACAAATTTTCTCAGTGACTTTTTGTCTATAAATGTTTTAATTTCTCCTTCATTTTTGAAGGGCAATTTTGCTGGATATAGGAGTCTTGGTTGGCAGTTTTTCTCTTTTAGTAATTTAAATATATCACCCCACTGTCTTCTAGCTTCCATGGTTTCTGCTGAGAAATCTACACATAGTCTTATTGGGTTTCCCTTGTATGTGACAGATTGTTTTTCTCTTGCTGCTTTCAAGATCCTCTCTTTCTCTTTGACCTCTGACATTCTAACTAGTAAGTGTCTTGGAGAATGCCTATTTGGGTCTATTCTCTTTGGGGTGCGCTGCACTTCTTGGATCTGTATATTTAGGTCTTTCATAAGAGTTGGGAAATTTTCAGTGATAATTTCTTCCATTAGTTTTTTCCCTCCTTTTCCCTTCTTTTCTCCTTCTGGGACACCCACAACACGTATATTTGTGTGCTTCATATTGTCATTCAGTTCCCTGATCCCCTGCTCAAGTTTTTCCATTCTTTTCCCTATAGTTTCTGTTTCTTTTTGGAATTCAGATGTTCCATCCTCCAGTTCACTAATTGTAGCTTCTGTCTCTTTAGATCTACCATTGTAGGTATCCATTGTTTTTTCCATTTTTTCTTCTTTGTCCTTCACTCCCATAAGTTCTGTGATTTGTTTTTTCAGATTTTCTATTTCTTCTTTTTGTTCAGCCCATGTCTTCTTCATGTCCTCCCTCAATTTATTGATTTGGTTTTTGAAGAGTTTTTCCATTTCTGTTCGTATATTCAGCATTAGTTGTCTCAGCTCCTGTATCTCATTTGAACTATTGGTTTGTTCCTTTGACTGGGCCATATCTTCAATTTTCCGAGCATCATCCATTATTTTCTGCTGGTGTCTGGGCATTTGATCAGATTTCCCTGGGTGTGGGACCCAGCTGGTTGAAAGCTTTTTCTGTGAAATCTCTGGGCTCTGTTTTTCTTTTCCTGCCCAGTAGGTGGCGCTCGTGGCGCTCGTCTGTCTGCACGGCAGTCGGCCCGGGAAACCGCGCGTGGAGGCGGGGGTCGCTGGCCGCCGTGGCTTGGGAGAGTGCCGGTCCTAATTGCCCAGCTGGCCCGAAACGCCAAGCGTGACGGGAGGGCCCTGCTATCCAACGTTCCCAGTCAGACCGGGGAGCCACGTGCGTGGAGGGGACCCCAGTCGCCAGCCGCCCCGGCCGGGACAATGCGCGCCCCTTGGGTATCTCACTGCAGCAGATTCTCCCTGCCCGTTCAGCTGTTCCAGAATGGGGTACACTGTCTTTTTGGTCTCTGTCGTGACTCCGGGAGCTGTTTCGTATTGTTTCTGTTTCTTTAGTTGCTTTTCTGGAGGAGGAACTAAGAACCGCGCATCTTACTAAGCCGCCATCTTCTCCGGAAGTCCTCTAAACCAGGCTTTTAATTGAAGAACTCTGGGGTTTCACACGAGTATTTTTTTCCCAAACAGAACTAAAGGTATTTCTTATGCTATGATAAACTCTCACCACTCCTGCTTCACCTAACTCTATTTGAACTGTATTATTGAAGGTAATTCCTTATTAACACATCTGTCATTGTCTAGAGATTTCAGTTTCACAAATGAAGTTCACAGCCTGGAGTGGCTGTCACAACCAATATTACAGATACTTCATATGTCTTAGCATGGTAGTTTGTGGGATTCTCAAGATACAAATCTGATCATATCACACTCTTTATCTCATATCTTCTCATTGCCTACCAACTAAAATTATTACTAACTTTATTCAAGCCACTAACCCACATATACCTTATGCTTGAGCCACCCCAGACTATTCACCAATCCCCAGATATACATTTTCTCTGCCTAAAATCCCCTTCCTCAAATTGTACACTTAAAGAAAGCCTACTCAATCTTCATTCTGTGGCAGTTTTTGACTGAACAAAATTTGGCATTTAAAATTTCCCATGGAAAAAGTGATGTTTATTTAGTGAAGCTGTCTTTAAAAATGTCACAGACTTTAAAGAGGTATATTTTAATAAAATGCTATGCTATATCTCAGTAGAGAACTCTTGTCATGGACATTTATTCTCTGGAATATCTTAAGATCTGTCAAGTCACATCAATCTCCATGGTGGAGTGCCTTTACATTAACTCTGTTTGTAGAGTCAAGAATTTGATGAGTGATCTTCAAAATGCCTGGGCACATGGATTGACTTTGTCATTCAAAATCCATCTGATGGAATTATAAGAAGTGAAAAATTCATTGACCTTGATTATTCACATGAAAGTGGAGCATGGATTAATGTCATTTCTAGGCAGAAAGTCTGAGGTTAATATTATATTTCCAAGAGATTCTTACATATCTTTGAGTTTACATAATAAGTTAACAAAAATAAGAATGATATTATCAATATTATTATATTAATATTAATAACAAAATTATTTCTGGTCCTGTTTTTGTGGTGGAAAACTTCTAGTGAGTGTTATTATTGGTAGTCCTACTTTACAGTATAGAGTAGAGATATTGTTCTTATTTTTGGTCATTGATTTCTAGCTTAATTAAACTGTGGTTAACTTACTATGAGTGTTCAGAAGTATTTATTAAAGATAAATGATATTATATTTTCTCACATGGCTCTTTGCCACTCTTTAATATCATAACCGATTTCCACAAAACTATGTTCTATAAGTACAATTTGATGGCTTCATTTTTCAGTCATTTCATCTAAAGATTGAATGTTTTGGGATATTTACCTGAAAATAAATATTAATTTATTTAAAAAATGGTTTATAAGTGTTTAAAAATTATTCCTGGACCTGTTTTTGTGGTGAAAATCTTCTAGTGAGTCTTATTATTGGTAGTCCTACTTTGTAGTATAGAGTAGAGATATTGTTCTTATTTTTGGTCATTGATTTTTACTTAATTAAATTGTGGTTAAAGTATGTATTCTGGATTATTTAGTCTCTTTAAATTTGTTGAGGCTTTCTTTAAAGGCTTGCACATGATTTTATTTTGGTAAATGATCCACATGCATTTATAAAGAATTTGTATTTTATCATTGTTGGGTGCAGTGTTTCATATATGCTAAATAAGAAAAGTGTATTAAACATGATCTTTAGAAGGAAGAGGTTTATTAATAATAATTCTAACTTGAAAATGAAAGAAATCCTCCTTGAATTGGTTTAAGCAAAGGAGGGGATTTAATTGAAAGGATAATCAGTGAAAGAAGTGGACATGTTTGGAGAAACACCAAGCTTGCTTATCATACTGAGTACCAGGTCCCAGAAGAAACTGCCTTCTTTCTTCATCTTTTAGCCATGCTTCTCTCTGTGTGTCAAGCTCATTCTTACTTTTAAACATAATTTGTTTAATAAGAGAAGTTGTAGGTTTAAAAAAATCATGTTAAAACAGCATATCTATATACCACACCTTCCTATGATTAATAATTTGCTTTAGTGTAGTAACTTTGTTACAATTGATGAAAGAATATTAATTATACTATTAACTGTAATCCATAGTTTATATTAGGATGTATTTTTCTAATATACAATCCTATTATTAAAACCTTGCATTACTGAATACATTGTTTATAATTCTCTAAGAATATTTTTATAATTGAACTATTAACCATAGTTCATCATTTGTACTAGAGTTCACAGTGTTCTACAGTGCTATGTTTAATCATTTAATTTTCATTCTAGTAACATATATGTAACCTAAAATTTCCACTTTTAACCACATTCACATATATGACTCAGTGCTGTTAATTACAATAGCAATGCTCTGCTACCATCACCACCATCCATTTCCAAAACTTTATAATCAACCCAAATAGAAATTGTATCCAAATTAAGCATTAACTCTGCATACCCTACCCCCAACTGATGACCTGTTCATATATTCTGTATTCAAACTTTATAAGTTTTCCTATTCTAATTCTTTCATGAGATCATACAATACTTGTCCTTTCTCATTTGGCTTATTTCACTCAGCATAATGTCTTCATCCATGTTGTTGCATGAACCAGAACTTCATTATTTTTAATGCAAAATAATATTCTATTGTATGCATATACATGATTTTATTAAAGACACTTGGGTTGATTCCATCTTTTGGCAATTGTAGATCATTCTTTTATAAACATAGATGTGCAGATATATGTTTGAGTTTTTGCTTTCAACTCTTTTGGGTACATACCTAAGAGAGGGATTGCTGGGCTGTATGGTAATTCTGCACTTAGCTTTCTGAGAAACTGCCAAGCTATCTTCCACAGTCTTTGCACAGTTTCACATTCCAACAAGCATTAAATGAGTGCTCCTATTTCTCCATATCCTCCCAAACACTTGTAATTATCTCTTATTTTACTAGTAGCCATTCTAGTAGGTGTGATGTGGTATCTCATTGTAATTTTGATTTCCATTTCCCTAATAGCTACTGATATTGAGCATATTTTCATGTGCTTTTTAGCCATTTGTACATACTCTCTGGAGAATGTTCAGATTTTCTGGTACCATAGTACAGGAAGTGATAAAGAGAATTTTGAGCTGAACTTTAAGGATTGAGTAAGAAGTTGCCATGCAGAAGAGGAGGACTGATCAGTCCAAACTAAGTAAATAGCATGTATACAGAAATTGACCTATAAATTTAGTGTCTGGAACAAGTACAGTATTTGGTATGTGAAGGAAAATGGGACATATATAGCAAAAGTGAGGCTGAAATTATAAGCTAGAGCAGGGTTGGGTAGGATCCTAATTTCTAGGATAAGTTTGGAAATTGAATTCCCTAAGACCATGTATTTTCATGATGTTTTCCAAGAAGGTATACATGTTTCTTAGAGCCCTCAGCTACAATGGAGGGAGTAAGAAAGCTGTATCATACAATCATTTTCAGTAACCATGGCTACTGGAACACAGCTCTACATTTTCAGGCAGTTCCCTCCAGCCTCTCCATTGCATCTTGACTAACAAATAGGTGAATAACAAGGTGTAAGAATAGCCTCCAGGATAACCTCTCAACCCTGTTTGGAATCTCTCAGTCATTGACACTTTGTCTCATTTCACTCTTCCCCCTTTTGGTCAAGAAGGTTTTCTCAATCCCTTGATGCTGAGTCTCAGCTCATTCTAGGATTTCTGTCCCACGTTGCCAGGAAGGTCCACAACCCTGGGAGTCATGTTCCACATAGACAGGGGGAAGGTGGTGAGTTTGCTTGTTGTGTTGGCTAGAGAGAGAGGCCACATCTGAGTAACAAAAGAGGTTCTCTTAGGGGTGACTCTTGGGTCTAATTTTAAGTAGGCTTGACCTATCCTTTGTGAGGTTAAGTTTCATATGAACAAATCCCAAGACTGGGGGCTCACTGGCAGGCTGTTTTAAAGTCATTTGCATGTGGGTAAAAAAGCAGTCTGTACTAGGAGAAAGGAAAGGACAGCACAAGCAAATTCCAACTTCAGATTTAATTAAGAAATAGGCTTCTGAATACATGCTCCAAGCACAGATAAACCCAGAGCAAGCACAAAAGCAACCCTGAGATCTCTTTTGGTGGAAAGGAGAGAGGGATGATGAAAACCCAAAAAGTAAACAAACAAACCAACAAACAAAAAGAGACTTTTGGAGTTGGTTGAGCTCAGTATATTGGAAAAGAACTGAGTCCAAAAAAAGAGGCACATATAGCTGAATACCAATTCCAGCTCTTGATTGGCAAACCCAGGGAGTTTGGGTGTGCTGGTTTGAAACTGTTATGTATCACAGAAAAGCCATATTATTTAATTCTCTTTCAATATTGCTGGATGATGTCTTCTTGATTGTTTCCATGGAGATATTGACCCACCTAATTGTGGGTGTTCACTTTTGATTATATGGTTTCCATGGAGATGTGTCTCCATCCATTTAAGGTCAAGTTGCTTACTGGAGCCCTTTAAGAGGAAACCATTTTGGAAAAAGCTTTAGCGCCATGAGAGCCACCAGAGCCACCAGGATCAACAGGGCCCATGAAGCCAGAGACATTTGGAGATGAAGAAGAGGGGGTTATTGCATGACTCATAGTATTATGTGACTAAGAATATGATGAAGTCAACAATCTGCCCAAAAAGTCCTCACCCCGAAAGTTATAGTATAGATTTTTTATACATTACAACATGTTTTACAGCTGATTTCTTTTTTTTATTTTTTCATTTTTTTAAGTGCAATTTTATTGAGATATATTCATATACCAAATAATCCACCCAGATATACAATCAATGGTTCACAGTATCATCACATGGTTGTGTATTCATCACCACAATGTATTTCAGAACACTTTCATTATTCCAAGAATACAATAAAAATAAGAACACCCACAACATCCTATACCCTTTATCCCCTATTATTTATTTATTTACTTATTTAGTCTTTATTTTATTATTCATCTGCCCATACATTGGAAAAAGGTAGTGTCAGTCACAATGTCTTCACAATCACATGGTAACACAAAAAAGCAATATATTGCAAAATATATTGCAAAAGTCAAGAATCCAGTCTACTAGATTACAGTTCAACAGTTTCAGGTATTTCCTTCCAGTTTTTTTAACACCTTAGAAACTAAAAATAAATATCTATATAATGCATAAGAATAACCTCTACAATTACCTCTTGAATCTATTTGAAATCTCCCAGCCACTGAAGTTTTGTTTTGTTTCATTTCTTTTCCCCATTATGGCCAAGAAGTCATTATATATTGCATGATGCCAGAGCCAGGTTAATCCTTTGGTGTCATGTCCCATGTTGCCAGGGAGAATTAGACCCTTGGACATCATATCCCACATAGGAGGGAGGGTTATGAGTTTGTCTGCAGAAATTGGCTGAGAGAGAGAGGTGACACCTGAGTAACAAAATAGGTCCTCTTGGGATGACTTTTAGGCACAATTATAAGTAGGCTTGGCTTCTCCTTTGCAGGAATAAGTGTCATAAAGGCAGGTCTGAAGCTCAAGGGCTTGACTTATTAAATTGGGAGTCTATTTCTTGCAAGAATATCAGGAATTCCCAAGGTGGGAAGTTTAATATTTCCACCTTTTCCCCCAGTTCCTCAATGTGCCTTTGCAAATATATTTTCCCCCACTTTCTGCCTAAAATACTCTGGGACTTATAAGGGTATTACATTAAACTGTACAGAATAACTAGATCTCATTCCCTATTCTAGGTTCCATGCAATTGTGCCCTTTCACTAAACTGACCTTACAGGTTAAATTAGAGAGCATGCTACAGAAAATGTAAGTTTTGTACAAAATAAACATCTCCTTCTTTGGTCTCAACCAGAAGTTGAAGTTTTAAATACAGTCAATATCATCCATTACCCTATATTCTGATTTACCTTAATCCTAAACAGGTTGACTTAATTCATATTTTAATTGAAGTCTGATCTCTTTTTTTTGGCTTCTTTAACATTTGCTGTATGGAGGAATGCCAATTTTCTGAGCTACAGAACTCTAACTCTGAGTCTCAGATGTCACACAGATACCCAGCATTCCAAGGAATTACCAGGCTATAAACAAACAATTCAGCATCTCAGAATTTAGAAATAACAGTTAAACCTCAGAAATAGATGTTACTACCGTAAGAGCTTACAATCTAGGAACTTTTACAATAAGCCTTATTGAACATTTTGTTCTCCTTAGTCATTGATGGCCCAATCTCTGCCCACATTCAGTCCCTGGAGAGCCTAAGCTTTTGAATTCAATTCTCAGCCTCTGCTCATTATATTTAACTCATATTATTGAGGCCTTACAATATTTTTCCTTTTGTTTCTGGCTTATTCCACTCAACATAATGTCCTCAAGGTTCATTAACTTAGTTGTATCCCTTACAATTTCATTCCTCCTTGCAGCTGCTCAATATTCTATTGTATGTGCACGCCAGTTTGCACTATTGTTCATGCATTGATGTACGCTTCAGCCACCACTGTCTACTGCAAATCATAAATAATGCCACCATAAACACAAGTGTGCAAATGTATATTTGTGTCCCTGTTTTCAGTTCTTCCAAATAGATACCAAATAATAGGTTGCAGGATCATATGGCAAATCTGCACTTATGCATTCACCACCACAATCTATTTGAGAACATTTCCAAATTTCTTCTGCAAAGGAAAAACTGAAAATAATAAAACATTAAAAGAAATAATAAAAAGAAAAGTTTAAAGAATAAAAATTAAAAAGGAAGGAAAATCAAGAATTTCATATCCCTCATTATGTCCTCTTTTTATTTATATTTAACTTTGGTATATTTCCTTTGTAACAGTTAATGGAAGCACAGTACAATACTACTATTAAATATAAACCCTAGATACCACTGACTGTATTTTTTTCTATATGCCATCCCCTTTCCAACACCTTACAATGGTGACATTCATTTACTCTCCCTCATGTAAAACCTTTCTTGTATTAGTACATTTACTCAACCTTATTTCCCACTCTGGGTGTCACTGAGTTATACAGACCCAAATTTTATCCTCTATCTTTCCTTCTGTTGTCAAACATGGCTGTAGCCTTCATTTAGCAACCATATTCACACTCAGCTTTGATCATTATGCTTACAAAGTTGTGCTACCATCCGAAAGTATTGTGCTATCCATTTCTCGATCTTTACACTTAACCTTTTTGAACATTTTGTACTCCTTCAGCCTCAAACACCCAATCTCTACTCTCTATCTCCTGATAACCTGTGTTCTTAACTTTAACTCTCAAAGATTTGCAGTATGGTTAGTCTATAATAAACCATATTGTATTTATCCTTTTGTTTCTGCTTAATTTTACTCAACATAATGTCCTCAAGGATTATCCACATCGTTACATGACTCTTGAATTTACTCTGTCATACAGCTGCATATTATTCCATCATATGTGTATAACACAGTCTGTTTATCCACTCATCTGTTGATGGTCATTTGGGCCATTTCCATCTTACTTGGCAATCCTGTATAATGTTGCTATAAATATTGGTCTACAAATGTATATTTGTGTCTCTGCCTTCAGTTTTTCTGAATATATACCTACAAAAGGTATTGCTGTATCATCTGCCAATTGTATACTTAGCTTCCTGAGAAACGACCAAACAGCATTCCAGAACAGTTGCACTGTTCCACATTCCAACCAACAGTGAATTAGTGTCTTTCTTTCTCCACATCCTCTCTAGTACTTGTCATTTTCTGTTCTTTTTTTTTTTTTCATAATTGCCATTCTGGAAAGTGTGAGGTGATATCACATTATGGTTTTGATTTGCATTTCCTTAATTGCTAATAAATTTGAGCATCTTTTCATATGTTTTTAAGCGATTTGTATTTCCTCTTAGGAAAAGTGTTCACACATACCTTTTGAATATTTTTAACTTGAATTGTGTATTGGTTTCTCAAGTGCTGTTAGAATGCCATATACCAGAAATGGAATGGCTTTTAAAAAGAGAATTTAATAAGTTGCAAGTTTACAGTTCTAAGGCAGTATAAATGTCCAAACTAGGGCATCCAGGGAAAGATGCCTTGACTCAAGAAATACTGGTGGGTCCAGAACACCTCTGTCATCTGGGAAGGAATATGTCTGTCATCTGCTTGTCCATTCACTTCTGGTTTTAAACAGCTTCCCTGTGGTTATTTTCTTTCTTCATCTCCAAGCATCTGGGTCTCATGTTGGCTCTGTCAGCTGTGAACTCTCTCCAAAATGTTTCCTCTTCTAAAGGACTCCAGTAAACTAATCAAGAGTGGCAAGGTCATATCTCTATCTAGTCAACAGGGCAAACCAAAAATTGGGTCTGTCACATCTTCATGGAATCAATCCAATCAAAATGTCTTGCCCACAATTGGGTCTGTCACTTCTCCATGGAAAGAATCCAGTCAGCGTTTCCACCTCACAATATTAAATGAGAATTAAAGAACATACTTTTCTAAGGTACATAACCCAGCTTTTCTAAGGTTCAAATCAGCATAGATTGTCTTTTTGTTATTGAATTATGTCATCTCCTATATGCTGCTTGCATAAAATATCTTTTCCCAATCTTTCACATTCAACATGCTTTTGTGCTTGACTCTAAAGTGAGTCTCTTGCAGACAGTATATAGATGGGTCATATTTTTAAAATTTATTTATTAATTAAAAAAATTTAACAAATGAACTAAAAGCATTAACCTATATAATCAGTAATTCACAAGATCATCACTTAGTTGCATATTCATGATTTCTTAAAACATTTGCCACAATTCAGAAAAAGAAATAAAAAGACAACAGAAAAAGAAATAAAACAAAAACAGAAAAAAAAGATTATACATACCATACCCCTTACCCCTCGCTTTCATTAGCATTTCAAACTAAATTTATTTTAACATTTGTTCCCCCTATTATTTATTTTTATTCCATATGTTCTACTCATCTGTTGACAAGGTAGATAAAAGGAGCATCAGACACAAGGTTTTCACAATCACACAGCCACATTGTGAAAGCTATATCATTATTCAATCATCCTCAAAAAATATGGCTACTGGAACACAGCTCTGCATTTTCAGGCAGTTCCCTCCAGCCTCTTCATTGCATCTTGACTAACAAGGTGATATCTACTTAATGTGTAAAAATAACCTCCATGATAACTGCTTGACTGTGTTTGGAATCTCTCAGCCATTGACACTTTGTCTCATTTCACTCCTCCCCCTTTTCGAGAAGGTTTTCTCTGTCCCTTAATGCTGAGTCTCAGCTCATTCTAGGGTTTTTCCCAATCCCTTGATGCTGAGTCTCATCTCATTCTAGGATTTCTGTCCCATGTTGCCAGGAAGGTCCACACCCCTGGGAGTCATGTCCCACATAAACAGGGGGAGGGTGGTCAGATTGCTTGTTGTGTTGATTGGAGAGAGAGGCCACATCTGAGCAACAAAAGAGGCTCTTTTTGGGGTGACTCTTAGGCCTAAATTTTAAGTAGATTTGACCTATCCTTTGTGGGGTTAGGTTTCATGTGAACAAACCCTAAGACTGGGGGCCCAGCCTATAGCTTTGGTTGTCCACACTGCTTGTGAGAATATCAAGAATTCAACTTGGGGAAGTTGAATTTCTCCCTGTTCTCACCATTCCCTGAAAGGGACTTTGCAAATACTTTTGCACTCACTGATCGAATCACTCTGGGATTCACCGGGGCATCACTCTGGACAAACCAACAAAATCTCATGTCCTATCTGAGATTCCAAGCACTTATGGTTTTCAATCAAACTATCTACATGTTATATTAGGAAAATCACTAGTCAAAATATAAATTTTGTACCAAATAAACATTTTTTGCTTTGGTCTCACACATAAGATGAGGTTTTAAAATATTAATACCATCTATTTTCAGCACCCTGCAGTAATGACAGTCCTTTGTTCTTCCTCATGCAAAAACATTTTAAAAATTTGTACATTTAGTCACTATTATTATACACTGTAGGCATTCCTAGATTATACCTAGATGAGTCCTATTTTTTAATCCATTGTCAGCCTACGTCTTTTGATTGGGGAGTTTAATCCATTGGCATTTAATGTTATTATTTTAAGGCACTACTTTCTTTACCCACTTTTCCTTAGGATTTTAAAGGTCATATCATTTATGTTCTCTCTTTTTATGCTTCCTGATAATCTTATGTTTTAGTTTGCAAACTCATAGAATTCAATATACCAGAAACAAAATGGCTTTTAAAATGGGAACTTATTACTTTGCAAGTTTGCAGTCCTAAGGTCACAAAATGTCTGAACTATGGCATCCAGTGAAAGATACCTTGATTCAAGAAAGGGTGATAAATATCTCTGCCAGCTGAAAAGGCATATGATGATGTCTACTAGCCTTCTTTTCTCATTTCATAAGACTTCCCCAGGGGTGTTTTCCTTCTGAATCTCCAAAATCTCTGGCTGTGTGGGCTCTGTCAGCACTGTTGGTTCTGAGCTCTTTCCAAAATGGTTCTCTCTTAAAGGATCGAGTAAGCAACTCCACCTTGAGTGGGCAGAGGCCCATTTCCATGGAAACCATCTAATCAAGTGTGGGTTACCACCACAATTGTGTCACATCTTCATGGAAGCATCAAAAACAAATCCAACCCAGTAATATTGAATGAGGATTAAAAGATATGGCTTTTCTGGGGTACATAGTAGCTTCAAGCTGATATATCTTCATTTATACATTCCTCCCAAACTTTTCCTTCTTTTCCTTTCCTATCTGCCTGTAGCACTCTATTTTGTGTTTCTTGTATAGCAGGTCTCTTCTTCATGAACTCACTCAGTTTATTTGTCTGAAAATGTACAGATATGGTCAAAATTTTGCCCTAAAATTATTGTTGGGGATTATATATAAGGTTGCTTGTAAATGTACATCATATTCTAGTGTTATAAAGTCCAAAGAAAAGCATCTTATCATGAAGATTTGCTCTTACTTGGGAGAAGGCGGCTCAAAAGTACAGTATTCTTCTGAACAAAGAGAGAAATCACTTCACATTTAATAAGATGGAAAATGCATTGGCTTCCATAGTATCCAAATATCTTAGTCTAGTACTTTCTATTATGCACATTAACCTGACTTAAATTGAAAGTCATCCAAAATCTTACATAGCCCTTATTAACAGAGCCAACAACTGTAGTATAAGACAAAATATTTCTCATAATAATAAAAATAAAACTGGCTCATACCTCTGAAACCATGTGAATGTATGACATTTTTAAAAAATCACTCTTGATTTGGAGAATCACATTTACATTATACAAACCTATATGCCAGGTCAAAGAGGGTAGGGATATAAATGTACACTAAAATTTAAATGTTTTCCAAAGATATAAAACAGATTCCATTTATGGCATGAAAGATTACAAATGTACACCTGTACAACAAAGGTAAGTGTCACTACTAAATTAACAAGATTTTTATAATAAAACATTGAAACAAGATTTGATTTCAAAGCCTTAACTTACATCTTTTGCTAAACACACAATGCATATATTTATAGGAAACAAAAAAGATGTCTAAATAAGTAAAACGGCTTAAAAGTTGAGCTATCAAACTCACTTTTCAGTGCCCCCTCTTTTTTTCAGGTGGAGTTTTTTTTTTAATTAAACATAACCTCATACAAACACAAATATTCTTACCTTGGCTTTCATGGTTCTGCCTCTGAAGACATTTTGGCTTCATCTTGTCCCATTTCTGGTCCTTTTAGTCCAGACTGATAGCAGTTCTCTTTAAACAGTTCCCACAACACCCTTGTCGGCTTTCTATGCAATATGCTGGGATCATACACATCAGAAAATAGAACTTTTCACAAATCCTTCTGCATAAGTCAATCTGAAATCTTTGCTTGTCCTGTAATGGCTAACTACTTTGATGCTTGCATAAGTCCTCATATGGGGCCCTATTGACTGGGGTCTCACTTTCTGGAAGCCCAGAATTTTCCAGAACACCAATTTCTGGTTACTTTATACTCAAGTGTTTAGTTCTTAGCTTTTTCTTTCCTGTCATGTTTAACTATAAACTGTAAGGAGAGATCAGGCTGCACTTTACACATTTAATTTGGAAATCTCTTCTGTTAAATATCCAAGTTTGTAGCTTTTAAAATTTTTTAATTGGTCTTCTATTTAAACCAAAATTGACTTTTTTGCCAGATTCTTTGCCACTTTAAAACAAGGGCTGCCTTTCTTCTAGTTTGTAATAACACATGCATCATTTCTGTCTAAAGCCTTATCAGAAGAACCTTTAGAGTCCATATTTCTATCAACATTTTCTTCAAAGCATTCTAGGGCTTTTCTATCAAGCTTCTCACAACTGTACCAGCATCTTCCCCTCAGTAATTTAAAAAGCTGTTTTGACATATTTGGTATTTTCAAATCAGAGCACCGACTTCTCTGATACCAAAATTTGTTCTAGTTAATAAGTAACCTGACTGTGCTATACCAGAAATGGAATGCCTTTTAAGAAGGAGAATGTATTAAGTTGCAAGTTTTCACTTCTAAGGCCATGAAAATGTCCAAATTAAGTCACCAACAAGATGTTATGTTCACTCAAGAAAGGCCAATAAAGTTCAGGATTTATTTCTCAGCTGGGAGGGCTTATGGTGACAACTGCTAGCTTTCTTTCCTGGTGTCTTATTTCATAAAGCTCCCCCATAGGTGTTTTCCATATTCATCTCCCAAGGCCTCTGGCTGCATGGACTCTGTTGGTTCTGGTTGGTCTCATGGCTCTAAAGCTTCTTCCAAAATGATTTCCCTTAAAGGACTCCAGTAAGAAACCACACTTTGAATTGGTGGAGACACATCTAAATGAAAATCATCTGATGAAAAGTTACCACCCTCAATTGGGTGGGTCACATCTCCATGGAAACAATAAAAATGATACTACCCAACAATATTAAATGAGGATTAAAGGACATGGATTTTCTGGGGTACACAAATTCAAATGAGCACACACTATGATTCTTTGTCATTGATTTTTTCCAAAGTTAATTTTACTGAGACATATTCATGCACCATACAATCCATCCAATGTATATCATCAGTGGCTCCCTGTATCATTATATGGTTGTGCATTCATCACCATAATCAATCTTAAAGTCTTTAAATTATTCCAGAAAAAAAATTAAAAGAAAAAGAAAAACCCACCCATTACTGATCCTTAATATTTCATTCTATCCAATTTAAAGACATACAACAAAGGTAATTTAACTAAGACGGTTGTATTTTACGAGAAAGATATATATATATATATATATATATATATATATATATATATATATATATAGAGAGAGAGAGAGAGAGAGAGAGAGAGAGAGAGAGAGAGAGAGATCAATGGAACAGAGCAAAACCTCCAGAAGTAGATCCATACAAACAGGCAACTGATTTTATTTTTGCTCTATAGCTATATAATCATCACCAAAGATCAGGATGGCTAGAGTACAGCTCAAGAATGTCCTTTATTTCCTTCTAGGTATTCTAATACACTAGAAAGTAAAAAGAAATATCTTGGGTGCATGGGTGGTTCACTGGTAGAATCCTTGCCTTACATGTGGGAGACCCAGCTTTGATTCCTGGACCATGCAACCCTCCCCAAAAGAAATATCTTTATAATGAATTTGTAGTAATAATCATTTGTTAAATCTGACTCTCTCCATTACGCTTCTTCCCTTGCATTTAATCTTTTTCTCAATCTTCAAGAACATCTGGGCAATGACCATTCTGACTCCTCCATGCTAGAAATGGGCATTGACCTCATAAGGTAGAGGTATACAACTGGTCATTGTTCTTGGAGAGACTGATGACTCCAGGTTTCAGGACTTATCTTGCATAAGAACAATCTGGAGGTCTTAAGTTTCTGAAAAAGTAAGCCTACTAGGTTAAACATTTATAGAGTCATAGGTAGAGCCCTGGGTACTCTTTAGGGTTTTCAGGAATACTGTTGGTTGGGGCTTGGCATGCTGTGGCAATTTTAAATATTCTGGCTAAAGATTGCTTAAGAGTAACCTTCAGAATGACTTTGCAACTCTATTTGAGACCTTTTAGCCACTGAAACTTTGTTTTCTTGAGTTTTTCTCCTTTCTGGTCAAGAAGGTATTTTCAGTCCCATAATACCAGGGCCAAACTCATCCTGAGAGCCATGTTCCTCATTTGCAACTCCTGGGAGTCATGTCACACATAGGGGGTGGTTAGGGAGCTTATTTTCAGAGTTGGTTGAGAGAGAGGCCTTGTACCCTGTTTGAGTGGAAGAGTTGTGTTGCCTCAGGCATTAGAGAGGGCGGAACACATTCCTTGGAGATTAGGGAGAGGCTGACTGCCAACCCATTGTTTTGAAAGCATACAGCATGTGCCCCTGAGATGCCAGAGAGCCTGGGTGTGGCTGCAATGATTGGAGAGAATGGAGCTGATTAAAAGTTGTCTCTCCAATGTCCCCCAAGGTTGCATTCAGAGAGAGGTGGGCCACTACATGGGCCCCTAAAAAAGGTGGGACTGCTGCTTTCCTAAAGTCCTGAAGATAAACGACTCTCAGACTTTGAAATCTAATGGCATTTGCCTTTCTGGTTTCTAGAATTGAGTCCTATAGCCCCTATTTTCCTTCCAATTTCTCCCTATGGAAATGAGAATATGTATCCTATGACTGTCCCTCCTTTTTATGTTGGTAGTGCTAGAAAGAACACCTTACCTAAAAAAAAAAAAAAAAAAAAAACACCTTACCTGAAAGAGAATGAATGGTCACCTGACTGTGGAAAATAAAACAATGTATTTATGATCTTGCAAGAACAGACACCTAACCAAAAAATGGTGGCTGGTATGCTAAGTACCTGAAAGCAGTGATATTAATCTAACCTGCAAGTTCCTCCCCTGTTTCTCTGCTGATTGGATACTCCAGAGGTTACAGCCTATCCAGATAATCTAACTAATCCAAATTTCCAGTGGAAGGTTCCTGCTTTTGATTATGCTTTATATTTCAATGCCCTGGCCATAACTTATTTAAACTTTTTTCTACCTATTTGGTGCCAATTCTAAGCTTACATCAGAGGTGCTTGTAAGGCCTGGTCTGGTAGCCTCTGGCTGGAAGGCCCCCACCCGAACTAAAACCGTGAACATCTGGGCATACAGCTGTTCAAACTCAGCCAATCAGGACCTGCCCTGATAAACAAAGGACCCCCACTGCACACGGCCCGTAGCTATGCCCCTGACCATGGCCTGTAGCTATTCCCCCGGCCCTACAGCACACAAAACTCCTAACCTACCACAGGAGGCCCCATAGGCATCATCAGCAACCCCCACTAGCTAGCCTATATCTAACCCTGCTGCTCCTAGGGGGGCATGACTTCCCCGGCCTGCATCCTGAGCACCCAGACCCGGAAGCCTCGCCCTGGGACAATAAAATTTTAAACTCGGGCTCAGTTTCTCTGATTTCTCAGTTGGCTACTATTCTAGTTTGCTAGCTGCCAGAATGCAACACACCAAAGATGGATTGGCTTTTAATAAAAGGGGATTTATTTTGTTGGTTCTTCAGAGGAAAGGCAGCTAACTTTCCACTGAGGTTTTTCTTACGTGGAAGGCACAAGATGGTCTCTGCTGGTCTTCTCTCCAGGCCCCTGGGTTCCAACAACTTTCCCCGGGGTGACTTCTTTCTGTATCTCCAAAGGCCTGGGCTGAGCTGCTAGTGCTGAGATGAGGAATGCTGAGCTGCTTAGCAGTGCTACATTGCAATCTCCCATTTAAGCACCAGCCAATTAAGTCAAACGTCACTCATTGCAGCAGACACGCCTCCTAGCTGACTGCAGATGTAATTGGCAACAGATGAGGTTCACGCACCATTGGCTTATGTCCGCCGCAACAAGACTAGGTATGCTCACCTGGCTAAGTTGACAACTGAATCTAACTAACACAGCTACCATTTAAAACCTGACAGTGCTCTCCTTCCCTGCCTTCAAGACTGGTTTGAGTTGCTCTGCAGCTCTTTCCTTGTACCATCTTGTATGAAAGCTAAACTTAATTTTCTTAGAAATATTCCCTCTTTCTTTTTGAATTCTTTTAGTTCTCACATTTTAGTCTTTCTTCAAACTTGATAAAAGCCTTTTCACACATTTCATCATGAGATCTTCCTTTTTAAGGGGACACAAAGTGTTTTGCTTGTACAGAATAGGCATTGGCTTTGTTAAGGCAGTCTCAATGAGTCTGTGAACCAACCCTTGGGCACATGGGATAAGGCAGCACCCAAGTGCTGTGAGTAGCCCAGCTATGATGATTAAGGAAATCAGCATGGACAGTGCCACCTCTTTCCATTTCCTAGACCAGTTTTATAATCATCCCATGAGGGGGCTATCAATGCTTGAATTTTTCACCAATTCCTCAGATAAGGCCATCAAGCCTTTTAAAGCTTTGGTGATAGTTCCATTTGGTGCTGTATTATTGGGGCTAAATGGACAACTATCCCTTACCATAACACAAATGCCTCCTTTTTCAGCTAATACCATGTCTAGGGCCATCCTGGTCTCCCATCATTTGGCCAGTAGCATCCAACTGTTCTGCTATTCTCTTAAATCTTTGCTAATTAATCCATCCCATGTGTTTTGTTGATGGGGATTTATCAGGCTAAGGATGATTCAAAGCCTGCAGTTACTTGATTCTTACCCTTAACTCATCCAGGATTCCCCTTAGCAACCTTTTCATTAAAGAAACCAAGTAAGCTTCTTTTTTATAACTTTTTATGTGAGTTAGAACTTCCTTCTCCCTTTCAAATGCCAAGGTGAAAGGGATGGCAAACTGGACCAGAGCACAGGTCCCCTTCCACCCTTTAGGCAATACCTGTCAGAGGATGCCCTTTCCACAGTACCACCAAAGACTTTTTTGGGGTATGGTTAAATTGGAGAAAATGCCAGTACTATATTCAGTCACATCCCATGCTTGGGTACATGAGGTCATGGTCCCATGGTCTTGGAGCCCTTTTTCCCATCTGGAGAGACAGGAAAAGTGATTTTCTGGACTTGAGATGAGAAGGCAATGTGGTCTTGACTTTTCTGCCCCTGACTGGAGGGAAAAAAGAGAACAATGTATTATAATTTTCACCAGGAGTAGTATTCTGAAAAAGGATTACCATGCACTTGAAATCCTCTTCATGTTCCTCCATACCCACTGGAAAGGGCACAGAAAGAGTAGTGGGTCAGTCTGTTGTGCAATCATAACTGTTGCTTTTGTTTAGACTCTAGATTGTATATTTGATCCATTCCACTAAGGCATTTGGATCTCTGTACCCTGTCTCTATCCCTATGGTTTGCCTCAAATTTTCTGTTCTGTCTACCCTGGTAACTTTGGGATCATTGTGTATTGGGGAACCTCTAGTTGAGTGTCCTTAGGCACTATAGAAGAGTTAACTGGAGAGTGTATTATAGGTATCAGGGACTGTATTTGTATCCTAAACCTTCCTAGAAGGTTTTTGAGGTCAACCCCCATCCTATATATTGTATTAACTACTACTGCATTTCTGCTGCCCCCCCCCCCCCCCACTGAATGTTTGCTTGCTTCCTTTATGGTTATCACAACCAGGTTACACTGCTTTTAAGTTTGAGCCTATGTCCACAGTCCATACTTGAAACTGGGTAGTCCATTTTACATCATCCCAGGAGGGACAAGGAAAAGCTCGACTGTAACTGCCCCCTACTTGTTGTGGACACAAATATTTGTTTTCCCCACTCAATTGCCATTGATTTGTTAAGTCTCCACAGTCTTTTATTTGCCAAGCATCAAATGTTGGGCCTGGAGCACAGGACCCCTTCCTCCCAAGATGTAACCTACCCCTAGCAAATATTTCAGAAAGCCTTTCTTAAAACAAACTGCTTCAACCCCACATGTCATTCAGTCTACATCAGCTGCTCTCTTGCAACAACCTCCCATTAGTCAGTCTCCACTCTCTGGCTAATGCATTCTTTTGTAAACTCCCCTTATTTATTATATGCCCTCCAGCATATATAACCCAGCATAAAGGTGGCATTGAAATTTTAAACCTTACCAATGGAAAGCTGCCAACTTCAAACTTAGCCCTCTATTTCGGAAAACTAACCAGTAAGGACTTGCTTAACACTTGCCCCCAACTCTTTAACGCTAAGCCTTAAAAACCCTATCCTTCCTTCCACCACCTCAGGGCAGCTATTTTTTCTCTTTCTCTTGAAACTTTGCCAGGGTGTTTCTATTTCTCCATGAAATAAAGACTTTGCTTAAACTCTTTTTTTCCACCTCCTTCCTGGTGAGTTTGCCTTTCATCAAACTGTACAGTCTGAGACTTTAAACTTTCAATTGCATTCATTTTCAATTTGATAGGGCTTGTTGTATCCTCAGTTTGAAACTTATGAGTAGTGTAATTATTCTCATTTTTAAATTGACCCTTAGATCCCTCATCTGTCTTCCTTGGATAAGACTTTTCTTTGGTCAGTGTCACTATTAACTATTGTTAGATTAAAATACAAAACCCAAACTCCAAATCCAATAACCCCTTTCATTCTCCCAACTATTGTCTTTTTAACATGATTTTAATGGGACCAACGTTGGAGTTATTTCCCAGGAATTGGACTATGGCATTGGGCACTTATCATCCAGCTTAGGTATTGGTCCTTTCACTTGGATGTAGTGAGTCCAGTCTTTCTCTGTCGTCTGGATGGCCATTTCAGTTGTCAACATCTTTCCCAGGCTGGTTGGAGTTTGGACTCGTTCCATGATTTGATGAGGACTCAACTTCTGGGTTGCTGTGGATGGGCAGCAAATTCAAGAAGTGGGATCAGGGCCAGCAAGCCAAGGTGCCTGAGGGATGACAGAGAAAAGGACAAAGCCAGTATATAATTCTTAAGGAAGATGTCCTTTGCAAAGTCATCTACTTGCATGGTCTGTCCTAAGGCAAAATTCTCCTCTGGTTCTGGACCTGTAAAACTCAGAATAACTTATTTGCTGCTAACATACAAAGGAGGGACAGCCATAGGATACATATTCCAAATTCCGTAAAGAGAAATTGAAAGGAACACAACCGTCATCAGACCCAAGCAATTTTGAAAACTTGCAGGGCAAACTCCATTAGATTTCAAAGTCTAAGAACCATTTATCTTCTGGGCTTTAGAAAGTGGCAGTCCCACCCTTTCCAAGGGACTAGGCAGTGATCTGCCTCTCTCCAATGCAACCCTGGGGAACACTTTGTGATCTCTCTAGACCACACCCCTCTTGACTCCTCCCTTTCCAAGCTTCAAGTCACACATGGGCTTTCTGCCTTCTCCAGGATACATGACCATTCCCTCCACTTAGTGGCAGCCAGGCTCCCCCTATCCCCAAGGAATGCACTTAACTCTCTCCAAGATTGGGGTGGCTCCATTCCTCCATCATGAGGTGAAAGGCCCATCCTCTGCATTCAGGGCAAACTCACCTTCTCCAAATGCTTGGGTGGGTCTGCTCTCCAAGCCCAAGGCCTCCAGACTTCATACCCCAACCTACACTGTTATGCACTGAAGCCATTTTTCTTCCAATGCATCCCTTCCTTGTCCCTCCCTGTTCTAACTGGCAGTGGCTTTTTTTATACAGATGCCACAACACTTTAGCTGGCCTTCTGTGTAGTAGTTTCAGGTTATGTCCATTAGCCAGTCTTATGAGTATTATTAGATCCTTCCCAATAAGTTACTCCCAGCTTCAGGAATGTACAGCAGGGGGCTTATAATTTGGTCATTCCTCCAACAGGTATTAGTAGGTTTGAAAATGGGGACTTTAAACTTCTCCCCTTTTATCCCTGAAACTGTAAGGGTGCTACCAAGAATTTGATACCCCTTTGGGATATGGGTCACAGAAGACCAAGCTGCCCCAGTGTCCACCAAAAATGTAATTTCTCCTTGATATGGGCCCACCTTTAGATTTATCAAAGGCTTCCAGTGCACTCTTGCGATGAGGAGCCTCTGATGTCCCTAATGTTCAAGATTCATTAGGGGTATTACTCAACCTTCTTTCTTTAAATTCAGGTATTCCCTTTCAAAATGACCAGGTTTCCCACACTGATAACACCCTGCTGAGTTTTGTGCTCTCTTCTCTCCTTTATCCCCTTTGGCCCAGACTGTTTCACTATCTTGCCTTTGCCTGTCTCTTCCCTGCTTTATCTATAGTCCCTTCTTGATCATGTGGTTGACCATGCTCAACATGACTTTAGCTTGTTGCTTCTGCTTTCCTTTTCCTTTTTTACAACCCACTATAACCAATGGCATGGCAGGGGAAGCCATCCATCCAAGTGACTTAGTTTCTGCATTTAGGAACACCCAGCCAGCATTTGAACTGGATCCTTGGACAAGCCCACCCTTGGCCCAACCCTGCTGGCCCATCTCTGGGACTGGCCCCCACCCACAGAGCGGCCAGCAGCTGTGCAGTCCTGGGAGCCTGGGGATGGGCCACACATGGCAGAGACGCTTAGAGGAGGGAGCTGGGTGATTGCCAAGCCCTCACTTACAGTCCCGATGCCTCTGCCCACCCTCGTCTGCCAGGTGGCTTTGGTTTGCCTGCATTCCTGGACTTGGCAGAGACCATGGGTCTCTCCATGTAGTAGTTACCATCACACCGCTAATGGCTACAGAGCTGCCAGGGTTGGCATGTGCCCCATGACCACTACAAGCAGGGCCTGTTCTCAGCACCTCTTTTCTGCTTTACCCTTGAGCAAACAAGACCCCTGGTAACTGGCACTTAGAAAATACCCAGTGAATATCTCTTTCCCTAATGCTGCTTCTCCAGTGTAGATTCAAAGCTGAGAGCTCCAGTGCATCCTTTCATACTCCTAACACTTAGCAGTTCTGAGCACTCCCTTTCACTTGCACCCGACCTACCTCTCATACAACACCTTAGAGCAGACAAACAACAAACAAAAGTTCACACCTGCACCAAAGAAGGAACAGGCAATCCTGCATCTAAAATAAAATGTGTAAGCAAAGAAAGGAGCCCGATTGGATTTTTTTATTGTCATGGGCAGGCACCAGGAATCAAACCTGTGTCTCCGGCATGACAGGTAAGAACTCTGTCTGCTGAGCCACTGTGACATGTCCCCCATTGGATCTTAAGGGCTGTTATCACCAGTAAAGTTGAATACAGCAAAACTTCACAACTAAAATACACTTTGAGAAACTCTCAATAACTCTTCTAGTGGTTTATCTTTCCACCTCTCTAATTTCTGTATCTTTTCCTTAATGTCAGACCAAGACCCCTTTACATCTTTGGGCCACAGGACTATCAGGGTCTATCCTTGAATATTTCCTTACTTGGTCAGTCAACTTTTGCAGGTAAGCAGAGAGAGTTTTGTTTAAATTCATTCCTCAAAAAAACATAATACACAATACAATTTTACTGGAAAATTTGCATCTTTAGTATAACCAAGAACCCTTTCTGTCTCTTTAATCATCCAACCTCTCCTTGGCTCACTTTCTTCCCAAAATAAATCAGAAAGCAGACATCTTTTCTGCAACCTCAAATAATGCCAACATTATTGTTCTATTGGAAGGTCCTATCAGAAGACACCACAACCCTCCTGGGGGTCCAATTCCTGCATTAGCATTTTCATCAAGACTGAATTCCTACAGGAAAATGTTCCTACATCAGGATAGTTTTATTCACCCATTTGTTTCACTCCCATTAGTAACAAGTCTGCAACTCCTGCCTTTGGCAAGGGATTTCTTATAGAGAAACCCACACTCTGCATCAAGTGGTCACATACCAGTATCAAACCAAAGAGACAAAACTAGAAAATACCAGAATATCAGTAACTCTGGGTAGCTTCTTCAAGTCCTTTTTAAGGGCTAAAAATTACTGGATAGTTTAAGCTATCTTTTCCTTGAGAAACCTCAAAGGCTTTATTTAAGTTCTGAGATTTGGGTACAGACAATTTTATCCCCTGCATAGTGAGGTCTTAAAGATCTCCCACAAAGCCAGTCCTCATCTGCCCTGTATTTTAGCTAGAATACAGTGGGTGGCACAATGTTTTCTTTTATCCAAGTGTACATTTTTATTTCCTTTGGTCTGCCAATATTCCTACATTCTCCCTATGGATTATCCAGGGGAATGTTCCCAGGGGACTCTATAGTTACCCCCTCCCCTTTACCCTGGCTAGCCGACTGCCTCTACCCATTCTGAGTCTTGCCTGGGTTCCTTTGTCTCAGCATTATCTTACTTCATCTGACTCTGCCCCTTTCCCTCGCAGGAGAAGAGAACAGCAGTTTGGGACTCCACACTTGCTTACTCACTGCTAAGCTCATCAGAATTCATTCCAATGACCAAGGGCTTTTTTTTTTACTTTGGTCTGTGCACAGAGTTGCCTGGTCACAGTGAGGCAGATTCCCCTTTTCTCCTTCACAATTGGTATATCTAAGCATCTGATCTCAGGTCCTTCTGGCTAGTGGAGGTGGGCACCCAATGTTG
Source organism: Tamandua tetradactyla (assembly GCF_023851605.1). Classification (NCBI taxonomy): domain Eukaryota; kingdom Metazoa; phylum Chordata; class Mammalia; order Pilosa; family Myrmecophagidae; genus Tamandua; species Tamandua tetradactyla. The sequence continues at coordinate 80,977,440 of NC_135353.1, forward strand.
GAGTCTGAGACCACTTAATCATTGGACATGCCTTCCCTTTGTCCTCCCTGGGGAGTCCTCCTCTGAAGCCCTGGATCCTGGACAAGCCCCCAAAATATTAGAAAAAGCACCATATTTGAAATAGAATAAACACTTATTTAATTGTGGAGAATGAAATAATTTGTTTATGGTCTTGCAAGAATGGGCATCTAACCAAAAAATGGTGGCTGGCATGCTGAGCAACTGAAAGCAGTGATATTTATCTAACCTGTGAGTCCTTCCCACGTTTCTCCACTGATTTGATATTCCAGAGTTTACAGCCTATTTGGATAGTCTAACTAATTCAAATTCCCAGCAGAAGGTTCCCATTTTTTATTACACTTTATATTTCAATGACCCTCGCAATTACTTATTTAAACTTGTTTCTACCTATTTGGCACCAATTCTAGGTTTATGTCAGAGGTGATTTACATCCCTGCCTGCAAGACTGGTTTGAGTAGTTCTGCAGTCCTTTCCTGCACCATCTTGCATGAAAGCTAAATTTAACTTTCTTACAGGCAGCAAATGACTTGTTCTGAATTTTATAGGTCCAGAGCCAGAGGAGAATTTTGTTTTAGGGCAGACCATGCCTGTGGCTTACTTTGATGAGATTTTGTACTGTTTCTCACTTTGTATTGTATTTGTATTTTTACTGAAATGGTTTAAGGCTTTCTGATATTGTTATGGTATTTTGCATTTGGAAAGAACATGTCTTTTGGGGGTTCAAAGGGTGGAATGTGTCAGTTTGAATCTGTTGTGTACCCCAAAAAGCCAAATTTTTAAATTCTTATTTAATATTGCTGAGTGAGAGCTTTTTTATTGTGTTATTGGAGATGTGTCTCCTCCTATTCAAAGTGAAGTTGTTTAATGGAGCCCTTTAGATGGAACCATTTTGGAAAATGTATTAGAGACACCAGCACCACATGATCCACCAGAACTGACAGCCAACAGAACAGACAAAGCACCAGGGAAGCCATTGAATAAAAATATAGCAGATCTCACCATGTGGCCTTCTAAGCTGAGGAAGAAACCCTGAATGTCATCAGCCTTGTTGAATCAGATTATCTTAACTGGATGCCTTAAATTGGACATTTTTAAAATAATTTTTTTATTCAATTTTTTTAAATACCAAGAAAACACCAAATAAATGCAAACATTCCTATTTTGATTCATTCCATTCTACATATATAATCAGTAATTCACAATATCAAATTGGACATTTTTATATCATTGTTTTAATTTGGACATTTTCACAGCCTTGGAACTGTAAACTTGCAACTTAATAAATTCCCCTATTTAAAAGACTTTCCATTCCTGGTATATTACATTCTGACTTCTTGCAAGCTAGAACACATGTATATTCATAGGAGATATTATGTGGTAATTTTTAATTCTCATAGTACCTTTATCTGACTTTTGTATTTGAGTGATATTGGCCTCATAGGTGGGGTTAGGTAACATCCTCTCCAGTTTTCTGGAAGAATTTGAACAGGACTGTTTTAAAGCCTTCTTCAGATATGTGTTAGAGTTAAACTGTGATGCCATGTGGTACTGGATTTTGTTGATAGGTTTTGATGACTAACTGAGAATCTTTACATTTTATTGGCTTGTTGAGATCCACTATTACTTCTAGAGTCAGTATATATTGTTTGTGTTTTTCTAGGAATTTGTCCATTTCATCTAAGATGTCTAACTTTAGTATAGAGATGTTAATGGTGCCCTCTTATGATCCTTTCCATTTTTCTGGTGTCAGCAATAATAACTCCATCCTCATTTTTATTTTATTTATTTGTTAATAGAGATTTCTCTGATTACTAAAGATTTTGAGCATTTACTTTCTTTTATTTATTTTACACTGGAATTTCCTTTAAGTGATATGTCTGTTCTTCTGTGTTCATTTCCATTGTCTTACTTTTTGGTTGTTTTGCATGTATTTCTTGTTTGGTCTACATTTTAGCACCTTATCAATATAATATACATTATGAATATCTTTTATCAATAAAATATGTTATCTAGCATCTTTCATTAATCATAAAATTTGATATAATTAATACATCAGATTTTGTCTAATAGTTTGTGTTTTTGTGGTCTTAAGATGTTCTTTCTTACATCTAGACCACACAAATAGTAAGACATTTTGTTGCACAGTTTTGTGATTTTTCATATCTTGTCATTCACATTTGAATAAGAATACATCTAAACATGTAAGTTAACCTACTCTCTGTCTTGTTTTATTTGAGACTTAGAAAGAGGATATTTTGAATAATATAAAGAATACTGGATGAGGATTTTGTAGGCCCCAGTTCTCATCCAGACTTCACTACTTACTAGTTGTGATCTTGTTCAAATCATAAATTCATTGAAATGACAATGTTTGATTGACTAAGTGAGGATGATACCACAAGGTCTGTCTTAGGTTTCTATAAGGATGTAACAATATATTTGCTTTGAAAATATTTTAAAAATTTCTTGCTGCAATACAAATGTAAAAAAATCTTGGTAAGCTCAATTTGCTTTTTTTATTTTGTCTCACTAGTGAGATTTTCTTAAGCCGTGGCTCTCAGAACAGTGTCAAAAGTTGTTAATAGATTTTGCTGAGAAATTAATTCTATGCTCAGATCAGTTTGGAATTATGAAGTAAGCCAAATTGTAAACCTTTATTTGCTGTGGGATTTCTTAGAATTATCACTATACTAATATGTATTGAAAATTTTCAAGAGGCATGAAATAGTGTGAATACTTATCCAGAATGTATTTTTTAAATTTATTTATTAATTAAAAAAATAAAGAAACAAAATAAAACAACACCCATTATCAGTAATTCACAATATCATCACTTAGTTGCATATTCATCATTTCTTAGAACATTTGCATCAATTTAGAAAAAGAAATAAAAAGATAACAGAAAAAAGAAATAAAACAATAACAGAGAAAAAAAGTTATACATACCATACCCCTTACCCTTCGCTGCAGAATGTATTTTTTTTCCATGGGATACTCATGAACATCTTCTCCAAAATATTTCATGATACCTTTGATTTGGAAAAACTCATTTGCTAGTAAAAATGTAGGCCTGCTACATATATAAGTCCTAGAAAAATGTACTTAATATTTTTGAGATTCAGTTTCTTCTCTTGAAAATGGAAAACGAAACTTCTTTTAGGTTTTATGTGAAATAAATATGTAAAAATAACTGCCTGGCCCATGGTAGGGTCTTGATAAGTAGTGGAGGCAATTTGTACATGTTTTGTTATTATTTTTGATGCTATTATTATTAAGAATATCAGTGTGGGCATTGACCTCTGAACCATAGATCATTTTTGTTGAATCTCAGTTATGTTTTCCATTATATAGGATAAGATAGTGGAGGTATTTAATACTGTGTTGCACTAAGAGAACTTCAGAATCTCTGATAATCATGTAACTGACAGCTCAGCTGTGCTGGTTGCTATATTTATTGCATCATTCCAGTCACCAATGAGATGCAAATGGGTGTAATGTAGATAAGTCCATAAGGTGAGAATTTTTCACACCCATGATCCTGTGTTATGATATATGATAATGATAAAGGCTTACCTTTCCTCCTTTTCAATAATTATCATCAATTATACCTTCTTTTCAATATATTCTTAACTTTATTCATCATATAGTAGACTATATCATTTACCTCACTTATATTCTGAATTCATACGTCCACAAAAAATATTTCACTAATGTTGTTAAATTCAATTGAATAGCTACTTTTTCTTTGCACTATTCAGGAAATTTTCTAGATCTGTGACACTACCAACATCAGTGCCCAAATGTGTAGGCCCTTCATTAGTTACTCAAAATTAGTTTAGAAGAATTAAAGTACATCAAGTTGTTGAACAGTGGAAAACACTTATCCTTATATGGCATCCTTACTGTGAGTTCTTAATCCTTATAGATTTAAGAGTGAAACAGAATTATTTTGAATCTGACCTTAGAATTCCAAATACAAGGCCTTGATAGGCATGCCTTCTCTCCTGTCACCTCTCAATTACTCAAATTTCTAGCAGACATTTCAGTTTCTCTGTGGTTATAAGACAAGCTCCTAAAAGCTTTTGTCATTTCAATTTTTCACACATTTTCTTTTTATAACAATCCTTGCCATTTCAATTATCTCCCATTTCCTCATTTTTGGGTGTTTGAGTGTGTGTATGTCTTTTTCTCTGTCTCTTCTTGTGTGAGCATGCATTCTATGCAAGTGAAACATATTTTCAGCAGTCAGCTGCCATAGGCCACTTGGCTGTAAAAAAGCACAGCTTCAGGACTGTCAAACAAATAAAAATGAAGCAAATCACAAAGGATGCAGTAGGCTACGTGTAGGCTTAGAGATTCCACTTTAACTATGTGAGGTTGCTATAGTTCATAACAAAAGCCTGAGGTAGGGATGCATTTTGCCATTCTTCGGCAGACACACTGACCATTCTCATAGGAACATCCATCAAAATGTCATCACCTGGAACTTTCTGTGGAAGAGTTGACTACAAACAGCAGTCAAGACCTACTCCATCTACCTGTCCTCTGATTCTGGTACAAGGACAGGCAGTTACTGTGGTGATAACTACATAGAATTTGTAGCAGATGCTGTGCACATATCTCTTCTGAGTGCTATTGATCCACTTATGACCCTCCCATAAAAGCCAAAGCAATACTCACTCAAGCCCTAGAGACACAGTGGAAATTTTGCCTGAAGAGTGTTTCTTCATTGGAGGTCACACAAGTGGGTTGAACAAAAACTATGATTTCTTTTTTCATTTTGTGTTGATGAATGCACAATGACATTGCTGTGAAAAGTATCTGTCTCTTAGCTGGAAATTATATACAAAGTAAACTCATGTTTCTCAGGGGATAGAATTGCTTATATGGTTAACTAATCTATTGAATTTACTTCAATTTTCATTTCTTGGGGGAGTCTGGTGATGATGGAAAAACAGCCTGCAAAGGGTTAAAAGGCAAAAGTAAAGACCAGGGAGTATGTGCCAAAGTCTAAGGATAAACAGTCTTGTTGAACTTGAAAGAAGATAATGTTTTTTAACACTGCATGTTTTGCTAAAAGAAACAAAACAAGATTGCTTAGACTAGCAAGAACAAGCTGACCTTGCCAAAAGTGATAAGTAACTTAAAGGAACATTAGAAAATAGAACAGGGCTTTTTCACATACATATCTAGGACATAAAAAGAAGCACAGTTCTAAATAAACTTGCCTGCGTGTCTCTAAGAAGTGAGGTCCCCTGATCCCAGTCTCTTTTCTCTTTCATTCTTGGCACCATCTAGTCCTGTATTGAAAGTAACAGCAACATGGTGTGAGTATACACTGAGGAAAAATGGTTCTTTATCAAGCATTGAAACTTGCTGAACTAGCTTCTCCCAAGACCTGAACTACTTCTAGGCAGGTGGTACATTAAGCATTCACTTTTTCAAGCCTCAGGTTCTGTTGACATATTTGTTTGATGTCTTACCCTGGGAACCTAAAAATGGGAATGCCTCATGGATCACAGTACTTTTTAGGCCCCAGGAGAATCTACCTTGATTTCTATCCTTATATGTGATAATTTGAAACAAAGCATTATTTTGAATTTATTTCAGTTCCAAATGCCAACCCCTGAGATGTGCAGAGATTATATACATGTTCACACAAACTCTTGTACCACCAATGGATCCTATCTTAATACTTGTGACCCCTAGCTGGCTTTTCCTGCTGTGTGCTCAGTATCCTGGCTCATTCAGTGTGAGGCTTTGCCTATTGTTAAATGAAGGAAATGTAGTCACCAGCACTTCACTGTAGGAATTTCTGCTCCATGTGGAGAGCTACCTTTGCATCAAGATTTTTCTAATATTTAACTTCAGAGGGAGGGAAAAAATAGACAGTGATCATTTTTATGACACTCTAAATTTGCAAACAGCTGAGGGAAGTTAAAATAAGTGTTATATGATGAAGAGGATTATAAGTTTGACTAGCAAACTTTGAAGGATTTAAATATTTTGAGTTGTGTATATAAAGTATGTTTAAGGATAGAAATGAAATGTTTCTATTCTTGAAGGGTAAAGAGAAACTATTTAGGGGATTTTGCTAGCAAAATTGACAAAACATTGAACTTGTTGGTGGCGTATATTAATATTTTGAATTTTAGTTAGATGAAATAGCACAGCTCTGGGACTGAGATCTGAGTTTTGACTTGGATTTATTGACCACTGGCTATGAAACTTCTAGTAAATCACTTCTTTCTTTCTGCTCCTTAGTCCTTATTATAAAATAAAGGATTTGAGAATGATTCTTGGGATCACTTTCTGTTCTGCCATAGGGTGATTCTACAATTTATGTATGTTCTATTTTGGTAGTCATTAACGGTGATCATCACATATTCTTGGTGCTCTGCCTTCTGGGCTTTTCTGACACTTTTGTGGTTGAGTGGAACTCCATGCCTAGTTCTTGAAAATTAGAAGTTCTGTGAGCAATTCTATAAGAAGAAGCAAGTTGTGGAACTTCTTGGCCCGAACATCTATTTGTCAGTGTGAAATACTGCATAAATACTTTTTTATTTTATAAATGGCTATAAGCAAAGCTTGGATCTCTGAGATATCACAATGAAGATCAACTCACTGGTAACCACTGGACATGTAGGATAAGTGAATAATAACCCCTGTGATGTAAATGCACTGAAGTTTAGGAGTTTTGTTATTGCAACATAATTTACCTTATCTTTACCAATAAAGCTGTCTCCTTTATTAGACTGTAAATCTCTAAATCACATTGTCTACATCCTTTCAAGATTTCACCCTACAACTGAAGTTATTAAATAAATGTTGCATTTATAGTTGATTTTTCAGAAGAATTATTTGAGGAAGTAATTGCATTATAATAGACAAAGAAAAGAGGCAAGGATTATATTTTAAATTCTATTAAGTCCAACACAATCAGTTGTTCTACAAGACTTAGGCCTGAATTATGCAACAACTAAATGTAAATATATTTGAAAAATTATATGGATATAATATTTTATTTCTAGATATACTATTCACCAAACATTCTCCAATAATAGCTTGAAGCTCTTTAACAATGTATAATTTTGATATGAACCAAACTACTTTATAATTAATAGGCAACATACAGACTTAATGTGAAATTCTTTTGCAGTTAATCTAGTCAACAATTGTTTAGGCAATTATGTGCCAGTATAATATATGGCACTTAATAATAATATGTAGTATATGCAAATGTATATATTTTATGTGCCAGTATATGCAATTAGCAAGTTGTTTATCCAAGTGTTCTCTATAGAAACAGTACTGATAGGATATATACATGGAAATATTATAAGATTCATTTAGGAATTGAGTGATATGATTGTGTGGATGGGTAAGTCCAAGTTCCATAATGCAAGCTGCAAGTTGAGAACTCCAATTAAGATTTTCAATGAATTCTCCAGGAGAAGCTAACTGGCTGAATTATAGATGAAAATTCTCTATTCTGCTTGCTGAAATCATCATTTTTAAGGCCTTCAACAGATTGAATGAGACATTTCTTAATGTTGAAGGTAATCTCCTTAGTTGATTGTAGATGTAATCAGTCATAGACACAATCAACATATTGGTCATTTAAATCCACAAAATATCCTCACAGTAACAATCAGGCCAGTGCTCACTTGACCAAACAAATGGACACCATAACTTGGTCAAGTTGACACATGAACTTAACCATCACAGCAGGTAAGGTATACACAATGCTGTTGTTATGGAGTTCATAATCAGGCAGGTTGAAAAAGTAGTTAGAAACAGCATGAAAAGTAACTATACCTTGTCTTTATTCAGTGATGAGTAATGCAAATATTAAACAATCATATCAATCTGCAATCTCATTCAATGCTAGGTAATTAGCTTTATTTTCACCCCAACCCATACTGTGGATTGTGTATTATTTGCATTGTTTTAACAGCAAGTGATGTTTTCCAGTGTCATTTAGACAGGCTCTTTTTTCCTTCACTTTGATATAATAATTGATTATTTTTCTTAAATATCTCACATCACCATTGTACTTTCATGAAGAATACGTGTTCAATAAATGACATATCTGAAGGGAAGACTGTAACTATAGTAAAGAAACCAGCTTGGAATTCTGGCAACATGTGACCTTGAAGAAGTTGCTTAACCTATTTTGTTTCAGTTTTCTACATTGTAAAATGGGAATGTTGGGTTATCTAGTATTTAATGTCCTTTCAGTGCTAAAATCTTATGATGCCCTTTCAGTGGAGGGAGAGAAATTAATTTCCTGGGATTACCTGAGAGAGATAAAATAAATCTCTGTGTTCTTACTTGCCAACAACCTTTGAGGTGTTCTGAATATCTCTACTCTTCATAGATTTAACATTTTGTGGAGTATACACTGCATGTTTGAACATGCATGACTGTCTATATCTTTGCTACATCACATTATTTGACTTCAGTTTCCCTTACCATCTATTCAGAATATGTCCAGAAGTTTAATATGTTAAATGAAGACATTAAAAAATATAATGAGGGGTAAGAGGAAACCAAGTTGGCCAAATTATCTTTCTGGGATGCACCAAACTAGAAGTCAATTTCACAGCAGATTCCAGTTGACCAAGATGGTGAACTAAGATGCTCTGGGGTGTCATTCATTCTCCTACAGAATCTTTGAACAATTTTTCAGCAGTAGGGTCACCTTTCTCAATACTCCAGAAAACAAAAAAGCAATTTCAGTAACAGGGCAAGGGCCAAATTAAGAAAACACAGCTTAAAATATTTTAGAAGTTTTGTGAGCCCTTGATAGTTCCTCCACCAACCCCTGTAAATAGTGGTGTGGAGCCAGTTTTTACTCCCACTGTGGGCCTTGGTCCTATTCCAGAGGGAGCAGAGTAACCCCTATGTGCATACCAGGTTGACTGCATGTCAATGACAATCTATGGAGTGTCAAATAGAAATACTGAACCAAGAAACTCATCTTTGGCTCACTCACTCAGAACTTGCTCTGCAGGCAGAAGCAGTTTGTAGACAGCTAAAGCAGTATAAGAAATAAGTCAAAGACACTAAGGGTAAAAGGAAAAGAGCTTTAAGACATATAATGGAGTATCTAAGAGGAAGAGAAAGTTTTTTTTCATAAAAAGTAGTGGGAGCATTCACGTTCTTGAAAATAGGGGAGTTATTAAGACCACAAGCAAGCATAACCCAGGCTTTTCTGAAATCAGTTTTAGAAAAGATGGAGAAGACCCTGTATTTCAAATTTTCCTAGTGTTTATCTTATTGATAGGAGGGATAAACTTTGAATGCCTCTGCCAAAGCAAGCTCAATTTGAAAAGACAGTGAAAGGTGTATTTCATTAGTTTGTTTATGTTAGCTTCCAGTGCTCAATGAAAATGAAATCTCTGTCATATCAATATCTGGATGCAAACTTAAGGAACAGACAGATTAGGGATAAAACATACATTAACACATTAAAATATTAAAGTGTACAGTGTACAAAAAATATTACAAAACAAAGGAAGAAACATGGAATGATCACTGATCCAAAAGAACAAACACAAAAATTTAGAAGTCATCAATGAAGAAACCAGATTTTACCCTCTTGGAAAAAAATTTTAATTATAAAAATTTTCCTCAACGTGCTCAGGAGATAAAGGAAAACAAAGAGAAACAACTAAAGTACATCAAGAAAACAATGAGTGAGCAACATGAGAATTTCAATAAAGAAATAGGAATCTTAAGAAGGAACCAAACAGAAACTTGAGATGAAGGTCACAAAAAAACTGATATAAAAATTCCTTAGAGTTCCAACAGGAGATTGGAGTCAGAAGAAAGAATGGTGAACTCAAAAAGAAGACAACTGAAATGATCCCACCTGAGGAGCAGAAAGAAAAAAAGAATATAAAAAATGAGCAGAACCTAAGAGTCCTGTGGGACAGCATCAAGCATACCAAAACACACATTATGGGAGTCCCAGAAGGAGAGAAGAATAAGAGAGGGCAAGGAGCTAGAAGGAATATTCAAGGAAATAATGACAGAAAATTTCCCAAACTTAATTAAAGATATGAATATGCACAAATTCAAGAAACCTAATTAACCACAAACAGGATACATTCAAAGAGAAACACTTCCAGAAATACAGTAGTTAAGTTATTCAATACCAATGAGTTCTTAAAGTTGCAAGTGAAAAAGTGTTATATACAAGGGAGTTCAAATAAGATTAAATAGTAATTTCCTATAAGAAACCACTGAGGAAAGAAAACATGGCATGAAAAATTTAAAGTATTAAAAGAAAACAATTTTCAACCAACAATTTTGCAAATAGCAAAACTGTCATTCAAAAATGTAGAGGAGATTAAAACATGCTCGCATAAGAAAAAGCCAAGGGAAATTTTCACCACATGATATGCCCTATAAACAGTTCTATAAGGAGTTCTAAAAACTGAAAGGAAATGAACACTAGATAAGGAATCAAAGTGGTAAAAGAAATAAACACCTCCAGTAAATGTAACGACATAGAAATACCAATAAAATTGCAATTGTATTTTTTGTATGTAACGACTTTTTATTTTTTCCAGGTTCAAAAATGCAAACGAAAAAAATGATAAATATATGATTTTTATATGTAATCTGCAAAGATATAAATATTATTGTACAAAAAATGGTAGAAGATGGAGGGTCAAGGAACAGTGTATGTGTATGTGTATGCTGTTAAAGATTATTTGCTATCAAATAAAACATTATTATAGATGTAGGATGTTGAAGTTAATCTCAATAGTAAGCAAAAAATATGAATGAATATATGCATAAAGATGTGAGAATAGGCTCAAAGTTATATAAAAGAAGACATCAAATAAATATGAAATTAAAGATTAACAGAAGAATTGAGGGGAAAAAGCATAAGAAAAAGAAAGACTAAATAGGAAAATTTCAGAAAAGGTCCTGCATTAGAATAGTTACTTTAAATATAAATTGAACAAACTCTCTAGGCAAAAGGCATAGGTTGGCAAAATATATAAAAGCATAACCTGACTATATACTGCTTGCAAGAAGCCTACCTTAAATTCAAGATACAAGTAAGTTAAAAGTGAAATGATGCAAAATATATACCATGAAATGGTGTGGTGATGACAGCACAATGTTGTGAATGTAATTAACAGCACTGACATATGAATATAGATGCAAAAATCCTGAACATATAATAGTATATTGAATCCAGCATGCATTAAAAGAATCACGCAGTATGAACAAGTGGGATTTATCCCATGTGTCTAAAGGGGCTTCAACATAAGAATATCTATCAATGTAAATCACTAAAATAGAATGAAGGGGAAAAACACAGGATCATCTTTACCAGCACAAAAAAGGTATTTGACACACTTTCTTTTAAAACAACTTTTATAGACAAATCTATACAAAGGTACATTACATACATGGTGTACAATAAATGGTTCACAATATCATCACGTAATTGTGTATTCACCATGATGATCAGTTTTTAGAACATTTGCATCACTCCAGAAAAAGAAGTATAAGGATAAAAGAAAAAGCTCACACATACATCCCATACCCCAAACCCCTCCCTCTCATTAACCACAAGTATTTTTTATCCAATATAACAATATACAAACACAAACATTCTTACCACATGATCATTCCATTCTTGATATATATTCAATAGCTCACAATATCATCATATAGCTGTATATTCATCATCATGTTCATTTCTTAGAACATTTGCATCAATTCAGAAAAAGAAATAAAAAGAAAACAGAAAAAAATCCATACATACCATAGCCCTTACCCCTCACTTTAATTGATCACTACTATTTCAAACTACTAAATTTATTTTAACACTTGTTCCCTCTATTATTTATTTATTTTTAATCCATGTGTTTTACGCATCTGTTGACAAGGTAGATAAAAGGAGCATCAGACACAAGGTTTTCACAATCACACAGTCACATTGTATATATTATATATCATTATACAATCATCTTCAAGAAACATGGCTACTGGAACACAGCTCTACATTTTCAGGCAGCTCCCCCCAGCCTCTCCATTACACCTTAATTAAAAAGATGATCTCTATTTAATGCATAAGAATAATCTCCAGGATAAACTCATGACTCTGTTTGGAATCTCTCAGCCACTTTATTTTGTCTCATTTCATTCTTCCCCCTTTTAGTCAAGAAGATTTTCTCAATCCCTTGATGCTAAGTCCCAGTTCATTCTAGGATTTCTGTTTCACATTGCCAGGAAGGTCCACACTCCTAGGAGTCATGTCCCACTTAGATAGGGGGAGGACAGTGAGTTTGCTTGTTATGTTGGCTGAGAGAGAGAGAGGCCACAACTGAGCAACAAAACAGGTTCTCTGGGGGTGATTCTTAGGCTTAATTTTAAGTAGGCTTACTCTACCCTTTATGGGGTTAAGTTTCACATGAACAAACCCCAAGACTGAGGGCTCAATCTATTGCTTTAGTTGTCCCCACTGCTTGTGATAATATCAGGAATTTCACACTTCGGGAAGATGAATTTTCTCCCTTTCTCACCATCCCCTCAAAGGGGCTTTGCAAATATATTTTTATTCATTATTCAAATCACGCTGGGATTTTTTGGGGCATCACTCTGGATGAACCTACAAAACCTCATGCCCTACTCAAGATCCATGTACTTATGGTGTTCAATTAAGCTGTCCACATAAATTATATTAGGAATTGCACTAGTCAAAATATAAATGTTGTAACAAATAAATATTTTTGCTTTAGTCTCACACATAAGTTAAAGTTTTAGAATATTAATTGTCATTTATTTTCAACACCAAGCAGTATTGACATTCCTTTGTTCTTCCTTACGCAAAAGCATTTTTAAATTTGTGCATTTAGTCACTATCATTATACACTATAGGCACTCCTGGATTATACCATCTCAGTCTTTATTGTATATCTTTCCTTCTGATTTCATTTGTGCCCCCAGGCCTCCTCCCTCTATCATTCTCACATTCAGCTTCATTCATGACCATTAGTCTTTTGATCTACCCAATTTATTTTATCCTTTATCCCCTATTATTTATTTATTTTTCATCCAGTTTTTTTTTTACTAATCTGTCCATACCCCACATAAAAAGAGCATCAGACTCAAGGTTTTCACAATCATACAGTCACATTGTAAAAGTTATACTTTTATGTAATCATCTTTAAGTATCATGGCTACTGGAACACAGCTAAATGGTTTCAAATACTTCCCTCTAGTCATTCCAATACACAATAAAGTATAAAGGGTTACCTATACAATGCATAAGATTAACCTCCAGGAAAACATGTCAACTTTGATAACTCTCAGTGACTGAAACTCCAGATGTCTCATTCCTCTCTTCTCCATTTTGATCAAAAAGGCTTTTTCCCTGAACGGCACGTGATTCCCCTAGCAGCGGCAGCTGTGGCAGCCGGAGCTCCTCCCTCCCTGGGCCGGCTGAGAGTCTCGGAGTGCAAGTTTCCCAAGCCGCAGTGGCCGGTGCCCCTCTTTTGCAGGTGGCTTCCTGGACCGGCTACGAGTCTCGGATCAGATGGCTACCCAAGCCGCGGTGGCCCTCCCCCGCGGGCGGTTTCCTGGTCCGGTGGTGAATTCTCCAGGTCGTGGCGGCCGGCGACTTACGCCCCTCCCCCACGGGTAGCTTCCTGGTCTGGTGACGAATTCTCCAGGCCACAGAAGCCGGCGACCGACGGCCCTCCCCCACGGGCAGCTTCCTGGTCCAGTGGTGAATTCCCCGGGCCCGCTGCAGCCGGCGACCGACACCCCTCCAGGGATAGGAGGGAATTTCTGACAGTGGCAGGGACTGGGTCCAACCAAACACCAACAGGGGAATTAATAAAGGAGCCACAGGGTCCCCTCAAGCCACAGCGGTTGACGCCCCCACAACGCGTGGCCCCCCAGACCAACTGAGAGAATTGGATCAGAAATTCCCAGGCCACGGAGAATGGTGACCGGGGGGATCCCTTCCAAACACGTGAGACAAACATGTGCCATGAGCGCCACCTACTGGGCAGGATAAGAAAAACAGAACCCAGAGATTTCACAGAAAAATCTTACAACCTTGTTGGGTCTGACACCCAGGGAAATCTGACTAAATGCCCAGACGCCAGCAGAAGATAACGGTCCACACTCAGAAGATTGAGAATATGGCCCAGTAAAAGGAACAAACCAATGGTTCAAATGAGATACAGGAGCTGAGACAACTAATGCTGAATATACGAACAGAAATGGAAAACCTCTTCAAAAATGAAATCGATAAATTGAGGGAGGACATGAAGAAGACATGGGCTGAACAAAAAGAAGAAACAGAAAAACTGAAAAAACAAATCACAGAACTTATGGAAGTGAAGGATAAAGTAGAAAAGATGGAAAAAACAATGGCTACCTACAATGATAGATTTAAAGAGACAGAAGATAGAATTAGTGATTTGGAGGATGGAACATCTGAATTCCAAAAAGAAACAGAAACTATCGGGAAAAAATGGAAAAATTTGAACAGGGTATAAGGGAACTCAAGGACAATATGAACCGCACAAATATACGTGTTGTGGATGTCCCAGAAGGAGAAGAGAAGGGAAAAGGAGGAGAAAAACTAATGGAAGAAATTAGCACTGAAAATGTCCCAACTCTTATGAAAGGCCTAAAATTACAGATCCAAGAAGTGCAGCGCACCCCAAAGAGATTAGACCCAAATAGGCATTCTCCAAGACACTTACTAGTTAGAATGTCAGAGGTCAAAGAGAAAGAGAGGCTCTTGAAAGCAGCAAGAGAAAAACAATCCATCACATACAAGGGAAACCCAATAAGACTATGTGTAGATTTCTCAGCAGAAACCATGGAAGCTAGAAGACAGTGGGATGATATATTTAAATTACTAAAAGAGAAAAACTGCCAACCAAGACTCCTATATCCAGCAAAATTGTCCTTCAAAAATGAGGGAGAAATTAAAACATTCTCAGACAAAAAGTCACTGAGAGAATTTGTGACCAAGAGACCAGCTCTGCAAGAAATACTAAAGGGAGCACTAGAGTCAGATACAAAAAGACAGAAGAGAGAGGTATGGAGAAGAGTGTAGAAAGAAGGAAAATCAGATATGATATATATAACACAAAAGGCAAAATGTTAGAGGAAAATATTATCCAAACAGTAATAACACTAAATGTTAATGGGCTGAATTCCCCAATCAAAAGACATAGATTGGCAGAATGGATTAAAAAACAGGATCCTTCTATATGCTGTCTACAGGAAACACATCTTGGGCCCAAAGATAAACATAGGTTGAAAGTGAAAGGTTGGGAAAAGATATTTCATGCAAATAACAACCAGAAAATAGCAGGAGTGGCTACACTAACATCCAACAAATTAGACTTCAAATGTAAAGTAGTTAAAAGAGACAAAGAAGGACACTATATACTAATAAAAGGAACAATTAAACAAGAAGACATAACAATCATAAATATTTACGCACTGAACCAGAATGCCCCAAAATACGTGAGGAATACACTGCAAACACTGAAAAGGGAAATAGACTCATATACCATAATAGTTGGAGACTTCAATTCACCACTCTCATCAATGGACAGAACATCTAGACAGAGGATCAATAAAGAAATAGAGAATCTGAATATTACTATAAATGAGCTAGACTTAACAGACATTTATAGGACCTTACATCCCACAACAGCAGGATACACCTTTTTCTCAAGTGCTCATGGATCATTCTCAAAGATAGACCATATGCTGGGTCACAAAGCAAATCTTAACACATTTAAAAAGATTGAAATCATACACAACACTTTCTCAGATCATAAAGGAATGAAGTTGGAAATCAATAATAGGCAGAGTGCCAGAAAATACACAAATACATGGAGGCTCAACAACACACTCTTAAACAACGAGTGGGTCACAGAAGAAATTGCAAGAGAAATTAGCAAATACCTTGAGTTGAATGAAAATGAAAACACAACATATCAAAACTTATGGGATGCAGCAAAGGCAGTGCTAAGAGGGAAATTTATTGCCCTAAATGCCTATATCGGAAAAGAAGAAAAGGCAAAAATGCAGGAATTAACTGTCCACTTGGAAGAACTGGAGAAAGAACAGCAAACTAATCCCAAAGCAAGCAAAAGGAAAGAAATAACAAAGATTAGAGCAGAAATAAATGAAATTGAAAACAATAGAGAAAATCAATAAAACCAGAAGTTGGTTCTATGAGAAAATCAATAAGATTGATGGGCCCTTAGCAAGATTGACAAAAAGAAGAAGAGAGAGGATGCAAATAAATAAGATCAGAAATGGAAGAGGCGACATAACTACTGACCTCACAGAAATAAAGGAGGTAATAACAGGATACTATGAACAACTTTACACTAATAAATACAACAATTTAGAGGAAATGGACGGGTTCCTGGAAAGACATGTACAACCAACTTTGACTCAAGAAGACATAGATGACGTCAACAAACCAATCACAAGTAAAGAAATTGAATTAGTCATTCAAAAGCTTCCTAAAAAGAAAAGTCCAGGACCAGACGGCTTCACATGTGAATTCTATTAAATATTCCAGAAAGAATTAGTACCAACTCTCCTCAAACTCTTCAAAAAAATCGAAACGGAGGAAAAACTACCTAATTCATTCTATGAAGCCAAAATCACCCTCATACCCAAACCAGGCAAAGATATTACAAAAAAAGAAAACTACAGGCCAATCTCTCTAATGAATATAGATGCAAAAATCCTCAATAAAATTCTAGCAAATCGTGTCCAACAACACATTAAAAGAATTATACATCATGACCAAGTAGGATTCATCCCGGGTATGCAAGGATGGTTCAACATAAGAAAATCAATTAATGCAATACACCATATCAACAAATCAAAGCAGAAAAATCACATGATCATCTCAATTGATGCAGAGAAGGCATTTGACAAGATTCAACATCCTTTCCTGTTGAAAACACTTCAAAAGATAGGAATACAAGGGAACTTCCTTAAAATGATAGAGGGAATATATGAAAAACCCACAGCTAATATCATCCTCAATGGGGAAAAATTGAAAACTTTCCCCCTAAGATCAGAAACAAGACAAGGATGTCCACTGTCACCACTATTATTCAACATTGTGTTGGAGGTTCTAGCCAGAGCAATTAGACAAGAAAATGAAATACAAGGCATCAAAATTGGAAAGGAAGAAGTAAAACTATCACTGTTTGCAGACGATATGATACTATACGTCGAAAACCCGGAAAAATCCACAACAAAACTACTAGAGATAATAAATGAGTACAGCAAAGTATCAGGTTACAAGATCAACATTCAAAAATCTGTAGCATTTCTATACACTAGCAATGAACAAGCGGAGAGGGAAATCAAGAAACGAATCCCATTTACAATTGCAACTAAAAGAATAAAATACCTAGGAATAAATTTAACTAAAGAGACAAAAAACCTATATAAAGAAAACTACAAAAAACTGTTAAAAGAAATCACAGAAGACCTAAATAGATGGAAGGGCATACTGTGTTCATGGATTGGAAGACTAAATATAGTTAAGATGTCAATCCTACCTAAATTGATTTACAGATTCAATGCAATACCAATCAAAATCCCAACAACTTATTTTTCAGAAATAGAAAAACCAATAAGCAAATTTATCTGGAAGGGCAGGGTGCACCAAATTGCTAAAAACATCTTGAGTAAAAAAAACGAAGCTGGAGGTCTCGCGCTGCCTGACTTTAAGGCATATTATGAAGCCACAGTGGTCAAAACAGCATGGTATTGGCATCAAGATAGATATATCAACCAATGGAATCGAATAGAGTGCTCAGATATAGACCCTCTCATCTATGGACATTTGATCTTTGATAAGGCAGTCAAGCCAACTCACCTGGGACAGAACAGTCTCTTCAATAAATGGTGCCTAGAGAACTGGATATCCATATGCAAAAGAATGAAAGAAGACCCGTATCTCACACCCTATACAAAAGTTAACTCAAAATGGATCAAACATCTAAACATTAGGTCTAAGACCATAAAACAGTTAGAGGAAAATGTAGGGAGATATCTTATGAATCTTACAATTGGAGGCGGTTTTATGGACCTTAAACCTAAAGCAAGAGCACTGAAGAAGGTAATAAATAAATGGGAACTCCTCAAAATTAAACACTTTTGTGCATCAAAGAACTTCATCAAGAAAGTAGAAAGACAGCCTTCACAATGGGAGACAATATTTGGAAATGACATATCAGATAAAGGTCTAGTATCCAGAATTTATAAAGAGATTGTTCAACTCAACAACAAAAAGACAGCCAACCCAATTACAAAATGGGAAAAAGACTTGAATAGACACCTCTCAGAAGAGGAAATACAAATGGCCGAAAGGCACATGAAGAGATGCTCAATGTCCCTGGTCATTAGAGAAATGCAAATCAAAACCACAATGAGATATCATCTCACACCCACCAGAATGGCCATTATCAACAAAACAGAAAATGACAAGTGCTGGAGAGGATGCGGTGAAAGAGGCACACTTATCCACTGTTGGTGGGAATGTCAAATGGTGCAACCACTGTGGAAGGCAGTTTGGCAGTTCCTCAAAAAGCTAAATATAGAATTGCCATACGACCCAGCAATACCATTGCTGGGAATCTACTCAAAGGAATTAAGGGCAAAAACTCACACGGACATTTGCACACCAATGTTTATAGCAGCGTTATTTACAATTGCAAAGAGATGGAAACAGCCAAAATGTCCATCAACAGACGAGTGGCTAAACAAACTGTGGTATATACATACGATGGAATATTATGCAGCTTTAAGACAGGATAAACTTATGAAGCCTGTAATAACATGGATGGACCTAGAGAACATTATGCTGAGTGAGTCTAGCCAAAAACTAAAAGACAAATACTGTATGGTCCCAATGATGTGAATCGACATTCGAGAATAAACTTGGAATATGTCATTGGTAACAGAGTCCAGCAGGAGTTAGAAACAGGGTAAGATAATGGGTAATTGGAGCTGATGGGATACAGACTGTGCAACAGGACTAGATACAAAAACTCAAAAATGGACAGCACAATAATACCTAATTGTAAAGTAATCATGTTAAAACACTGAATGAAGCTGCATCCGAGCTATAGGTTTTTGTTTTGTTTTGTTTTGTTTTGTTTTTACTATTATTACTTTTATTTTTTTCTCTATATTAACATTCTATATCTTTTTCGGTTGTGTTGCTAGTTCTTCTAAACCGATGCAAATGTACTAAGAAACGATGATCATGCATCTATGTGATGATGTTAAGAATTACTGATTGCATATGTAGAATGGTATGATTTCTAAATGTTGGGTTAATTTCTTTTTTTCCATTAATTAATAAAAAAAGGCTATTTCAATTCCTTGGTGCAGGGTCCTGGTTTATCTGAAGATTTTTCTTCCACATTGCCAGGGAATTTTATGCCCCTAGGAGTCATGTTCCACATGAGGGGAGGGTAATGAATTCACCTGCTGTCTTGGCTAATGGAGAGAGGATGCATTTGAGCAACAAAAGGTGTTCTCTGGGGTGACTCTTAGATATAATCACAAGTAGGCTTAGCTTCTTCTTTGCAGGCATAGGCTTAGTAGGTGCAAAACCCAAAATCGAGGGCTCAGACTATTGAACTGCTTTTCCCCTGTTCTTGAGAGAATATCAGCAATTCTGCAGATGGGGAATTTGAATGTTTTCCACCTTTTCCCCAGGCCCCCAGAAGTTGCAAGAAGGTCTTTATTCACTGCTTAAATTACTCTGGGATATATAGACACATCACACTAACCTGGTACAAACCATAACAATCTCACACCCTATTCAAGGTTCCATGTGCTTATGGTGTTCAAGTAAACTAAGCATACAAGTTAAATTAGGCAATGCTCCACCCTAAAAATAAATTTTACACCAAAAAACATCTCTGCCTTTAGTCTCACACAGAATTTGAAGTTTTAAAATACAGGTGATATCATCCTTTACCGTATATTCTGATTTGCCTTAGTCCTATTCAAATAAGTTTCATTCATATCTCTCCCCAAAGACTGATCACTTTTTCAGCTTTGTAAATGGATCCTTTTTGGGGTGCTGCTGATTTTCATAGCTTCAGAGGTGCAACTCCAAGTCTCAGGTGTCATATAAATATCTGAAGTTTCTGGGAATGACCAGATTATAATAAATAGCTTAGTATCTCAGCATTTAGAAATAAAAACAACAACTCCTGAACACATGTGACTGCCTACAAACTAGCTTATAATCTATGACCCTTTTGTAATAGGTCCCAATCTGATAACCAATGCTCTCAACTTCAATTCACCATGTTTTTATATTATAGTTAGTCCATATGATTTAGGAATAATAATATTTGTCTTTTATTCCTGACAATTCATTCAACATACAGTCCTTAAAGATCATACACCTAATAACATGCCTCACAACTTTATTCCTTATTGCAGTAGCTCAGCAGTCCATTGCATGCATACACAATAGTTTCCCCTTCCAAATCTCAGTCATTGTACCCTTAGGCCACCTCCTTCCATTGTAGATCTCGAACTCCAGTACATAAAAGTCCGTTTGTGTCCCCACACTCAGTTCTTCCAGATATATATTGAGCAATGTGGCCTCAGGGTCATACAGCAACCATACCCCTAGTCTCTTTTGGAACCACCACACTGCCCATCAAGGAGAAGCACCTCTCAGTTTCCTTACCACAAGTGAGTAGGTACATCTCTTTCTCCATATTTTCTCTATGACTTGTTTCTCTCTGTTCAGTTTTAAATGGTTTTATTCACACATCATACAATCCAACCTAAGTGTTTAGACATGTCTTTTACACCATAATCTATATGCAGAATTTCCTATTCTTGCACAAATAATCCATACCCCTCACCCATGCCCTTGTCTGTTGACATTTAGTTTTGGCATAATGCTTTTCTTGCATTCAGTGGAAGCAAATTACAATGTTACTCTTGAATATAGACACCTGCTTACCTGCTTGCATTGTTTGTATGTTTTTCCCATATACCATCTGTATTAGTTAGGGCTCTTTAGAGAAACAGAATCAACAGGGAATGCTCATGAATATAAAATTTATAAAAGTGTTCTCATGTGACCATGGGAATGCAAAGTCCAAAATCTGCAGGGCAGGCTGGGAAAACAATGATTCTGATGAAGGGTCTGGACGAAATCCACAGGAGAGGCTTACCAGCCAAAGCAGGAAGAAAGTCTGTTTCTTCTGAATCCTTCTTAAAAGGCTTCTAGTGATTAGATTGAGCATCATTCATTGCAGAAGACATTCCCCTCGGCTGATTATGAATGGAATCAGCTGTGAATGCAGCTGATGTGATTATGATCTAATTCTATGAAATGTCCTCATTGCAACAGACAGGCCAGCACTTGCCCAACTAGACAAACAGGTGCCACCACTTGGCCAAGTTGACACATGAACCTGACCATGACAGTCCACCACTTGTCAACTTGACAGCTATACATACCACCTTAAACCATACCTAATTTCCAAACAAAAAACATTAAAACACACATTTATTTTCTTTGACCTAACAGTACTCAACTGTTCTGCATATAACTGGAAATACATTAACTCTCTCCAGAATAGGGTGCAAGTCCTTGGTAATATTCATTCTTCAACTTGATATCTTACAACTTAAATAGTATAACAGGAACTAAACAGCATCACAGTCTTCATTTCTGTAACTGATCATGTGGTCGTAGTTCATATCTATCACTACCTTCTTCCACTACCTATTCCATGTTCCCTTTATCCTCAGCAAGCACTTCAGCTGACCGTGGTTCTTTGCCTGGTGGGGTGACCCAAACATCATTCCTGAAGTTTCAGACTCATTGGCAGTCCTGCCTGGATTGAGCTGTTGCAGTTCTCCATTGATTTTTATCACAGGGCAGGGTAGTACTAAAAGAATCCCTAGGGGATCTCCTATATTCCAAGAAAACTCTTCTTTACCTCCATTGTATAGTTGCAGTCCTATATTTCCCCCAGATAGTCAGGTTCAATCACCCCAGATGATAATGCAACCCCCTTCTTGGCTTGTTGATCTAGGGTCATGAGTAGCCCAAAGTGACCAGGTGGCAGTCTTAGATTCCAGTTTATTGGAATCGTTGTGGTTTCTCCGGGTGGAAGCAGTTCCCGTTTTGGGACTAAAACCTGTAGACCAGCAGAGCTCAGGGTCACAGGGACAGGAAGTAAAAACTTTCCTAGTGGATCACTAGGGATAATAGTGTGTGGTGCCACTCACATTTCCACCCTTTAGTTCCTGGACCCATGGATCCTGGCTATGGGAGAAATAGCACCATACAGTGGACAAAATTCAGAGCATATACAGCTTCCTGAAGAACATTACCCCAGCCTTTCAAGATATCACCACCTAGTTGGCACCATAACTGAGTTTTCAAAAGGCCATTCCACTGTTCTATCAATCCAGCTGCTTCCAGATAATGGGAAATATGGTAAGACCAGAGAATTCCATTAGCATGTGCCCATTCCTGCATTTCATTTGCTCTGAAGTGTGTTCCTTGATCAGAATCAATGCTGTGTGGAATGCCATGATGATGGACAAGGCATTCTTTAAGCCCATAGATGGTAGTTTTGGGAGAAGTACGACATGCAGGGAAAGCAAACCCATATCCAGAGACTGTGTCTATTCTGGTTAGAACAAATTGCTACCCCTTCCATGAAGGGAGTGGTCCAATATAATCAACCTGCCACCATGTAACTGGCTGATCACCTTGGAGAATGGTGCCATATTGGGGTCTGAGTGTGGGTCTCCACTGCTGGTAGATTGGGCACTCAGCAGTGGCTGTAGCCAAGTCAGCCTTGGTGAGTGGAAGTCTATGTTGCTGAGCCCATGCATGACCTCCATCCCTACTACCATAACCACTTTGTTCATGAGCCCATTGGGCAATGACAGGAGTTGCTGGGGAAAGAGGCTGACTGGTATCCACAGAACGGGTCATCTTATCCACTTGATTATTAAAACCTTCCCCTGCTGAAGTCGCCCTCTGGTGCACATTCACATGGGACACAAATATGTTCATGTTTTTAGCACACTCAGAAAGGTTTGTCCACATACTTCTTCCCCAGACCTCTTTGACACCAATTTTCCAATTATGTCCTTTCCAAGTCCTTGACCATCCAGACAAACCATTAGCTACAGTCCATGAGTCATTATACAAATGCACCTCTGGCCAGTTTTCTTTCCTAGAAAAATGAACAACCAGGTGTGCTGCTTGAAGTTCTGCCCACTGGGAGGAATTCCCCTCACCACTGTCCTTCAAGGACACCCCAGAAAGGAGTTTTAGTGCTGCAGCTGTCCACTTTCAGGTGGTACCTGCATACGGTGCTGAGCCATCTGTAAAACAGGCCCGATTTTCTCTTTCTCAGTCAATTCACTATAAGGAACTCCCCAAAAGGCCTTAGCTCTGGCCTGGGAAAGAAGGTAATGTGGCAGGAGTGGAGACCATGGACATTTGGGCTTACTTCCTCATATAACTTACTTGTGCCTTCAGGACCTGTTCTGGCCCTATCTCATATATACCATTTCCATTTTAGAATAGGGTGCTGCTGCACACACCCAACTTTATGGCTTGGTGGGTTAGACAACACCCAGCTCATGATAGGCCACTCAGGTCTCATAGTAACTTGGTGGCCCATGGTTAAGTGTTCAGTCTCTACTAAGGCCCAGCAGCAGACCAAAAGTTGTTTCTCAAAAAGAGAGCATTTATCTGCAGCAGATGGTAAGGCTTTGCCCCAAAGTCCTAAGGGTCTTCATTGTCCTTCTCATATAGGAGCCTGCCAAAGACTCCAAACAGCATCTACATTTGCCACTGACACTTCCGGCACCATTGGACCTACTGGATCATATGGCCCAAATGGAAGAGCAGCTTGTACAGTAGTCTGGATCTGCCACAGAGCCTCCTATTATTCAGGTCTGCACTCAAAATTTGCAGGGTGGCCCACAGTGACTCAGCAGGCAAGAATGCTTGCCTGCCATGCCCGAGGACCCAGGTTCGATTCCCGGTGCCTACCCATGTAAAAAAAAATTTTGCAGCTTTTCTGGTCACTTGATAAATGGACCAGAGTAGCATACCCAAATGAGGAATACATTGTTGCTAAAATCCAAAGAGACCAACTAGGCATTGTGCCTCTTTTGGTCATAAGAGAGGCCAGATGCAGCAACTTATCCTTCACCTTAGAAAGGATATCTTGACATGCCCCACACCACTGGACACCTAGAAATTTCACTGAGGTGGAAGGCCCATTTATTTTTGTTGGATTTTTCTCCCATCCTCTGACACACAAATGCCTTACCAGTAAATCTAGAGTAGTTGCTACATCTTGCTCACTAGGTCTAATCAACATGATATCATCAATATAATGGACCAGTGTGATGTCTTGTGCGAGGGAGAAACAATCAAGGCCTCTGCAGAGAAGATTATGACACAGGGCTGGAGAGTTGATATACCCCTGAGGTAGGACAGTAAACATATATTGATGACCTTGCCACTGAAAGCAAACTGTTTCTGGTGGTCCTTACTAATAGCTATTGAAGAAAAAGCATTTGCCAGATCAATAGCTGCATGCCAGGTACCGGGGGATGTATTGATTTGCTCAAGCAATTATACCACATCTGGAGAAGCAGCTGCAATTGAAGTTACCACCTGGCTGAGCTTATGATAATCCGCTGTCATCCTCCAAGACCCATCTGTTTTCTTCACAGGCCAAATAGGAGAGTTGAATGGGGATGCGTTGGGAATCACCAGCCTTGCATCCTTCAAGTCCTTAAGAGTGGCAATAATCTCTGCAATCCCTCCAGGAATCCATTATTGATTCTGATGTACTATTTTGCTATGTAGGGGTAGTTCTAGTGACTTCCACTTGGACTTTCCCTCCATAATAGCCCTCACTGCATGAGTCAGAGAGCCTATGTGGGGATTCTGCCGGTTGCTCAGCATGTTTATACCAATCATACATTCTGGAACTGGGGAAATAACTACAGGGTTTCTCCATGGGCCCACTGGACACACTGTGAGATGGACCCAAGCTAAAACTCCATTGATCACTTGACCTCCATAAGCCCCAACTCTGATCGGTGGACCAGAGTGACATGTTGGGTCCCCTGGAATTAATGTCACTTCTGAACCAGTGTCTAATAATCCCCAAAATATCTGATCATTTCCTTTTTCCCAATACACAGTTACCCTCGTAAAAGGCCGTTGACCTCCTTGGGGAAGGCTTGGAGGAAGATTAACAGTATAAATTTGTGGCACTGTAACAAGGTTCTCCCTCAAAGTGACCTGGCCTCCCCTTCATTCAAGGGGCTCTGGATCTGTAAACTGTTTCAAGTCTGAATATTGATTAAGGGGCCGTGACTGTGTTTTTGTAATTCAGGTTACACTTCTGTTCACTTGACCTATAACTCTTTTATTTATACAGTTTGAACAAGAATTTAGTAGACTGCCCTTCTATTGTATTTCTAGGTACCCCATGATTTACTAGCCAGTGTCACAAATCTCTGTGAGTCATATAATTTTGAAGCCTGTTTTGATTTACTCTCTATTATAATAGCCACATCTACCTTGTTTTTGGTGATTAAGTGCTGCCACCTGGCTTCTGCCAACTCAGGATCCCATCATACCCATTGTTTTTAAGGATTCCACCTCAGTGACAGCAGTTCCTACAGTAATATCTGTCCTGCAGAGAAGTGCAACTACAGAGCTCTTCAGGGATGATAGTGCTAGTCTCACAAATGTATTTCTCACTGTTCTGGAAAAAGGTGCATCCTCCGGACATTCTTGGGGTGTTAGAGCAGGCTTTGCATGATAAATCAACTCTAATTTTCCAATCTCTAAGCCTCTGGATCACCACATCTCCATTACACCAGGGAAGTTCTGGCATTTCAACCTCAGTTAATGTTGGCCACCTTTTGATCCATGTTTCCAACAACCATCCAAACAAACTGCTAATACCTTTTCTAACCCTTCGAGCTATAAGATTAATGCAGAATCTCTGCTTAGTGGCCCCCTATCAATAAATTCAGCCTGATCCAGCCTTTTATTCCTCCTACCATTGTCCCACACCCTTAAAATCCATTGCCATTCATATTTCCCTGATTTCTGTCTGTATAAATTGGAAAACTCACACAGTTCTTTTGGAGTATAGCATACCTCCTTATGTGTGATACTTTGTACTTCACCTTTAAGGGCCTGTTGGGACTTTATTCTAGTTATAGGTCTAGAAGAAGTGAGGTATGTTGGCATTGTGTCATGAAAAGAATTAGAAAATATCTTCCAAGGTATTTGCTTCAGGGCCTTCATTTGCAGTTTCATCTGGTGAAACAGGATTAATCATTTTAGGGCTAATCCCTTCAGGAGGAGGTTGAGTGGCCAACTCCTCAAGGCAGGCTGGAGGTGGGGCGGTTATGTCCTCAGGGCAGACTATTGCAAGGTTATCTAGAGAAGACTCAGCATGACCCAGGGTTTCAACCTCACCCCCGACATCATTATCAATCCATATGTCACATCCCATTTTTCAGGGTCCCACTCCTTTCCAATCAATGCCCTCACTGTAACGGCAGACACCATGCAACATCGAGACTTCAGTTTATGTTGTAAAGTTGCTACTCTAACAATAAGAGTCTGAGTCTGATTTTCAGAGAACTCAAGTCTACACATACAGGAAATAAGATTTTCCTTCAGGATACTCATAGAAACTTCTACATTTGTCAGATGGTGCTTAAGCTTCTCGTTTGAAACCTTAAGCTCATCCCTTTCACTTCTTAATGTAGCCAGTGTATCTAACAACAACCAGCCACTATCTCTATACCTCTTAATTTCTCAAAACTCTGTAAAGGTGTCAAAAACATTATCCCCCAGAACCTGGCTTCCTACAAGTGAAGCATTAGCAGAATCGAATGGTGATATTTTTACTATCTCTTTTCCCAACTCTCTCCATGAATTGGGATTGTCATTCTGATTATGGGGATCAAGTCCTTGGTGCCTTTGAGTCCAGTCAGAGTAGAAAACCATTCATAAAATCCCATTTTTAAGGTTCTGTTTCTTAAGAACTGCTCCTGGTACCAAGACATATTAGTTAGGGTTCTCTAGAGAAACAGAATCAACAGGGAATGCTCACAAATATAAAATTTTTAAAAGTTTCTCACGTGACCTTGGTAATGCAGAGTCCAAAATCTGTAGGGCAGGTTGTGAAGCTGACGATTCTGATGGAGGTTCTGGATGAACTCCACAGGAGAGGCTCACCAACCAAAGCAGGAAGAGAGTCTGTCTCTTTTGAATCCTTCTTAAAAGGCTTCCAGTGATTAGATTGAGTATCACTCATTTCAGAAGACACTCCCCTTGCCTGATTAGAAATGAAATCAACTGTGGATGCAGCTGACATGATCATTATCTAATTCTATGAAATGTATTCATTGCAACAGATAGGACAGTGCTTGCCCAACCAAATAAACAGGTATCACCACTTGGCTAAGTCGATCCATGAATCTGATCATGACACGATCTATATTCAATACTCTGCAATGTTGACATTCACTTGTTATCCTTCATGTAAAAATGTTCTTATATTTGCACATTTAACCAGCATCATTGTCCACTCTAGGCATTCCTACATTATCCTGTCTCAGTCTTTATCCTCTACCTTTCCTTCTAGTTTCATGCATGCCCAGCCCTTCTCCCTCAGTCATACTCATATTCAGCTTCATTGAGTGTACTAATGTTATTGTGCTACAATCAAGTAGTATTGTGTCATCCATTTCTGAGCTTTTCCCATCAATCTCAGTACACAATCTGTGTTCCTTTAACAGCAATTTCCCAATCTTTACTCTGATTCTATTTCCTGATAACCTATGCTCTTAAACTTCAATTCTCAAAGCTCACTCCTTAATGTTAGTTCATACTAGTGAGACCACATGGTATTTCTCCTTTTGTCTCTGGCTAATTTTACACAGCCAAATGTCCTCAACTTTCATACACATTGTTACATGTTTCATTACTTTACTCTGGCTTACAGCTGTGTAAAATTACAACATCTGTATATACCATATCCTGTTTTGTCACTCATCCATTGATGGACATTTGGGCTGTTTCCATGTATTGGCAATCATAAATAATGCTGCTATAAACATTGGTATGCAAATTTCCACTTGCATCCTTGACTTCTGTCCCTCTGAATATATACCTGGTAACAGGATTGCTGGATCATATGGCAATTCTATACTTAACTTCAAGAGAAACAGTCAAACTGCCTTCCAGAGTGGTTGCAACATTTATGTTCCCACCAGTGGTGGATAAGTGTGCCTCTTTCTCCACATCCTCTCCAGTGCTTGTCATTTTCTGTTTTATTGATAATGGCCATTCTTTTGGGTGTCAAATAATACCTTATTGTGATTTTGATTCACATTTCCCTAAAAGCCAGTAGAACGTTTTCTTAATTAAAACTCTAAAAAACTAGGTGTTCTGGTTTGCTCTCTGCTGGAATGCAAAATAACAAGAATGGAATGGCTTTTTAAAAGGGGAATTTAATAAGTTGTTAATTTATAGTTCTAAGGCCAAGAAAATGTCCCAATTAAAACAAGTCTACAGAAATGTCCAATCAAAGGCATCCAGAGAAAGATACCTTGGTTCAAGAAGGCTGGTGACATTCAGGGTTTCTCTGTCAAGTGAGAAGGCTCATGGCAAACATAGTCAGGGTTTCTTTCTCAACTGGAAGAGCACACAGTGAACATGGGGTCATCTGCTAGCTTTCTGTGTTGGCTTCCTGTTTCATGAAGCTCCCTGGGAGGCATTTTCCTTCATCTCCAAAGTTCGCTGGCTGGTCGACTCTGCTTCTCGTGGCTATGTCATTCTCTGCTCTCTCAGAGATCTCTCATTTTCCAAAATGTTTCCTCTTTTATAAGACTCTAGAAATTTATCAAGACCCACCCAAATGGGTGGAGACATGTCATCACCTAATGCAGCTTAACAACCACTCTTGATTAAGTCACATTGCCAAGGAGATGATCTGATTACAGTTTCAAACATGCAGTATTGAATAGGGATTATTCCACCTTTATGAAATAGGATTTTGTTTAAAACATGGCTGTTCTAGGGGACATACATCCTTTCAAACCAGCACACTAGGTATAGAAGAAAACTTCCTGAACATGACAAAAGACATGCATGAAAAACCCAAAGATAACATCATACTCAATTAAGAAACACTAGCAATGAAAAATCTGAAGATGATATCCATGCAAATTTCATTACAACAGCATATAAAATATCAAATATCTAGGAATATATTTATCCAAGGATGTGAAAGACTTATATATGTAAAACTACAAAATATTGGTAAAAGAAATCAAAGAAAACCTAAATGAATAGAAGGACATTCCTTGTTTCTGCACTGGAAGACTGAATATTGTTAAGATGTCAGTTCTACCCAAAGTGATGTACAGATTCATGTAAATCTCAATAAAAACTCTAACAGTATTCTTGGCAGGGATGGAAAAGCTAATAAAATATATATCTTTTGAGAAATATCCACACACATACAGTGCAATCGTATTATACAATCAATGGCTCAGAGCATCGTTGTATATTTGTGTATTCTTCACCATGATCATTTTTAGAACATTTGCATCACTCTAGAAAAAGAAAAAAGAACTCATGCATCCATTATTCATTACTCCTCTCTCTCATCAAATCATTGTATTTTAATCTGCCCAATTTTTACCTTACGTTTTCCCCTATTATTTATTTATTTATTATCCTTATTTTTTTTTTTACTCATTTGTTCGTAACATGGATAAAAGGGGCATCGGACACAAGGTTTTCACAATCATACAGTCACATTGTAAAAGCTACATATTTATACAGTATTTCTGATGAATCAAGGCTACTGGAATACAGTTCAACAGCTTCAGGTACTTCCCTGTAGCCACACCAATACAACATAAACTAAAAAGGGATATTTATACAATCCATAGGAATAACCTCCAGGATAACCTCTTGTCCCTGTTTGAAATCTCTCAGCCACTGAGACTTTATTTTGTTTCATTTATACCTCCCCCCTTTTGGTCAAGAAGGTTTTCTCTTTCCCATGTTGTCAGGTCCTTGTAATCCCCAGGATTCAACTCCATGTTGCCAGGGAGATTTACACTCCTGGAAGTCATGCCCCATATAAGAGGGAGGGCAGTGTGTTCACCTGCCAGGTTGGCTTATACAGAGAGGCCAAACCTGAGTAATAAAAGAGATTCTCTAGGGATGAATCTTAAACATACTTATTCAAAGGCTTAGCTTCTCCTTTTCAGGAATAAGCTTCATAAGGACAAGCCACAAAATTGAGGGCTCAGCATATTGAATTGTTGGTCATCACTGCTTGTGAGAATATCTGGAATTTTCTAGAGAGGGACTTGAATATTTCCTCCTTTCTCCCCAGTCTCCCAAGGGGACTTTGCAAATATTTTTTGTTGTCTGCCAAAATTATTCTGGGATATATCATATCAGACTAACCTGTACAAACCAACAAGATCTCACACCATAGTCAAGATTCCATGAAATTATATTGTTAATGTAAACTGACCTACCAAGTTAAATTAGATAATGTGCTACCCAAATATAAATTTTGCACCAGAAAAAATCTCTTCCTTTGGTCTTGCAGAGAGGTAGAAGTTTGCAAATATGGGCCATATCATGCTTTACCCAGTATTCTGATTTACCTTAGTCTTATCCACATCAGTTTCATTCTTATCTCTTGATGAAATATGATCACACTTTCTCAGATTTTTTTGAAAGTTCCTGAATGGGGTAATGTTTACTTTCATAGCTTTGCTGCTCTAAGTCTGAGTCTCAGACATCACATAAATTCCTGAAGTTTCAAGGAATGCCTAGGTTATATATGTACATCTCAGTATCTCAGAATTTAGGAATATCAATTACAACTCAGAAATATATGTGACTGTTGTCAAAGCTTACAGTCTAGTACCTTTACAATAGGCCTCAACCTGATAACTTATGCTCTCAAATTTAATTCTCTGAGTTTGTATATTTTAGTTAATCCATATGAGTGAAGCATGGTTACATTTGTCATTTGGTTTCTGACATTTTATTCAACATACTGTCCTTAAAGTTCATTTGCCTAGTTGCATGCTTCACAACTTCTTTTCTTCGTGCACCCACTCAATAGTCCATTGCATGTAAACACCACAATTCCCCTTTTAATTCCTCAATCATTGTACCTTTAGGCCACCTCCATCCATTGTGAATCAAGAACACTGCTACTGTAAACACCACAATGCAAATGTTCATTGGTTCCCCACTCTCAGTTCTTCCAGGTATATACCTAGTAATGGGGTTGCAAGATCATATGGCAGCCACACCCCTAGCCTCCTATGGAATCACCACACTGGCCTCATGAAGGCTTTCACCTCTCAGGTTCCCTACCAACAGTGAATAGCTACCTCTCTTTCTCCACTTTTTCTCTAGCTCTTGTTTCTCTCTGTTCATTTTTAAACAGCTTTATACATACATCATTTGATCCAACCTAAGGAAATAGACATGGCTTCCCCACCCTAATCTATATGAAGATATTTTCCTTTCTTTGGCATAGAATCCATGCCCCTCTCCTATGCTTCCTGTCTGTTGACACTTAGCTTGGCACAGTGCCTTTGTTACATTCAGTGGAAGCACATTAAAATGTTATAGTTTACTACAGATGCTAGCTTGCCTGGATTGTACCTTTTCCTGTATACCATCCATTTTCAACCCCTTTCAATGTTGGCATTCATTTTCTCTCCCTCATAAAAAACATTTTTATATTTGTACTATTGTAATCACCATCATTGTCCACTCCAGGCATTACTACGTTATACCCTCTCAGTCTTTATCCTCTCTCTGTCCTTCTGGTTTCATATGTGCCCCCGTCCCTTCTCCCTCAGCCATACTCACACTCAGCTTCCTTCAGTGTACTTATATTATTGTGCTCACATTAGGTAGTATTGCGCTATCCATTTCTGTGTTTTTTTCCATCAGTCCTGTTGCATAATCTGTTTTCCTTCAACACCAAATGCTCAATTGACCCCTTTACTATCTCCTGATAAATTGTGTTCTTAATTTTAACTTTCAAATTCACTCATTAGTGTTAGTTTATATTAGTGAGACCATGAAGTATTTGTTCTTTTGCTGCTGGCTAATTTCTCTCAGCATGATGTCCTCAAGGTTCATCCATGTTGTTACATGCTTCATGGCTTTCTTCTGTCTCACAGCTGCATAGTAGTCCATCATATGTATATATCACACATTATTTAGCCACTTGTCCATTGATGGACATTTGATCTGTCTCCATCTCTTGGAAATTGCAAATAATGCTACTATAAACATCAGTGTACAAATGTCCATTTGTGTCCTTCCAACGTTTCTCTGAATACATGCTCCATAATGGGATTGCTGGATCATATGGCAATTCTATATTTATGAAAAACTATTAGTCAAATTTTTACTGCAAAGCAAGGGACCATGAATAGCTGAAGCTATCTTGGAAAAACCAAAAGAATCTTGAAAATGCTGAAAGATGTTAGACACATGTTTTCCAATTTTAAATGCTATTACAAAGCTACAGTCCTCAAAACAGCATGGTATTGTTAGAACAATGGATATATAAACAAACAGAATTGAATTGTCCATTCAGAAATACACACTCATATCTATGTCCAATTAACTTTTGACAAGGGTGCCAAGTCTTTTCAATTGGGAAAGAATTATCTATTCAGCACACTGTGCTGGGAACACTGGATACAAATATGCAAAGATGAATGTGGACCCCTACATCTCATGATATACAAAAATTAGCACAAAGTTTTTCAGAGAATTCAACACAAGAACCAAGGCCTAAAACTCATAGAAGAAAACAAGAAAACATATTAAGGACATTGTTTTAGGCAGCATTGACTTTACACCAAAAACATGAGCAACAAGAAAAGACAGATGAATTGGACTTCATCAATCTTAAGATTTTGGAGGAAGACTTCACCATGAAAGTAAAAATCCAACCTCCTTAACAAAAATATTTGAAAAGTATATATCCTATGGGGTTTAAAATCCAGAGTATATAAAGAAATCTTACAACTCAACAATAAAAAGACAAACAACCCATTAAACAATGGGTCAAAGACTTGAATAGACATTTCTCCAAAGAAGCTACATAAATGGCAAAAAGCAAATGAAAAGATGCTCAGATAATTAGCTATTAGAGAAATGTAAGTCCAAACCAGAGTGGGATATCATTTCACACCCATTAGAATAAGTACTACTAAAATGGAAAATAGTACACATTGGAGAAGATGTGGAGAAATAGGAAAGACTGTTCCCTGTTGGAGGGAATGTAAAATAGTGCAGCCACTGTGAAATACTGTTTTGTGTTTCCCAAAAAGATATATCTATATGTCTAGAATCACCATAAGATGTGGCAATCTCACCACTAGTATATATCCCAAAGAATTGAAAGCAAGTTCTCAAATACATATTTGCACACCAGTATTCATAGTGACACTATTCGTGTTTGCCAAAAGGTGGAACTCAAGTTGCTATCATTAGATGGATTGATAAACAAATGTGTTATTTACAAACAATGCAATATTATTCATCTGTAGGCATGAATGAAGCTCTGATACATGTGACAACATGGATGGAACTTGAAGACTTGAGTAAAATAAGTTAGACACAAAAGGACAAATATTGTATGTTGTCTCTGGTATGAAGCAATTAGAATATGCAAATTCAGAGTCAGAAACTATAGTTCACATTACCAGGGATTGGGATGGGGGAAAAGTTTGGGGAGGTTATCATTAATTGGTACAAAATTTCTGTTTGGGGAATGGGAAAAGTTTTGGTAATGGGTGGTGGTAAATCTGATTAACACCACTGAATTATGTATTTGTATGGGGTTAAAGAGGGAAATTTTAGGATGTATGTATGTTACTAGAATAAAAATTTTCAAAAATGCATAAGACTGTAGAACACAAACAGTGAATCAAAATGTGAACTTTGGATTATAATAAATGGCACAATTAAAATTATTTTCTTTCACCAATTGTAACAATGCTAACACACTAATTCAATGCATTAATAATGGGGTGACAATTTGGAACTCTCTTCTTTTTGCATGACTTTTCCATTAACTAAAAACCTCTCTAATAATGTTTTTAATGAAAAAAATATGATCAGGAAAGAGATCTGCTAAAGCTTAAATTAAACAAAGAAGCTATCTCAGTGATTTCGGATAATGTTTTACTGTTTTGTTTTTGGCATTCTTTATTACTTCTGAGAAAATATATGTTTGAAGAAAAAGTAGAATTTTATTTTTCTCTATCTGCCACTCCCTGTAGAATATGATCAAAGTCTTATATCTCAGAACAATCACCTGTGCCCTGGTAGATAAGATTGTTTGATTTGAAAGTTTACAATGACACCTTGTGGATAAATTACGGCAGCAGTGAGACTTCACATATTAGTTGACTAATATATAAAAATATAAATCCTTATAACTTGTCAAGTTTTAAATGAAGATTTCTGTTTCCTAGACCAAAGAGAAGATCAGAATAACTTGATCTTCTCATAGTTAACTTGTTTGCTTTCTTAAGTTAATGATTGGAGAAAAAACATTTTGTTTTTACTAATATCTTATCCTGGGTAATAGTACAAAATGCTTATCCCGTCAAAATTACCACATCAAAAATTTATGATTGTAAAAAAGATGTTAGGATTGTATAGTGTAAAATAATTGCCATTTTTAACAGCTGACATTTTATTGGCACATTGGTTGACTGTTTCTGTCACTCCAGTAGGAGCAATTAATAATCCTTATATAGAAGAACGAATTTCTTACTTTCAAGATAGTTCAGTAATATACATGAAATTATTTGGAAGAGCTTTTTGAAATCAAGTGCAAACTCTTTACACCAGGTAGGTGTAGTCCATATCCTGAATGATACTCTGGCTAAAAAACACAAAAAACTTGCTAGATAAATTTTTAAAAATGTATCAATGATACAAAAAGTAAGACATAGTCAGAAGTTAAATAGTAAATGAAAATTGGAACTCAGATAGGGTATCTGGGAACTAAAGCTACCTTTAACTCTAAAGGCCTTTGCTAAACCTGGAGATCTAATTTTCATGTTTTCAAAGTGAGAGGTGAGGGTTGGGTGCAGAAGGTGAACAGAGTTCTTGTCAGAGTTAGGGAGTCTTATTGCATACACCTGGAAGAAAGGAATGAATAAAAATAAAATTATAAACTCAGGGAGAGATATGATAATAGCAGGGAAAATTGGCTATGGGTTATACAGGATCTTTTTTTAGCAATCTTTACTATTTTCCTGTAATCTAACCTATTTTTAAATCAACATGTACTTTCAAAGTCAGTGGGTGAATTTAAAGCAGAATAGAGGCAACTGATAATAGACTAAGTGAATTGGAAGGCTGAAAGGAAATAAGAGCTCATAGAGAATATAGAGATAAAAAGATGAAAGAAGTATGAGCAAGATATTTGAAGATATCCTGGATAACTTAAGAAATTATGAAATGAATATATTCAGAATTTCAAAAGAAAAGAAGAAAACAACACAAGGAAGAACTTTTATTTGCATAGAGTGCTTTTTGGAACTTAACGATGCAACAAGTTAGGAAGGCAATGAATCTCAAGCAGGTTAAATAAAATATAATCTGTGTCTGGATACATGGTAGCAAAACTTCAGCTTTCTAAAAACAGAATCTTCAAAGCAGCCAGAAATATGAAATAAATTTATCTCAAATACATAGGAGTTAATCTGAAAGATGAACATTCAAAACCAAACATGAGGAGGTATGGGTCAAGATGGCAGCATGAGGAGGTGTGGGATTTATTTTGTCATGCAGGGTAGCTAGTAATTAGCAAAGAACTGTCTGGAACATTTCTTTGGAAGACTTCTAAGACTGGGCATACATTAAACACCAGCCAGGAATGAGTTGAAGGGCCAAGAGTGATAGCACAGAACTGAAAGTTCTTGCATGCAGTGGAAGCTGATGCTCCTCCCACAATGGCATGGCAGGCTAACTTAGAGTTTCTCCCTCATGGGAAACAGAAGCCCTCTCTGCTAGAAGTAATAGAAAGGGAGTTCAACCATGCTTCAATTGTGTTTTTGACTAACAAACTCAGATTGCTTTATATTAGCTCTGAGTACAGATAAATTTACAATGTAAACAAGAAATAAACAAGGAGTTCTGTATCAGCTCTGCTCCTAGTGGAGAGAAGGCAGGGCTGATAAGAAAGTAAAAATAAAAAGAAAAACCCAAGAGGCTTCTGGAGTTGGTTGAGCTCAGAATATGGGAAAAGAGCTACATCCCAAGAAAAAAGACACATAGAGAAAAGTACTAACTCTGGTTATTGATTGTGAATGCAGGTGGTTGGGGACTAGCTGTGAGAACACATATTTTTTCTTTCTTTCTTTCTTTTAGTTTTAAGCAGCCAATTAAAGAAAACAACAGTCATTCTCCATTTTCAGCCCTGACCAAGACAAAGTAAATGATCAGGTTGAGGAAATAGTTCCTAAAGGATTTATCTTCCCTAAGAAATTGGGGGACAGAGTCCAGCACAAATGGCAGTTCTCACTCAGACAATTTAGACTCCAGGGGCTGAGATGGCAGCAGCAGTTTCAACCTACAAAAAGCAGAGCACAACCTGTCTCAAACATGCTATTGACAGGGAAGTGGGAGGGGTCTGCTTGATAGTCCTGTGAATTTTCCATCCTCCAGGGAACAAGGAGCTGAGGAGTGGCTATTCCCCTACCCAAAAAAAGAATGGGGAAAGGCCCAGCACAAACAGTGACTGTTGTTTAGTGAATTCAGTCCCCAAGATCTGGAAATCAGAAATAATTTAAGCCCATCTTCAAACTTAGCCTCTGTCTCAACCATGCCTCTGGCAGGGACAGGGTCTGCTGATAAATAAAGACAAAGAACTACTTTAGGTCATTTGGGAGCAATAGGCTGACAAGTGCAATCTTCTGGGTATGACAGGAAAAACACAGAATTAAAAGGTTTTACAGGAAAGACTGTCACCCTAGTGGGTTTCATCCCCAGTGCAACCTTGATATTGATTACATCTCCTCTGTCAGACCTGGGCCTTTTTATATGTGAAAACATGACAGGGGCTGATCTTTCTTCACCTTCTTGTGAAGTCAGACCTCCAGGTAAAATTTGCTAGAGGTAATGAAATAGTGTTACTAGCATATAGAGGAAAAACAAAACACCACAAAACAAACAGCAGATCAACTGTCCTTGAGAAGGAAGAAGAGAGAGCTTTATTCTGGGAGTGAAAAAAACTGCACGCATAAAAGGAGCAATCACAAAACCATCAATATAGGCAGGGCAAGAAATATAAAACTAAGAGCTGAAAAATTCTGATCAGTTAAATGGAAGCTATGCTAGAGGTTTAGAGTACATGAAACTGAATTTCAAAGAATAAAGCCAATGAACAAAGCCAATGAACAAGAAAACCCTAGGTATAAGAGGAAAAACAATATCCAGAATAAACTGATCAAGAAAATCAGATGCCTAAACATCAGTAAAAAATCATGAGTCATACTAGGAAGTACAAAGACATAGCCCAGTCAAGGAACAAACTAAAATTTCAGAAGAGATACAGGAGTTGAAACAACCAATGAAAGATGTTGAAACAAATCCTCTAAATCAAACCAAAAATCTGAAGGAAAATGTGGCAAAAGAGATGAAAGATGTAAAGAAGATACTAGGTATCCATAGAGAAAAACTGTGAAGTCTGCAAAAAAAAAAAATGACAGAACTTATGGGAATGAAATGCACAACAGAAGAGATCAAAAACACTATGCAGACTTACAATACCAAATTTAAAGAGGCAGAAGAAAGGATTAATGAACTAGAGGATAGGCCATCTGAAATATAACATAGAAAAGAACAGATAAGGAAAAGAATGGAAATACATGAGTAGCATCTCAGGGAATTTAATGACAAATGAAGCACATGAATATAAGCATTAAGGGTGTCCCAGAAGGAAAATAGAAAGAAAAAATAAATGAAAAAATAATCACTGAAAATTTCTCAACTCTTATGAAGACATAAAATTACAGATCCAATAAGTGCAGCATATACCAAATAGAATAGAGCCAAATAGACTTACTCTAAGAGTGAGGGTGAGGTTCAGGTGTCAACTTGGCCAGGTGATGGTGCACAGCTATCTGGTCAAACAAACACTGACCTAATGATTACTGCAAAGTCATTTTGTGGCTGATTAATAAGCCAAAAGTCTGGTTTACTAAGTCACCAGTCAGTTGATCTCATCTGTAGCTGATTCCATCTACAATCACCTATGGGAAGAATATTCTACAATGAGGGAATCACATCAGTTGACTAAAATCCAAACAATTGAAGATTGTAAGGGAATAGTGATGATTTCAGTGGTTACAAGAGACAACTTCTGCCTCTAATTCAGTGAGCCAGTGTCTCCTGTGGAATTCATTGAGCACATTCACAGTTGTTGCCAGCCTGTGGTCTGCTCTATGGAAATTGTACTCATGCAACCCCACAAACACTAGAGTTTCATGAGATGTTTTAATAAAATCTCATATTTAGCAGATATTTCTTGTTGGTTTTGTTTCCCCAGAAAATCCTAACTAATAAACCAATACACTTACTAATCAAACTGTCAAATGCCAAAGACAAAGAGAGATGTCTGAAAATAGCAAGAGAAAAACAACCTTTCACATATAAGGGAAGCTCAAAAAGACTAAGGGTAGATTTCAGAGCAGAAACTCTGGAGGTGAGAAGGCAGTAGTATGATATATTTAAGATACTGAAAGAGAAAGCAACCAACAAAAATTTCTATACCTGGCAAAACTTTCCTTCAAAAATAAGAGTATTAAATATTCACAGATAAGCAGACACTGAGAGAGATCATGAACAAGAGACATGCTCTACAAGAAATGCTAAAGGGAGTGCTAATGCAAATAAGAAAAGACAGGAGAGAGAGGTTTGGAGAAGAGTGTACAAAGATCATCAGTATGGGTAAATAAAACAGTAAAAAGAAATGGAAAAAAGATACAGGATAAAAATCCAACATGTTTGCCTTTAGAGTGTAACCTTATTCTAAAGTAACTGCCTTTAATGTAATAACCTTAAAGTTTACTAGATTAAATTACCCAATCAAAAGACATAGGGTGAAAGGATGGATAAAAGAAAAGATTCATCTACGTGCTGCCTACAAGAGTGTCACTTTAGACACAAGGAAGACAATAAATTGAAAGGGAAAGGTTGTAAAATGATATTACACACAAACAACAACCATAAAAGAGTGGGAATGGCTATACTAATATCAGAGAAATTAAACACCAAATATAAAACAATTAAAAGAGGCAATGAAGGACATCATGTTTTAATAAAAGGGACAATTCATCAAGGAAAAATAACAATCATAAATATGTATGCACTGAGCCAGAGTGTCCCAAAATATATGAGGCATGGCACACAATGACAGCACTGAAGGGAGAAGTAGACAACCATACATTAAGAGCTGGAGAGTTCAAAACACCATATTTCTCAATGGATAGAACAACTGGACAGAGGGTCAAAAAAGAAACAGAGATCTTGAAAAATATGATAAATGAATTAGTTTTACCAGATATTTTTCTCAGGTGCTCATGGATCATTTTCCAGGACAGAACACATATTCTGCCACAAAGCAGTTCTCAATAAATTTTAAAATATTGAAATTCTACAACACACTTTCTTGTCCCATAATGAAATGAATTTGGAAATCAATAACAGGCAGAAGGCTAGAACATTCACAAATATATGGAGGCTAAACAACATACTTTTTTTTATTAATTAAAAAAATTAACAAAACATTTAGAAATCATTCCATTTTACATGTACAATCAATAATTCTTGATATCATCACATAGTTGCATATTCATCATTTCTTAGTACATTTGCATCGATTTAGAAAAAGAAATAAAAAGACAACAGAATAAGAATTAAAACGACAATAGAGAGAAAAAAAAAACCTATACCTCACATGCAGCTTCATTCAATGTTTTAACATAATTGCATTACAATTAGGTAGTATTAT
The DNA here is from genome assembly GCF_023851605.1 of Tamandua tetradactyla. Lineage (NCBI taxonomy): Eukaryota > Metazoa > Chordata > Mammalia > Pilosa > Myrmecophagidae > Tamandua > Tamandua tetradactyla. The sequence goes on from NC_135353.1 coordinate 81,017,672, forward strand.
GCTGTCCATTTCTGAGTTTTTATATCCAGTCCTGTTGCACAGTCTGTATCCCTTCAGCTCCAATTACCCCTTCTCTTTTTTTTTTTTTAATTAACGGAAAAAAAGAAATTAACCCAACATTTAGAAATCATACCATTCTACATATGCAATCAGTAATTCTTAACATCATCACATAGATGCATGATCATCATTTCTTAGTACATTTGCATCGGTTTAGAAGAACTAGCAACACAACCGAAAAAGATATAGAATGTTAATATAGAGAAAAAAATAAAAGTAATAATAGTAAAAACAAAACAAAACAAAACAAAACCTATAGCTCAGATGCAGCTTCATTCAGTGAACAACATACTTTTAAACAACCTTTGTGTCAAGGAAGAAATTACAAGGGAAATCAGTAAATATTTTGAGGCAAATGAAAATGAAAATGCAACATATCAAAACTTATGGGATGCAGCAAAGTCAGTGCTGAGAGAGAAATGTGTTACCCCAATCACCTATATTAAAAAGAAGAAAGAGTAAAAATCAAGGATTTAACTGCTTACCTGAAGGAACTAGAGAAAAAAAACAAACAAACCAACAAGCTAACTCCAATGGAAACAGAAGGAAAGAAATAACAAAGATTAGTGCCAAAATAAATGAAAACAAGAGAGAAAATCAAGAAAACCAGAAGTTGGTTCTTGAGAAAGGCTACAAAATTGAAGGACTCTTAGACTGACAAAGAAAGAGAGAGGATGCAAATGAATAAAGTAAGAAATGGGAGAGGAGACATAACTCCTGATCCTGCAGAAGTAAAGAAGACAAGAGGATACTATGAGCAATATATGTTAAAAAAAGAAACCTAGAGAACATGGATGAAATGGACAAGTTCCTAGGAAAGCATGAATAATCAACATTGGTTCAAATGGAAATATTAGACCTGAACTAACCAATCACAAATAAAGAGACTGAATCAGTCATCATAAACCTCCAGACAAAGGACAGCTCAGGACCAGATGCTTTCACATGTGAATTTTACAACCATTCCAGAAAGAATTTATACCAATCATGCTCACACTCTTCAAAAAATTGAAGAGGAGGAAAAACTACCTAACTTATTATATGAAACCAACATTACCCTGATATCTAAGCCAAAAGAAAATTACAGACCAATCTCTTAAATGAATATAGATGCAAAAATCCTCAACAAGATACCTGCAAATTGAATAGATCAACATATTCAAAGGATTGTACACTGTGACCAAGTGGGTTTTATTCTTGATATGCAAGGATGATTCAACACAAGAAAATTAATTAATGTAATACACCACATCATTAATAAGTGGGGGACAATCACATGATTATCTTGATTGAGGCAGAAAAGGCATTCATCAAAATCCAGCATCTTTTCTTAATGAAACACTTCAAAGGATAGGAATAGAGGGAAATTCCTTAACTAGATTAAAGGAAAGTATGAAAATTCCACAGCTAACATCAACCTCAATGGGAAAAGACTGAAAGTTTCCTTCTAACATCTGGAACAAGATAGTGATGCCCACTGACACCACTGTTATTCAACATTGTGCTGGAAGTTCTAGGTAGAGAAATTCAGCAAGAAAAAGATACAAGGGCATTTGAATTGGAAATGAAAAAGTAAAACTGTCTTTATTAGCAGATGGCATGATCCTTTAGGGAAATCCTGAAAAATCTACAGCCAAGCAACTAGAGATACTAAATGAGTACAGCAACATAGCAGGACACATGATCAACATGAAAAAATCCATAATGTTAATGCACACTAGTAATGAGCTACCTGAGGAGGAAATTAAAATTTTTTGTTTACAATGGCAAACAAAAAAATCAAATATTTAGTAATATAGTTAACTTAGAACATAAAACGTTATACACAGAAAACTGCAAAACATGGTTAAAAGAAATCAAGGAAGACCTAAATAAATGGAAAGACAATCTGTGTTCATAGATTGGAAGAGTAAGCACAGTTAAGGTGTCAATTCTACCCAAATTGGTTTGTAGATTCAATGCAGTAACAATCAACATACTAACAACATATTTGCAGAATTGGATAATATTCCATTTTATTTGGAGGGGCAGGGTGCCCTGAATAGCTAAAAATGTCTTGAGAAAGAAAAATGACGTGTGAAGTCACCCACTACCTGACATTAAAGCATATTACAGACCTACAGTGGTCAAAAGAGCATGGCACTGGCAGAAAGATTGATATATTGACCAAAGGAATTGAATTGAGAGTTTAAATATGGATCCTCCCATCTTCAGACAATTGATTTTTGATAAGGTGGCCAAGTGCATTCACCTGGGGCAGAATAGACTCTTCAACAAATGGTGTGATGGTAACACAGTATTGTAAGTACACTGAACAATGCTGAGTGTGAGTACGGTTGAAAGAGGAAAGCTAGGGGCCTCTATGGCACCATGAGGAAAGAGAGGATAAAACCTGAGATTGCATGACTTGGCAAAACATAGAGTGAATAATGATGTTGATTAAATATAAAAATATATGAAAGTTTTTTCATTAGTGGGATCAGATGTACATCATCATTGTGAAGTATTAAAAATTAGATGGTATATGAAAATGATTTAATTAATGCAAGTTAAGGTCTATAGTTAACAGCAACTTTGTAATATTCTTTCATTAATTGTAACAAAGGCAACATACAAGAGCTAGCAAAATGTCAGTAAGAGGGAGATATAAGGGTAGCATATGTTTTTTTTTCCTCTTTTTTTTTCTATCTCTCTTTCTTCTTACTTTGCAGAATAAATGGAAAAGTTCTCATATATTGTCGTGGTGAATGTATAACTATGTGATCATACCAAAAGCCATTAACTGTACAGTTCCAATGGATTTTTGGCGTGTGAATGAAACTGTTTAAAAAATAAACAGAAAGATAAAAGTGTTGCAGAAGACAATAGAAATTTATATATATATATGTCATTTTTGGTAGGGAAATAGAATTGTGCAACCCTCTGGAAAGCAGTGTGATAATTCCAAAGGTGGCAAGTATAGAGTTGCCATGTAATCCTGTAATCCAGTTACTGGGTGTATATTTGGAAGAACCGAAAGCAGGGGCATGAATAGGCATCTGCATACTGGTGTTTATAGCAGCATTGTTCATGATCGACAATGGATAGAAATGGCTCAAAGACACATTGACTAAAGAGCAGAAGGGTGAACTGTTGTGTTTACATATGATGGAACATTGTATGGCTAGAGAAAGGAATAAAGGCATGAGACTTGCAATGAAATGAATGAGCTTTAAGGACAGTATGTTGAGCTAAACAAGCCAGAAAAGAAAGGACAAATATATGGTCTCACTAATATAAGCTAGCTATTATGAGCAATATATACTTGGAATTATATTTGATAGTATAGGTTATCAGGAGATAGAAAGTATGCAGAGACTGTATAATCAATGATTAAGAACTATAGAATATTCAATAAGGCTTATTGTAAAGATTCTGAGATTGTAAGCTTTTACAGCAGTCATACTTGTTCTTGACTATTAATTTTTTTTCTTTGTATGCTGCTTAGCAGGGGTCACATTTCATTCTTTTTCCATGTGAGCATCTCTTTATTTCAGCACATTCGTTGATTTTTTTTTGTTTGGTTTTTCATTTGTTTGCTTGCTTGCTTGAGAAGTGCATGGGCTGGGAATCAAACCCAGGTCTCCCACATGACAGGTGAGAATTCTACCAATGAACTACTCTTGTACTCTCCTAATCCTGACTATTAACTTTTATCTCTAAATTCTGAGATGCAGTGATCTTTGTGTATAACCCGGTAGTTCCCTGGAATTTTGGGTATCTGTGTGACACCTGAGACTCAGAGTTAGTGTTCTGAAGCTCTGAAACTCTGCATTACTCCATAAAGCAACCGTTAAAGAAGTTGAAAAAGAGATCAGATTTCAATTAGAGATATGAATGAAGCTGATCTTGTTAGGACTAAGGTAAATAAGAACACAGGATAAAAGATGACATTGTATTGTAAATTTCCAACATCTGTGTGAGACCAAAGGAAGAGATGTTTACTTTGTCCAAAATTTAAATTTTCTTTAGCACACTGTATTAGTCAGTGTTCTTAGGGAAACAAAACCAACAGAAGGCACCTATAAATATAAAATTTTATAAAAATATCTCATAGAATTGTGGGGATGCACGAGACCAAATTCCTTATGGCAGGCCACACTCTGACAACTTCAAAGAAGGTCTTCAATGATTCCCCCAGGAGAAGCTAGCTGACTGAAGTGGAAAGGGAGATTCACTCTTTTGATTTCTTCTTTATAGCCCTTGAATGATTAAATGGCACTAATTGTGAAAGACATTCCACTTGGCCTAATGCAGATGTATTTAGCCATGGATGCTAGCAACATGCTGATAATTTAATAAACTGGATTTCTGGTAATTGTTATGCCAGTACTTGCTTGACTAGACAAATGTGCACCATCACCTGGCCAAGCTGACACATGATCCTGTCAATGAGAGTGCCCACCCCTTGCCAACTTGGCAGCTATACATATCACAATAAACAATACTTAATCTCTAAATAAACCATAATAATAAATATATTTTTCACCTAAACATACTCAATTGTTCTACATACAACAGGAAATGCACTAAATATCTAAGAATAGGGTACAGGTCTTTGGGTAACACTCACTCTGAAACTTGATATCCTATAAATTAAGTACTATAACATGAACAATACAACTTACATCATTTGATAAGGGGATAAGATAGAGAAGAAAACAAGACATTTGCTTTATATACAAATTCCAACACAATCATAACAAAGCAAGGAAGAAATATTTATGCCATCACAGTCCTCATTTCTTTAACTGGTCACATGATCATAGTTTATATATATGACTATCTTCTACTACTCATTCCCTGTTTCCTTTACCCTCAGCAAACACTCCAGCTGGTCATGGTTTCTTTCCTGTTGGGATGATCCAAATCTTCATTCCTGAAGTGTCTGTTCCATTGGTGATCCTGTGTGGTGTAGGTTGTTGAAGTTTCCATTGATTTTAGTCAGAGGACATGGTAGTGACATTAAGACAAACTGTTACCCACAGTTCATGACAACCTATAACACACCTCTGGCCTGTTCTCCTTCCAATAAAAATGAACACAGTCGAATGGCTCAAATTTCTGCTGAACTGGGAGGGTTTCCTCTCACCACTGTCCCTGAGGGTATCCCAGAAATAGGGCTGCAGTACTGAAGCTGTCCACTTTTGGGTAGTATCTGCATATCATGCAATACATTATGAAAACCAGGCTTGACTTTTGTTTTCCAAAGATTGTAAGGAAGTCCCCAAGGGACCATAGTTCTGTCCTGGGAAAGAGAAGGTAAAGTGTTAGGAGTGGGAGCCATGCATTTGGGTCAGATCTTCATGTAACTTACTTGTGCCATTAGAATAATCTTGAGCCCTATCTTGAATTTATGAATTCCATGCTATGACAGAATGCTGCTGTGCATATCCAACTTAATGCATGGTGAGTGAGACAACACCCAGCCCATAACAGGCAACTCAGGTTTCATAGTAAATTGGTGGTCCATGGTGAAGTTTCCAATCTCCACTAATGCCAACTAGGAGGCTGTGATGGTTAGCTTATGGTGTAAACTTGGTCAAGTGATTATATCCAGTTTTTATTGGATATAAAATTGTCCTGTCAGGCAAGCACTGGTCAGACCATTGCTGCAAAGGATATTTTGTGGATGGTTGATAAACTGGAAGGCTGGTGCATTAAATCATCAGTCAGTTGATTGCATCTCTAGCTGATCACATCTGTGATCAACGAAGAAGTGCCTCCCACATGAGATAATCCACTCAGGTGAAGGCTTTTAAGGGAGGAGAGAGATTCTTACACTGCTTCTTTAGCCAGTAAACCTTTCCTGTGGAGTTAGTCCAGAACCTTCATCAGAGCCACCAGCTTCACAGCCTGCACCATGGATTTTAGACTCTTCTATTCCCATGGTTGCATGAGACACCTTTATAAATTACAATTTTACAGACCTCTATGGTTAGTTCTGTTTCTCTACATAACACTGACTAATTCATCTTGGTACCAGGAGTGGTTCTTGAAAATAAGAATCTTAAAAATGGGTTTTTACATTTGGTTTTCTACTCTGACTAGACTCAGAGGCACTAATGACTGTGTTTCCAATAATAATCAAGATGGCACTGACAGTCCATGCGGTGAGTTGACAAAAGAGATACTCAAAATATCACCATTAGGTTCTACTAATTGTGCACTTATATGAGGCAAGGTTGTGGGTGTGGATGTTTTTGACACATTTATGGAGCTCTGTGGAATTACAAGGTATAAAGATGATGGTTAGTTGTTGTTAGATAAACTGTATACAATGATGAAAGAAAGAGTTGAGCTGAAGGCTTCAAATTTGCACTTTAAGTATTGTATAATGATGTAAAAGTTTCCATGGGAGCACTGAAAGAAAATCTTATTTCCTGTGGTCACAGACTTGAAATTTCTGAATACCAGACACAGAGCCTAATTGTGTGAGTAGCAGATTTACAACATATACTGAAATCTCAACATTATAGGGAGTCTACTGCTAAAGTAAGGGCTTTTATTGGAAAATAAAAGGATCCTGGAATGTGGGATGGTGATATATGGCTTTGTAATGATGGCAATGGGGAGACAGGATCCCTGAAAGCTGCTGAGCATTTCTAGATAGACCCGATGAACTGTCCTGAGGAAAGAGCTTCCAGATATCCATACTGCCTTGAGGAAACAACTTCCTGGGCACCAGTATCTGCCATTCAACCTCTACCTAACAAGACAAACCCTACAGTGCCTACTAACCCTGTAATCATCATGCTGGGGAAAAGAGCCCTAACTCCTTTGTCTGGAACAACTAATTCTCTTTCACCAGATGAAACTAAAATGGAGTGCCCTGAGATAATTTACTTGAAAGGCACTTCTATTTATTTTCCTGACCCACCCGCACCACTCCTCTTTGGTTCAAGATGTATAACTAGACTATAGTTTCAAACAGTCCCAAAAGGTGAGGTACAAAGTGTGACCCATGAGAAGGTATATTGTACTCCAAAAGAACTGCATGAATCTGTATAGGCAGAAATCAGGGGAATTTGTGTGGGAATGGATATTAAGAGCTTGAGACAATGGTGGGAGGAATATAAAGATGGATCAAGCTGAATTTAATGATATGGGCTCATAAGGCAGAGATTCTGCATTCATTGTTGTAGCTTGAGTGGTTAGAAAGGGCATCAATAGTTTGGGGGTTTGTCTGAAACATGGATGAAAAGTCGCCATTACTTGAGGTCAAAATGCCAGAAGTGCCCTTGTTTGATGTAGATGAGGGGATCCAGAGGCTTAAAGAAATTGGGATGTTAGGGTGGGTTTATCATGGAAGACCTGTTCACTCACTCCAGGAATGTCCAGAGGACACATCTTTCACCAGAATCTTAAGAAATAAATTCATGAGGCTGACATCATCATCCCTGAAGTTGCCTTCTCTTTAGGTCAGATATTATTGTGAAATTTGCTGTCAATGAGGTGGGATCCTTAAACACAATGGGGTTGATCAGATATTGAGTTGGCAGAAACCATGTGATGACAGTTAATCACCATAGACAAGGTGGGCATGACCACCATAATGGGCAGTAGACTCAAAGCAGCAATCAAAATAAATCTGACTCACAGAGACTTGAGGCATTGGCTAGTAGATCACAGAATATTTAGACATAAAATAGATTTACAGTCTACTAAATTCTTGTTTGAGCTGTATTAGCAGAAGAATTCTAGGCCAAGTGAACAGAAGTCTGATTTGAATTACAAAAACAGAGTCATGGCCTCTTAATCAATTCTCAGACCTGAGACAGTTTTACAGACATAGAGTCCCTCAGACGAGGGGAGGGCCAGTTACCATTGGGGAAATACCACTTTACACCACCCAAAATTTACACAGTTAACCTTCCTCCCAGCCTCCCCTAAGGAGACCTACAACCTTTTACCTGGGTGTCTGTGCATTGAAGAAAAGGAAATGATCAGATATTTGGGGGATTATTGGACACAGGCTCAGAAATGACACTAATTCCAAGAGACCTAAAACATCCCTCCAGTCAGAGTAGGGGTTTATGGAGGTCAGGAGATTGATGGAGCTTTAGCTCAGGTCCATCTCACAGTGGGTCCAGTGGGCCCCTGGTCCCATTCAGTGGTCATTTACCCAGTTCCAGAATGCATGCTTTAAAGAGACATACTCAGCAACTGGTAAATCCCCACATTTTTCCCTGACTCATGGAGTAAAGTCTATTATGGAAGAAAAGGCCAAATGGAAGACACTGAAACTGCCCCTACCTAGCAAAAGAAAACAATATCATATTTCTAGAATTGCAGAGATTAGTGCCATTCTTAAGGACTTGAAGGATGCAGTGCTGGTGATTCTCACCACATCCCCATTCAATTCTCCTATTTGGCCTGTGCAGAAAACAGATGGGACTTAGAGGGTGATGGTGGATTATTGTAAACTTAACCAGGTGGTGACTTCAATTGAAGCTGCTGTTCCAGATGTGGCATCATTGCTTCATCAAATCAGCACATTGTCTAGTACTTGATGTGGCAAATGCTTTTTTCCCCAATAGTTGTCTGTAAGCACAACCAGAAACAGTTGGCATTCATTTGGCAAGGACAGCAGTATATCTTCACATTACTGCCTCTGGGGCATAAATCTCCAGCTTTATGTCACAATCTTGTCCTCAGGGACCTTGATCATTTCTCCCTCCCTCAACACATCATACTGGTTCATTATATTGATAATATCATGATGATTGGACCCAGTGAGAAAGAAGTAGCATCTACTTGAGACTTATTGGTGAGGCATTTGTGTGTCAGGGAGTGGGAGATAAATCCAACAAAAATACAGGAGCCTTCCTCCTCATTTAAATGTCTAGGTATCCAGTGGTGTGGGGCACTTCGAGATATTCCTCCTAAGGTGAAAGATAAGCACCCCATATCACTCTTCTTATGACCAAAAAATAGGCACAATGCCTGGTTGGCCTCTTTGAATATTGGAGACAATACATTCTTCATTTGTGTTTGCTGCTTTAGCCCATTTAATGAGTGACCAGAAAAGCTTCTAGTTTTAAGTGGAGACCAGAATAAGAGGAGGATCTGTGATAGGTCCAGGCTGATGTGCAAGCTGTTCTGCCACTTGGGTCATATGATCCAGCAGACCCAAAGGTGCTGGAAGTGTCAATGGCAAGTAAGGATAATGTCTGGAGCCTTTGGCAGGCCCCTATAGGAGTATCACATTGCAGTCCCTTAGTATTTTGGAGCAAAGCACTACAATCTGCTGCAGATAACTACTCTGTTTATGAGAAACAGCTTTTAGCCTGTTACTGGGCCTTAGTAGAGACTTAATGCTTAACCATGAACAACCAAATTACAATGAGTCATGAGTTGCCTATCATGAGGTGGGTGTTGTTTGACCCACAAAGCCACAAAATTAGGCATGCACAGCAGAACTTCATCATAAAATGGAAATGATGTATTCGAGATAGGGCTTGTGTCCTGAAGGCACAAGTAAGTTCCATGAGGAAGTGACCCAAATGCCCATGGCCCCACTCCTGTCACATTACCTTCTTTTTCCCATAACAGAGCTATGGCTTTTTGGGGAGTTCCTTACAATGAGATGATTAAGGAAGAGAAAATTTGGGTCTGGTTTACAGATGGTTCTGCATGATATACAGGGGCCACCCAGAAGTGGGCAGCTGTAGCACAACAACCCCTTTCTGGGATGTACTTAAAGGGCAGTGGTGAGGGGAAATCCATCCAGTGGATGGAATTTCAAGCAGTGCACCTGACTGTCCATTTTGGTTGAAAGGAGAATTGGCCAGAGGTGCATTTGTATACTGACTCTTGGGCTGTTGCTAACGGTTTGGCTGGATGGTCAGGGAATTGGAAGGAGCGTGATGAGAAAACTGGTGAAAAAGATGTTTGGGAAGGAAATATGTGGCTAGACATTTCTGAGTGTGAAAAGAGCATACAGTTATTTGCACCTCATGTGAATACTCACCAGATGGTAACTTAAGATGATGAAGGTTTTTAATAATCAAGTGGATAAGATAACCCATCATGTGGATACAAGTCATCCTCTTTCCTCAGCCACTCCTGCCATTACCCAATGGGTTCATGAACAAAGTGGGCATTGTGGTAGGGATGCAGATTATGGGTGGGCTCAGCAACATGGACTTCCACTCACCAAGGCTCGTCTGGCTACAGCCACTGCTGAGTACCCAATCAGCCAGGACCAGAGACCTGAGACCCACACTCAGTTCCAGATATGACACCATTCCCAGAGGTGATCATCATGCAAGCTGGTGGCCAGTTAATTGCATTGGAATTCCAGCATAGAACAGGAAGCAATTTTGTTCTAACTGGAATAGAAATATACTCTGGATATGAATTTGCATTCCTGGCATGCAAGGGTTCTGCAAAAACTACCATCCGTGGACTTATGGAATGCCTTATCCACCATCATGTTATCCCACACAGCTTTGCTTCTAATCAGAGAAACCACTTCATAGCAAATGAATTGCACACATGGGAACATACTCATGACATTCTTTGGTCTTACTATGTTTCCCATCATCCAGAGGTAGCTGTGTTGATAGAACATGGAATGGCCTTTTGACGACCTTAACATGGTGCCAACTAGGTAGCAGTACCTTGTAGGGCTGGGGCAATGTTCTCCAAGAGACTGTGTGTGCTCTGAATTAGCATCCACTATATGGTACAGGTTCTCCCATGGCTAGGATTCATGAGTCCAGGAATCAAGGGATAGAAATGGGAGTGGCACCACTCAGTATAAACACTAGTGATCAAATAAGAAAATTTTGCTTTCTGTATCTGAAACCTTAAGCTGTGCTTGTCTACAGATCTTAGTTCCAATAGGAAGAATGCTCCAAACAGTAGACATAACAATGATTCCATTGAAGTGGAAGTTAAGACTGCATCATGGCCACTTTGGGCTTCTCACGTCAGTGAGTCAACAGGTGTGAAAGGGGATTGTTCTTCTGTTTAGGGTCATTGATCATGATTATCAAGGGGGAAATAGGACTGCAACTAAACAATAGAGGTAAAGAGGAGTTTTCCTGGAGTATAGCAGATTTCCTACAGCGTTTCTTGGTACTACCATGCCCTGTGGTTAAAGTCAATGCAAAACTCGAATTACCCAATCCAGACAGGACTATCAGTGGTCCAGAAACTTCAGGAATGAAGTTCTGGGTCAACCCACCTGGCAAAGAACCATGGTTAGCTGAAGGGCTTGTTGAGGATACAGGAAATATGGAATGAATAGAAGAAGGTAGTGATAAATATGAACTATGATCACATGATCAGTTACAAGAATAAGGACTGTAATGGTATGATTGTTTCCTCCAAGTTTTCTTATGAGTATGTTTGCATTTGTACATAAGCAAATATCTTGTTTTCCTCTTATCATATGACATAAGTTGCATTGTTCATGTTATATTATTTAAGCCATAAGGTATGATGTTTAAGAATGACTGTAACCTAAAGACTTGCACCCTATTTTGAAGAGATGTAGTGCATTTCCAGTTGTACTTTTGGCAGTTGAGTATTGTTAGCCAAAATATATGTCTGTTATTGTCTTCTATTTGGAGATTAAGGATGTGTGTCAGTTTGAATCTGTTGTGGACCCAAGAAAGGCCAAATTCTTTAATGCTCATTCAATATTTCTGGGTGGGAGCTTCTTGATTGTTTCCATGCAGATGTGACCACCCAATTGTGTGTGGAAACTTTTGATCAGATGGTTTCATGGAGATGTGTCTTCACCCATTCAAGGTGAGGTTGCTTAAGGAGCCTATTAAGAGGGAACTATTTCAGAAAAAGCTTAAGAACCAACATAATCAGAGATCTTTGGTGATGAAGAAGGAAAACACCTCTGGAGGAGCTTAATGGAACAAGAAGTCTGGAGAGAAAGCTAGCTGATGTCAACATGTTTGCCATGGGCCTCTCCAGTTGAGAGAAACTCTGGACACCATCAGCCTTCTTGAATCAAGCTGTCTTTCCCTGGATGCCTTAGATTGGACATTTCTATAGCCTTTCTTTAATTTGGACATTTTCACAGCCTTAGAACATGTAAACTTGTGATTTATTAAATTTCATTCTATTTCTGGTATATCCTATTTCAAACTAAAATAGCATGTTTCAAGGTGATGTGTATAGCTGCCAAGTTCCAAGGGGTGGACTGTGATAGTGAGATTCTGGCATCAACTTGGCCAAGTGATTATTCCCAGTTGTCTGTTCAGGCAAGCTTTGGTCTAATCATTGCTACAAGGTTATTTCATAATGGCTTGATTACTTGGATGGCTGGTGTATTAAATCATCAGTCAGTTGATTGCATCTGTGGCTGATTATATCTGTGATCAACTAAGGTATGTCTCCCAAAATGAGATAATCCAATCAAGTGAAGGTTTTTAAAGAAGAAGAAAGACTTTTTCATTGCTTGTTCAGCCAGTGAGTCTCCCCTGTGATGTCCATTCAGAACCATCATCAGAGCTGTCAGTTTCACATCCTACACTTTGGATTTTGGATTCCATTTCCATGGTTGTGTGAGACACTTTTATAAATCTCATATTTACACATCTCTCCTGTTGGTTCTGTTTATCTAGAGAACACTAACTGACATGAATCCAACAGCTATTTCTCAAAAGGGGAGTCATTATTTGCAGAGGATGGTAAGGCTTTACTCTGAAATCCTAAGGGTCTGTATTGTGATTTTCCTAAAGGGGCCTGTTAAAGGCACCAGGCAACAATGTTATCTGCCACTAACATCTCCAGAACCATTACATCTGCTGGCTCACATGGCACAAGAGGTAGAGAATCTTGCACAGGAACCTGAACCTATCCCATGACCTCTTCTTGCACTGGTCCCCACTCAAAATGAACAGCTTTTCTTTTCACTTGGTTAATGGGACAGAATTTTTCTAGATGAAGGAGTTCTATTGGCTTCCAATTGGCCTTTCTTATCATTATAGCCCTCCTCCATAAGTCAGGGAACCAATGTGGGATTCTGCCATTTTGCAAGTATGTTGATTCCTAATATACTTTTAGGAACTGAGGAAATAGCCACAGAATTGTCTGGGGATGCACTGGACCCACTGTGAGATGGACTTGAGCTAAAACTCCACTGATCACCTGATCTCCATAAGCCCCTACTCTGATTGGTGCACCAGAGTGACATTTTAGGTCTCCTGGAATTAATGTCACTTCTGAGCCAGTGTCTATCTCTAAAGTATCTGATCATTTCCTTTTCCCCAATTCATAGTTACCTTGGTTAAAGGCTATAGGTGTCCTTGAGGAAGACTTGGAAGAAGGTTAATTGTGTACATTTTTTGGCACACTCATAGGGTACTTCTCTAAAGGCACCTGGCCTTTCCCTCATTCCCAGAGCTCTGTGTCTGTAAACTCTCTCAAGCCTGAGAATTAATTAATGGGCTATGACTCTATGTTTTCAAAATTTAAGTTAAGCTTTTGTTCACTTGAACTATAATGCATATGCTTATACATCTCAAACAATAATTTAGCAGACTGCCCATCTATTTTACTTCTAGTTACCCATGATCTACTTGCCAAAGCCATAAGTCTCTGCAAGTCAGATTATTTTGACTGATGCTTTGAGTCTCCTGTCCATTATGTAGCCACATCCACCTTCCCTTTAGTGGTTTGGCTCTGGGAAATGCCTTCTGCCAACTTGAGATCTGAATATTCCCATTGTGCTCGAGGATTTCACTTCAGCAGCAGCAGTGTGCTAGTTTGAAATGATGTATGTACCCCAGAAAAGCCATATTTTAATCCTAATTCCATTTTGTAAAGCCTGCCATTTCAGAGAAAGCCAGGCTCGGATATGCAATTATCCAGGAAGGATTTGTGGAAATGCCTTATGTCTGATGGGCATGATCCAAGACTATTGCATAGAAAGCCAATGAGAGTGTTGCAGGATTTGTATAAAGAGAACCACTGTCAGTCAGGACTGAGAGGGACAGAGAAGGGACACATTGGAGGAAAAATAATTTCAGAGGCAAAACCATGGAGGTTGGGGTCTGAAGTCAAGAAGCCTCAGGCCAAGAGAGCAGACCCACCCAAGCATGTGGAGAAGGTGAGTTTGGCCTGAAGACAGAGGACAGGCCTTCCACCTCATTGCAGTGGAAAAGTCATGCCGCCTCAGGTCTTGGAGTGGGTGAAGCACATTCCTTGGGGTTTGGGGATAACCTGGCTGCCACTACATGGAGTAGTTGAGCATGTGCTCCAGAGATGGCAGAGAGTCCAGGTGCAGCCCCAATGCTTGGAGAGGGTGGAGTTGAGAAAAATGTGGTCTCCCCAATATCCCCCAAAGTTGTGTTTGGAGAGAGGCAGACCTCTGCATAGGCCCTTGGAAAGGGTGGGACTGCTGCTTTCAGAAGCCCTGAAACTAAATGATTCTCAAATTTTGAAATCTAGTAGGCTTTGCCCTGTTGGTTTTCAAAACTGATTATGTCCATTGACCCCTGTATTCTTCCTCCTATGAAAATGCATATATTTATCCCATGACTGTTCCTCCTTTGTATGTTGGCAGCAAATAACTTGTTATGAGTTTTCAAAGGTCCAGAGCAAATGGAGAAAATTTTGCCTTAGGACTGTCCATGCCTTTAACTAACTTTGATGAGAGTCTTACTGATTTTAATCTTGTATTAATCTTGTATTTGAAATGTTAGTGGAATGGCTTAAGGTTCTCTGATATTGTTATGGAATGAATGATTTTGTATATGGTGAAAACATTTCTTTTTTAGGGTCCAGAGGGTGGAATGTGCTGATTTGAAATGATGTATGTATCCTAGAAGAGCAAGGTTTTAATTCTAATCCCACTTTGTAAAGTCAGCCATGTCTTCTAATTCCTACACAGTATTGTATGTTTGAAACTTGTAATTAGATCATCTTCTTGGAGATGTGATTTAATCAAGAGTGGTTGTTAAGCTGGATTAAGTAGAGGTGTGTCTCCACCTATTTGGGTGGGTCTTGATTAGTTTCTGAAGTCGTATAAAAGCAGAAATATTTTGGAGAATGAGAGATTCAGAGAAAGCAAAGCAGAAGGTCATAGCCACAAGAAGCAGAGTCCACCAGCCAGCAACCTTTGGAGAGGAAGAAGGAAAATGCCTCCTGGGGAATTTCATGAAACAGGAAGCCAGGAGAAGAAGCTAACAGATGATACTGTGTTCACCATATGTCTTTCCAGATGAGAGAGGAACCCTGAACATGTTCACCATGTGCCTTTTCAGGTGAGAGAGAAACTCTGACTGTTTTTGCCATGTGCCCTTCCACTTGAGAGAGAAACTGAACTTCACTGGCCTTCTTGAGCCAAGGTATCTTTCCCTGGATGCATTATATTGGACATTTCTATAGACTTGTTTTAATTGGGACATTTTCTTTGGCCTTAGAACTGTACACTAACAACTTATTAAATTCCCCTTTTTAAAAGTTATTCAGTTTCTGGTATATTGCATTCTGGCAGCTAGTAAACTAGAACAAGCAGTTTCCACAGTAATATGTGACCTACAGAGAAAGGAGACTACAGAACTCTCAAGAATGATGAAAATCAATAAGACCAGAAGTTGGTTCTATGAGAAAATCAACAAGATTGATGGACCCTTAGCAAGATTGACAAAAAGAAGAAGAGAGAGGATGCAAATAAATAAGATCAGAAATGGAAGAGGAGACATAACCACTGACCTCACAGAAATAAAGGAGGTAATAACAGGATACTATGAACAATTTTATGCTAATAAATACAACAATGTAGATGAAATGGACAAGTTCCTAGAAAGGCATGAACAACCAACTTTGACTCAAGAAGAAATAGATGACCTCAACAAACCAATCACAAGTAAAGAAATTGAATCAGTCATTCAAAAGCTTCCCAAAAAGAAAAGTCCAGGACCAGATGGCTTCACATGTGAATTCTACCAAACATTCCAGAAAGAATTAGTACCAATTCTGCTCAAAGTTTTCAAAAAAAATTGAAGTGGAAGGAAAGCTACCTAATTCATTCTATGAAGCCAACATCACCCTCATACCCAAACCAGGCAAAGATATTACAAAAAAAGAAAACTACAGACCAATCTCTCTAATGAATACAGATGCAAAAATCCTCAACAAAATTCTAGCAAATCAAATCCAACAACACATTAAAAGAATTATACATCACGACCAAGTAGGATTCATCCCAGGTATGCAAGGATGTTTCAACATAAGAAAATCAATTAATGTAATACACCATATCAACAAATCAAAGCAGAAAAATCACATGATCATCTCAATTGATGCAGAGAAGGCATTTGACAAGATTCAACATCCTTTCTTGTTGAAAACACTTCAAAGGATAGGAATAGAAGGGGACTTCCTTAAAATGATAGAGGGAATATATGAAAAACCCACAGCTAATATCATCCTCAATGGGGAAAAATTGAAAACTTTCCCCTTAAGATCAGGAACAAGACAAGGATGTCCATTATCACCACTATCATTCAACATCGTGTTGGAGGTTCTAGCCAGAGCAATTAGACAAGAAAAAGAAATACAAGGCATCAAAATTGGAAAGGAAGAAGTAAAACTATCACTGTTTGCAGATGACATGATACTATATGTCGAAAACCTGGAAAAATCCACAACAAAACTACTAGAGCTAATAAATGAGTACAGCAAAGTAGCAGGTTACAAGATCAACATTCAAAAATCTGTAGTGTTTCTATACACTAGCAATGAACAAGCTGAGGGGGAAATCAAGAAACGAATTCCATTTACAATTGCAACTAAAAGAATAAAATACTTAGGAATAAATTTAACAAAAGAGACAAGAGACCTATACAAAGAAAACTACAAAAAATTGTTAAAAGAAATCACAGAAGACCTAAATAGATGGAAGGGCATACTGTGTTCATGGATTGGAAGACTAAATATAGTTAAGATGTCAATTCTACCTAAGTTGATTTACAGATTCAATGCAATACCAATCAAAATCCCAACAACTTATTTTTCAGAAATAGAGAAACCAATAAGCAAATTTATCTGGAAGGGCAGGGTGCCCCGAATTGCTAAAAGTATCTTGAGGAAAAAAAATGAAGCTGGAGGTCTCACACTGCCAGACTTTAAGGCATATTATGAAGCCACAGTGGTCAAAACAGCATGGTATTGGCATCAAGATAGATATATCGACCAATGGAATCGAATAGAGTGCGCAGATATAGACCCTCTCATCTATGGACATTTGATCTTTGATAAGGCAGTCAAGCCAACTCACCTGGGACAGAACAGTCTCTTCAATAAATGGTGCCTAGAGAACTGGATATCCATATGCAAAAGAATGAAAGAAGACCCGTATCTCACACCCTATACAAAAGTTAACTCAAAATGGATCAAACATCTAAACATTAGGTCTAAGACCATAAAACAGTTAGAGGAAAATGTAGGGAGATATCTTATGAATCTTACAATTGGAGGCAGTTTTATGGACCTTAAACCTAAAGCAAGAGCACTGAAGAAAGAAATAAATAAATGGGAACTCCTCAAAATTAAACACTTTTGTGCATCAAAGAACTTCATCAAGAAAGTAGAAAGACAGCCTACACAATGGGAGACAATATTTGGAAATGACATATCAGATAAAGGTGTAGTATCCAGAATTTATAAAGAGATTTTTCAACTCAACAACAAAAAGACAGCCAACCCAATTACAAAATGCAAAAAAGACTTGAACAGACACCTATCAGAAGAAGAAATACAAATGGCCAAAAGGCACGTGAAGAGATGCTCAATGTCCCTGGCCATTAGAGATATGAAAATCAAAACCACAATGAGATATCATCTCACACCCACCAGAATGGCCATTATCAACAAAACAAAAAATGACAAGTGCTGGAGAGGACGTGGAGAAAGAGGCACACTTATCCACTGTTGGTGGGAATGTCAAATGGTGCAACCACTGTGGAAGGCAGTTTGGTGGTTCCTCAAAAAGCTGAATATAGAATTGTCATATGACCCAGCAATACCATTGCTAGGTATCTACTCAAAGGACTTAAGGGCAAAGACACAAATGGACACTTGCACACCAATGTTTATAGCAGCATTATTTACAATTGCAAAGAGATGGAAACAGCCAAAATGCCCATCAACAGACGAGTGGCTAAACAAACTGTGGTATATACATACGATGGCATATTATGCAGCTTTAAGACAGAATAAACTTATGAAGCATGTAATAACATGGATGGACCTAGAGAACATTATGCTGAGTGAGTCTACCCAAAAACTAAAGGATAAATACTGTATGGTCCCACTGATGTGAACCGACATTAGAGAATAAACTTGGAATATGTCATTGGTAACAGAGACCATCAGGAGATAGAAACAGGGTAAGATAATGGGTAATTGGAGCTGATGGGATACAGACTGTGCAACAGACTGAATACAAAAACTCAAAAATGGACAACAAAATACTACCTAATTGTAATGTAATTATGTTAAAACACTGAATGAAGCTACATCTGAGCTATAGTTTTTTTTATATTTTTTTATTTTTTATTTTTATTTTTTTCTCTATATTATCTTTTATTTCTTTTTCTGTTGTCATGCTATTTCTTTTTCTAAATCGATGCAAATGTACTAAGAAATAATGATCATACATCTATGTGGTGATATTAAGAATCACTGATTGCATATGTAGAATGGAATGATTTCTAAATGTTGTGTTAGTTAATTTTTTTTAATAAATAAATAAATAAATAAAGGCAACCCTAAAGGTTGAGCACCAAAAGAAAATAAGGATTTCAATCACCCTTACTGGAACTCTTCCATTGCTCCTACTCAACTTTTAACTATTATGTAACTCCCAAACTCAGCTGAATGTCAGGTGGCCCAGACATTGACCTTTAAAGAGGTTTCAGTTTAATAGTAAATAAAATTGAGATACCACTTGATAAGTAGCCTTTTGGCATTCTCACATATGTCCCATATTTTGAAGAATGCACTTACAACTTTAGGATATCTTCCCCTTTATTCACTAAGAGTATATAGTGCAGCTAAAGACCATGAACTGTTTTAAATCTGTTTTAAAACAAGATTTCAGTAGTGCTCTCTTTCCATTCATGGAAATACCTATAGCATTTTGATTGCACAGGTTTATCAGAAGTTGCCTCATAAAAAAGAAAAGAATGATGGAGCTAGTCTCACAAATTTGATTCTAATATTTCTGATAAAAAGTGTATCCTCTGTACATTCCTGTGGTGAGTGAGTAGGTCTTCCATTATACTACCACTCTAATGTTCCAATATTTTTAAGGCTCTGGATCCCCACTTCACATTACACTAGGATTGTTCTGGCATTTCAATGTCAGGTAATGTCAGCCACCTTTTGATCCATGTTTCAGCCAACCATCCATCCAAACAGTTAACACACTTTTTAACTCTTACAGCTACAACATTGAATGCAGAATCTTTGTTTAGTGGGCCCTTATCAATAAATTCAGTCTGATCCAACTTTATCTTCCTTCTACCATTATCCCACATACTTATATCACTTCCCACAGATATTTCCTTGATTGCTGTCTATATAAATTGGAAAATGCATGTAATTCTTTTGGAATCTATACCATCCTTCCTCTTTGGTCACACTTTGTACCTCACCTTTCAGGGCCTGTTGGGACTTTATTCTAGTTATAACTCTTGACAAAAAGAGGGGTGGTGTGGGTGGGCCATGAAAATAATTGGAAGTGTCTTTCAAGTCAATTACCTCAGGACATTCCATTGCAGTTTCATATGGTAAAACAGGATGATTAACCTGATTAACCTCAGGGCAGGCTAGAGGTCAGGTAGCTGTCTCTTCAGGGAAGGCTAGATTTTTGCTTGCTGTTTCCTGAGGACCAAACGTTACAAGTCTACCTAGCAAAGACTCAGCAGAATCCAGGGTATCCATGTCTCCACTGTCAACATTATCAAACCATATATTACCATCCCATATTTCAGGAACCCATTCTTTTCCAATTGAAGCCTTTATTTTAACAGCAGACAACCTGAACATTGAGATTTTAGTTTACATTATAAATCTGCTCCTCATACAATGAATCTCTGGGTCTGCTTTTCATATATTTCAAGTCTGAAACTTCAGGAAAAAGATTTTTTTTCAGGGCACATGTAGAAACTTTTACATCTTTCATATGGCATTTGAGTTGAAAATTTCAAGCCTTCAGCTCATTCCTTTCTCTCATAATTGTATCTAGCATATCTGAGAATAACATCATTACACCTCTTAAATCCACAAAACCTTGTTAAGATGTCAAAGACAGGGCAGGTCATGGTGGCTCAGCAGGCAAGAATGCTCACCTGCCATGCCAGAGGACCCAGGTTCAATTATTGGTTCCTGCCCATGTGAAAGCTCAGACGCTGGGAGAGCTGACACTGACACAGCTGCTTACACAGACAGGTTCTTGTAGATGATAAGCTAAGAGCTGAATCACAGAGTTTGCCACAGAGAAGCTAATTGAGAATCCACAGATACCTAGAGAAAGCCACTGGAATCATAGCTGAAAGCAATGTAACTGGGGGCAAGGGCCAGCAGACATGGCCATGTGTCAACCCATGTGACAAAGAAATCCTGAACATCATTGGCCTTTTCTTCAAGGTGAAGGTACCCTTATGTTAATGCCTTAATTTGAACATATGTGTGGCCTTTGAGCTGTAAACTTGTAATTTAATAAATCCCCTTTGTAAAAACCAATCCATTTCTGGTATATTGCATTCTAGCAGCTTTACCAACCCAGAGCAGTCTTTATGGATAAACATAAAAAATAAGAAACAAGCTCCAGATACATTCTATTTTTCAATAGAAGCATATTGTATATGAGGATAATAAAAGGTGAAAAGCAAAGTAAAGGAAAATATATCCCACAAACTTCAAAATAAATGCATATACAGTTATATTGACATCAGAAAATACTTTAAAGCCAAATGAGTGATCAGAGATCACATATAGAATGTAAAAATAACAAAGCAAATTAAACTTGTGTACATCTAAAAAACAGAGACATAAAATGTGTGATGCAATAGTTTATATAACCACAAGAATTATTTCAATCAGCATGAAAAAAAATTTGTACATTCATATTTTCTTTTAAACTATTATTATGTAAATTTTCAAATACACAAAAACCTAGTAAGAAGGATATGATGAACCCCTATGCACCTATCCCCTGGGTTCAGGAATTATCAGCATTCTGTTAATTCTGCAACATGTATATCCCTTTCCTCCAAGTCTCCAAGGAACTTTAAAGCAAAACCCCAGCCATGGCTTTATTTTACCTATAAATTCACCAGTATACATGTTCTAAGAAGAATTCTAAGATGTCTTTTAATGTTCCTCATCCTTGTACAATCCACTCTCTTTGAGTGAGTAGGACCTGTAAATGTGGTGTGTTATCATTCTTGGTGATATGAAAGTAAGAATTTTGCAAGTCCCTAATCAATTGAAACAGTGAAAGGAAGATTATCTGAGTGGATCTGATCTCATCAATGAAGCATACAAAAGGACAGAGCCCTTCTGGTAGAAAGAGAGTTTAGAAGAGATTTCCAGCCAGGAAACTGGGTCCTCAGTCTTTTAACCACAAGGAACTGAATTCTGTCAAAAACCTGAATGTGTTTAGAGTCAGATTATTTCCCAGAGCTTTCAAAAACAAATGCAACTCTGCTAAAGCCTTGATTTCAGCCCTGTATGACACTAAGCAGAGAACTTAGTGACCATTTGGCCAAATTTGTAGTTTACAGACCTGAGCTAATAAATGGATGATATTTTAATCCACTGATTTTGTGGTCAGTTCTTATGCACCAAGAGAAAATTAACATAGATATGGTACTGTGAAATTGGGTGCTACCATACCAAATACTTAAAATGTGGGAATGGCTTTGGAACTAGGTAGAAGAACTTTAAGGAATTTTATATTTAGAGTAGGCCTAGTTGCTTTAGATAAAGCACAATTCACCTTAAACAGACTGTTAGAAATATGTCAGTCATGGCTCAGAAGAAAGTGAGAAACATGTTATTTGAAACTGGACAAAGAGTAATCCTTATTATATATTACCAGAAAACTTAATTAAATTGTCTCCTGCAGTTAATTGGAAAGCAGAAATTATAAGTGATGAATTTGACTATTTACTGAGGGGATTGCCAAGCAAAGTTTTGAATTCAGGCCTGATTTCTTCTTGTGGATTACATGAGATAAGAGAGATTGAAGAAAGAATCATTAAACAATGAATCATGACTCGAAGATTTGAGAAATTGTCAGCCTGTCTAGATAATAAAAAGTGTTAAAATTATAAGATTGCTTATAGAAGCGTAGTTTAGAGAAAAAGTCAAGGATATGTTTTTTAACACTTGCAAAAGTCACAGAAAGATAAAATGTCAGGGTATTCAGTCACACAAAGGTTCTTTCAAGATGTTAATGGTGTGTGTCACAGATCTTTGCAATCAAACCAGTGGAATTCTAGGAAGTGTATAGGCATTGACCCTCAGCCATTCAGTGGGAGCTGCTATGATTGTGTTAATGTGTTATACAGAAATAGAAAACTAATACAGTATATCTTTAATTGTTAAGGACATTTTAATGTAACCACCATGACATTAAAACACCTAACTGAATTAACACTGATCCTTTAATATTATATAATATTGATACTCTTTTCAGTTCCCAGAATTTTCTTTAAAAAATATCTTTTAAAAAATAACAGCTTTATTGAGTTATAATCAATATATCATAAATGTTGTTAGAACAAATTGGAAGGGTTTGGTCCAACACTCATAACCATGTAGCAAGCTGAGGTTGATGGGGGTTATTGTGAAGTGAAGTATGGAGAGGGAGGCGGGAAGGGGAAAAAGAAGGGGGGAGGGGGAAAGGGTTAAGAACACCTTCTTCAGGAGCCTGAAGAAAATGTTCACCTGCATTGTGATGTCTTTCTCTTTTTATACTCTGAAGTTTGCAGCCTTTTATTGGTCCTGAATTCTGCATTTGGCAACTCATCTAATTGCCTTTGGCTAGTATTTTTGTTTCCTTCTTTTTGTGCATCGTTTGCTCCTTATTAATGGAATCACACCATTCTTCGAAGTGGCTTCTTGCCCCAGGCAGCATTTGGCAAGCAGCTTCACACACTGTGGCAAGGAGGAGGGGGAAGGGAAAGGGTCACTAGTGAGGGAACCATGACTTTTGACCATTGCTGCAGTGGGAGAGGGGGTTGGGGCCTGAGCTCAATCCCCTGCAACTTGTCAAATGTCACCCTTTTAAAGTGCATAATTACATGGGGGAAGGTTGTCTTTTACAGTTGGTTTGTTTGAATTAAACTAATATGGCTCACATCTCATTTAGACTGTATGAATTTCCCCTTTTTTATGTCTAAGTCTTTTTTTAAATAAATAATTGGGACCTATAGTATTCTCACACTCTTAATTTATCTGCTTCCTTCCTTGTTGTTCTGGTTAACTGCTTTCAGTTCTGGATCTCCTGTACTATTTGTTATATCTGGAAGTTTGGTTGATTTGCATTCAAATTTTCTCAATGTGCTTCCTTATACTCCACATTAAATAATGAGGCATCTATCTGATTGAATCACTAATGTTTGATCAGTGAATTCAGGTGGTAGACTAAAGCCTCTGTTTTCAAGTTACCAGTCAAACTTTTACCTAATGGTTTTGGTATTCAGTAAATGATTGTTGTCTAGATTAATTCTACTGTTCCTTCCTGAACTGCAGATGTTGGAGGGCTGAAAGCTACGCATCTCAGATTTCCATGCAGTTAGTAATGTGGCTGTGAATTAGGTTCTACCAGCTATATGAATCCCCGTGAGAGATATTTCAAGGGGAGAAGTGAAGAATTCAGCTTCCACAAGCTTTGATAACTGATGCTGACCAGTGCAGTTATAGTGGGCTCATTGTAGTAGTATTCAAATGACTATCATTAGCTTTGTGAGCATCAAGAGGCAGTTATGGAACTGTCTTCTAATCTCTATATCATAGTTGTGTCATATATTTTGGAAATTAAGTATTCAAGTAATGTTTCCTCATTCTTTGCCTTCTTGATTGTAGTATGTGTAACTGTGCTACTGTGGTACAATTTCCACTGAATTTTTCTGTGAATTGTTCCTGGCAACCCAGCTTTGGACTAAATCCTTCTGACTTTCTAAAAGAAAAATAGGAATCACATAGTTTGATGCATTAAATTCCTTTTTTTCAGCATAAGTGGTGTGTTTTCTGTTTTATGTCATTCTAATCCAACTGATAAAGACAAAGATGAATCTCAAGGAGACAATATTGAGTAGAAAAGCAAGTTGCTGTATAATAAATATAGTATAATAATGTCCTAAAGAAAAGCAAGAGAATGATAAACACAAAATTAAAGGTAGTTTTTACTGAATTCTAAGGTAGGAGGAAATAAAATGGGAGGGTGGGGATCACAAAGGAGAACTCAAATGCAAAACAATGGTCTATTTATTGAACTGTATGATAGATTCATAATTGATTATTGAATTATTATTTTTAAATCATATACATACATAAATTTTATAAATATGCTTTGGTATCTATTCATCAAAAATCATTGAAATTTATTGTAAGGCTCATAGCACATATACTAAAATTTGTATGATACAAACAAACTTAGTATAGCTCATGTGGAAGAACGATATGCATTTTTCTGAAGTGTATTAGATTTATAAACAAAAATTACATTTAAAAAAATAAGTAATTATAACAGGACAAAAAGATTCTTCTCTATTTTTATGTATCTTTAGCCAACATATCAACTTCACTAAGTACAAGAAGTGTGTTAAATAAATAAACAATTTTGCCTTTCTAGGAAGAGCAAAAGAAGAGTTGACATTGATAGAAAAGAAAAGAAGACAGAAATGTATATTTTGTGTAATGACAGAGTCTGTGCTTTTGATGTCTATTAATGATTTCATTGAAATCCTACAGCAACAATTGACCCTATAGATATCCTTGCCTTCCTTTTTACAGATGAAAAACTGATGTTCAAGATAATTTAAATACCTTATTTAAGGTATCCTGGTAGGGCCCTGATCCCAACCCAGGGATTGAAACTTGAGTTCTGTACTTACATTGTAATTCACATATAGATCTAGCATATAGCAATAAAAAGACATTGTGATCTCTCTCCATGGTTTAGGGTGGGAAGGTGTTTAATAACTTGGACTTAAGAAGAAGCAGCCACACCTTAGCATACAAAATAAAATTGGCATCACCTCGATAAAACCCTGAAGGATTTGAACAATGAATAAAAAAGTATTTGTAAAATCCCCTTGGGGGAATGGTGAGAAAGGGGGAAAATTCAACTTCCCCAATTGGAGAATTCTTGATATTCTCACAAGCAGTGAGGACAACCAAAGTGATTGGCTGAGCCCCCAATCTTGGGGTTTGTTCATATGAAACTTAACCCTGCAAAGGATAGGCTAAGCCTACTTAAAATTAGGGCTAAGAGTCACCTCCAAGAGAATCTCCTTTGTTGCTCAGATGTGGCCTCTCTCTCTCAGCCAACATGACAAGCAAACTCACTGCCCTCCCTCTCTCTACATGGGACATGACTCCCAGGGGTGTGGACCTTCCTGACAATGTGAGACAGAAATCCTAAAATGAGCTGGGGCTCAGTACCAGGGGATTGAGTAAACCTTCTTGACCAAAAGGGGGAAGAGAGAATGAGACAAAATAAAGTGTCAATGGCTGAGAGATTCCAAATGGAGTCAAGAGGTTATCCTGAAGGTTAGTCTTATGCATTAAATAGATATCATCTTTTTAGTTAAGATGCAACAAAGAGGCTGGAGGGAACTGCCTGAAAATGTAGAGCTGTGTTCCAGTAGCCATGTTTCTTGAAGATGATTGTATAATGATACAGTTTTCATAATGTGACTGTATGTGAAAACATTGTGTCTGATGCTTTTTTAATCTACCTTATGGACAGATGAGTAAACCATATGGATTAAAAATAAATAAATAATAAGGAGAAAAATGTCAAAATAAATTTAGTATATTGAAATGCTAGTGATCAATGAATGGGAGGGATAATATGGTATGTATTAATTTTTATTTTTCTGAATTGATGCAAATGTTCTAAGAAATTATCATGATGGTGAATATACAGCTATGTGATAAAAAAGAATGTTCATATTGTATGTTGATTGGTTTTATTAATAAATATATATATACATATATAACTGGCATCATCCTTTAACCTCCCCCTTTCCCCCATCTCCACTTATTTTAAATCTCTCAGAACAGTGTTCCCCAATGTACAGATAATTAGATCAAGGGATTCATAATGCATATGAGGGTTCTCAGAAGTTCTGTAGCTAAAAAACTTGTTCAACTTTGTTTCAGACAGATTGTCCAAACTTATTTGATCAAAGGACTTTCCTGGATCATAACATCAACTAACATTCCACAGGATATTCCTTTCAATAATATATTACTGATAATTTCATACTTTTTAATATGTAATAATCAATGCTCCAAGTGCTTGTAAATCATGTATTGCTTATAATAACCTGATGAACAGGTTCTCTTAGTTGCCTCATTTTATGGATGAGGAAATTGAGGTAAAAGATTTTTAGTAATTTGCATAGTCATATCATTAGCACATGGTGAAGCTAGGATTCTACTTCAGGCAGTCCATGTTTTTAAGAACTATGTCTTTCTTATGGCATAATTTAGAAGGTAGGGACCTCAACGGTATGACATGCTTCTGCCCATATCTTCCAAGAGATGATACTGGTCTAGTGAACCATTTTGTCAACTTCATTCTCTTTTTTATTATATTCATCTGTATGAAGAGGTGATTAAGCATTTTGAAGAGCTAAATATTCTAAATGAAATTTCAAACTAGAAATGTTGCAGTCTTTCAGCAACCCCTGCGAAATAAAAGACACGGACGTGGACACTTCCTGCCTAATGAGTCACACAGACACACACAGAAGACAGACAAGATGACTGCAGCCCCGAAGAGCTCCAGCTGCTTTATTTTATATCATTTCTCATAGCTTTTCTGCTGATTATTTTCAATCTAGCCTCCTGGATATCTGGGTAGCAAAAAGGGAACATTTCATACTTCGTGTGTGAAAGTAGGAACAAAGCAAGTCTGTTTGCATACCATGTTCCTCCCCTTCATCCCCAGATAAGGCTCACAGCTGGGAACTTGCTGTTTGCAGCAGACCTCCTCAAGGCCAATTTGAAGCCAGTCACTCCCAATAAATTCTGCAGATTTTCTGTTAACCCTTTGGCTCCTACATAGAAACAAAGTGTATTAGGTACATTTAAGCACTTAAGTTGAATTTTTTCATAATAGTAGATAGACATAATATGACTGATTATTTATAGAGTGCATTCTGAGTTATGTTAGCTGAATAATTGTTGTAGGAAGCCAGCCAGACTGGGAACCACTGAAGTAATCATTAAAAAAAATGTTGAAATGACAATACAGATGCTTTGAGTGGCTTTGTCTTTTATGTACCATAGTAATGGGTCATGAAAGTGTTAAAATATATAAAAAACAGTGCTGAAAATAATCCTGGTATGATAAAGCATGAAACACCATAGCTTCTGAGCAAAACGTTCAATGTGCATAATTGTGTATTTGCTTAATTGTTTGTATTTTAGAGCTAAGCACATATAGGCATTAAAAAATGGTATATTGTTTCAAAGTCTTCAGGGAAACCAAAACAAAATGAAACATTTTATTATAAATCTGAAAATATTTATTGTAAGACATTGAAATTTTGGGGCTGTTAATTAACTTGCAGACTTTATTTGATTAATACACAAGTAAAGCTCCAGTGAGTACAAAAAATCCTTCAGATATTTACAAAATGCACTAGGAGAATGAATGAATGAATGAATGAATAAATAAATCATATAAAGAGGAAGAATTTTTTTCATTCATTGGGGAGCAACTGTGATTAGTGAGAGAGTTATACTGCTTGAATACCATGTGTATATAAGGAAGCTATTTCTTAATATCTAAACTATGGAAGATAATATATTGATTCGGCCAAGACTTTGAATGCCCACAAAGTCACACCTTTTAGACAGGAATGATTACCTGACTCAAAGACAACCGACATATTTCTTTCTAATGTCACTCCAAATCTACATGCATTGAATTGTGGCTTGAGGTCTAGGTATCTGAAAAATATATAATTCGATTTAATTTTTACAGAAAACATTTGTCTCTCAAACATAAAGGTTTTTTTGCATGGGTAGGTAAAAAACATAAACATTTTAATGCAAATTAATCTGTAGTATTTTGGAGTGTTTGTGAAATTATTATGATCTTTTCCAGACTTCATCACTCTTCACTTATTCTGTCAGGAATTAGAACATTTGAATCAGTATTACAACTTAAACTTTCTGTCTTCTTTATCAGGAACCAAAATAGTGCCTCATATTTTTATATTCATTCACAATTGTATTGGATACATTGGTGGCTTTTAACATAATTTATTAAAGAGAAATATAAAGGAAAAATAAAGTATTTCATAATCTCATTCCCCATATAACACCTTTAGATAACAAATTAAATAAATATATTGGCATATTTGGTTAAAAAAATGAAACAGTTCAGAAAAGTACAAAAATAAAAAGAAATGGAAGTCTCTCTTCCCTCCCAAATACCAAAGGAAAGAGCTTGTTGTTCTTCCTTTCAGAAGAAGAAAAATCTGTGAATGTATAGATGTGAAAGTCCTTAAAGTTTTACTTGTAATTATATAAATTTGGAGGGTTGAGAAAATGTTAAGGTTAAAAAGTTTCTTACCAAACAGAGGCCATGGATTCTTTTGCCATACATACTTAGTAACCAATTCTTGAGACACTGGGGCTCAAAGAGTGAAAGAGCTTGTTACTGGGCATGTTGTAGCTGAACAGATGGCCTAGCATCCCCAAATCTGACTCTTCAAACTGTAGTAATTTTCATAGTTTTGTTAGATTAAAAGATGGACAAAGTTTAGCATAATAAGCACAATGGCCCAAGATGATGTAAATAGAGGGGATCTAATTATTGAGTATGTGCAGATTGATTACCTGCTTAGAGAACATATATGAAAAAATGGCAAAATGAGGTATAGGTGATTTGTAGGTTAAGTTTAAGCTACTGTGCATGTCAGATGGGACCATTTTGGTTAGATCCCGTCTTTGTTATCTAGATTACTTTGGATTTAGGGTGGGTTAGTTCTGGGTTGAACCAAAACCCTTCATTAATAAAACTTAGGGGCTGTCTTTAGTGATTACAAGACTCTAAAGTTGGAAAACTGGATAAATGGGTACAAATGAATGTTAGGGGCAGACAATAATGGCCATACAATCATTATCAGAGATCAAGGCAACTGGATTATTATTTAGAGATTTCAGGAATTTGCCTCTGTCTACCCCAACATACCAGAAAGCAAAAAGAAATATCTATATAATAAGTTAGTAATCAAAATCATTCCTTAAATCCTGATTTCCTGGTTACAATTACTCCCTCTCATTCACCAATTATCTATCAATCTTGAGTAATATCAGGGTGATGACTCCCCAACTGCTTCAAAGCTAAGAAGGGGCACTGTTTTTAAGGGGCAAAGGGATGATACAATGAAACTGGTTTTTGTTCTTGGAGATTTTGGTGTCTCTGGGTTTCAGAGCTTCTCTGTCATTCAGACAATCTGGAGGTTTCAAGTGTCTGGAAAACTAATGTAATAAGTAAAATTTTATAGAGCCCCGGATATCTTTCAGGATTTCCAGGAAGATTGTTGGTTGGGTTTGCCGTATTGTTGCAGTTTGCAATAATTGGCTGAAACTTGCATAAGGGTAACCTCCAGAATGATTTGAATCCAGTTAACCATTGACACCTTATTTCTTTTCCCTCTTTTGTTCAGTTAATCCACAATGCCAGGACCAGGCTTATCCTTGGAATTTATATCTCATGGTTTCAGGGCCAGTTGTGTTTCACAATGCTAGGGCCAAGCTTACAACCCTGGAAATTATGTCCCACATAGGGAGGAAATTCAGAGTTTGGCTTAGAAAAAGACCACATTTCAGCAACAGCAGAGATTTTCTGGAGATGACCCTTAGGTATTAATTGTAAGTTCAGTTTGCTATTACAGAAATAAGTTTCATTTGGGTAAGCCTCAAAATGAGACCTTGGCTTATTAAATTGAGCATTCCCCTTGCTTAGGAAAATGTCAGGAATTCCAAAGGTGAGGTACTTTAATAGTTTTATTTTTTCCAGTTCTTCAAAGAACTATTTGCAAATAGTTTTTTCATTTTCTGCCAAAAATACTCTGAAGTACATCATGGTATAATGCTAATTGTACAGAACATTAAGGTTTTATTCTTTATTCTATGTTCTATATCAAATAAAGCTGAATTAGGGTGTTTAAATTAACTAACCAGATAGATTAGATAATGTGCTAAAGAAAATTTAAATTTTGGACTAAATAAACATTTTTTCTTTTTGTCTCCCACAACAGCTAAAGCTTAAAATACAAACAATATTCTCTTTACCTTGTATATTGATTTACCTTATGTTTGACCAAATCAGTTTCATAACATCTCTAATCAGAGTTGGATCTCTTTCAGTTTTTTTAACAGTTGCTGTATGGATTTATGCTGTCTCTCAGAGCTAGAGAACTAAATCTGAGTCTCAGGTTTTGCACAGACACTTCAAGCTCCACAGACCTAGATTATACAAAGAGTAAGACATTTCTGAATTTAAAAATAACAGTTAAAGCTTATAATCTAAGATCTAATTTTTATAAGCACTTTTAAATGAAGCTACTTTCAGAAATAAAAACATTAGATGGTTGCTTTATATTAAGAAACCACAGCAGATGCTTTTTCCTGCTTCAGTTTTACACATTTACCAGAGATATATTAATTAACAGATAATATATATGTACATGTATATATATATACACAATTTGTCCTGCCTTTCTTTTAATGATTTTCCTTGTTACAGATAGAGTTCTCACATATAGCTAATCACATATACTTTTTTTTTTTTTTTTTTTTTTTTTTTTTTTTTAAAGGAAAGACAGAGAGAAGGAAGGAAGGATAGAAGGAAGGAAGGAAGGAAGAAAGGGAAACATTTTTAAACATTTTCTTGTTTTATTGTATTCTGTTTCTCCGTTTTTGTTACATGGGCTGGGGCCGGGAATCGAACCGAGGTCCTCCGGCATAGCAGGCAAGCACTTTGCCCGCTGAGCCACCGCGGCCCGCCCATCACATATACTTTTAAGAAAGTAATAAAGAAAGACAGTACACCTGAAAATTTGGCTGTTTCTATGTTATGTAGCTTTTTAATAATAACTAAAACTATTGCTAACAACACCATACCATTGCTGAATATCATACAGTTTAGTATTAGGATATAACGTGGATGGTGAGAACATTGTCAGATTTTTGGAAGTTTTATACAATTTCTAAATATATGAATAATATTATTTTACCTCTACAAATTTAACAAGCAACAGAATAGAAAATCTCTTTTAACCACTGTAATACTTCCAAAACAACTCTTGTGCATAGGTTAAACTATTTTAGCAACTTTCTTGTAGAAGGTGAAAGAACAAATTATTTGTAACTGTTTTTCCCTGAAGAGTGAGAAGACATCTTCTGAAATAAAGGAGGAGAAGGCCAAAGATATTAACAAGGATATTATTTTGTTATAAAATCTTTTTTTTTTCTTCAGAGGGTACTTGGATGATTAAGGAAAAACTTTTTTTAAAAAACATTGCATTAAGAACAGACTAACAATCCATGTTATTTTAATAGGGAGAAAAACTAAACTTTCATTTTGTGTTAATACCTGGCATAACACAAAAACTGTCTCTTTTGAAATATATTATAAACAGACATCAAATTTTGGTCAACACTGACTATGAAAGACAGAAATCACTTTCAAAAACTCCTTTTTATATCTCTCTACATTCATTTAGAACTTACAGTCAACAATGACTATAATAAACAAAATTCACTTCCTCTAACTCTCTACTACTTTCTCTATCCATTCAGAGCTTATATTCCACAATGACTACAACAAACAAAATCCATTTCTTTAAACTTTCTATCACCTTTCATATCCATCCCACTATATAGTTTTTATTTATCTAGACTGCACATAATCATAAATAAAATTTATAATAAATTTACAAAGACTTTAAACCTGTATACTTCTAACTAAGTGCAGTATTCATGAAGGGAAGAAGAGACAGAGATACTACAAAATAATGGAATAAGGAAGAAATTTGTGCTTGAGGTTAGAATACAACCAAGCATCTATATATTTTATTCTCAGAATATACAAATAATTTCTTTACAATATGCCTAAAATCTCTCAGTCCAATTCAGCACTATCTTCAAAGGTCAGAAAAGCCCCATATTTGAGACATAATCAGCTGTTTGATGTTTAAGTTATTTACATCCAGAAAAATTCTCAAATTTTTTCTCAGCATTATTCCCAATTGCTGAATAATACAAGTACTGTTAGTTCATAAAATTACATTATGGATTCTAAACAATCTAGTTAAGAGTTCTATTTATTTAAATGTTGCTTTTTTATTTGAAGGTCTGACAAATGTCAACTTCTATGAGGTATTTTTAGGTCATTCTTTATCTATCTGCTTTTAAAATTTTCCAGCAATTTTATCCCTTCATTATGGCTGCCTTATACTATGCCATGGTATATATATTCTAATTATATTATAAGCTTTTTGAAGCTAAGAATTGGGTTTTCCTATTCATGACAGTATTTACTAACAGGAATATACTGATTGACATTAATAAGGCCACTACAAATTCAAATTCTACCACATACTGAAGTAACAAATGGCCAAGTAACAAAAAGCCAGATTCTTTGATCCAGGTAATTAAGGTTATAAAAAGAATTCATTCATATTTCTTACTAAACTTCTTCAAGTTCTGGAAAATGTACTGCTGTTTAATTTATCCCAAGTCTAAATCCAAGAAAACTTTTCCATATCTCTCAGAGACTTTTCATTTTACTTACTAAAATTTGATCATTAGATTTTATCCAGTTACTCATATCACCTGGCTATTTATATTTTAATAATGATCTGATTACTACAGTTACTATTACAAAGGTATTATTGAAAAAATAACTTTAACAAACACAGCCTATTCTGTTGCACTTTTTATGCTTACATGCTGAACTTCAACCTCATAGAGGATGGAAAACTTACCTTGGGGAAATAAAGTAAAGGTACATAGATTAGAAGAATGTTGTAACATACAAGACTCCATTTACTTAGTTAATCCAGCACAATTTAACCCTGAGTCAGGTGGTACACAATCAGGTAA
Organism: Tamandua tetradactyla; assembly: GCF_023851605.1. NCBI lineage: Eukaryota > Metazoa > Chordata > Mammalia > Pilosa > Myrmecophagidae > Tamandua > Tamandua tetradactyla. Next base: position 81,051,119 of record NC_135353.1, read on the forward strand.
GGTATAAGTAACATTATATTGATCAATATGGGTACCGAAGATTTGGGACAAAGCAAAATATGTATGTAATACAAAAGGTAATACATGAAATTGGCACAGGGCATGAATGAGTTTTGGGTCAAAATACCACATGATTCCTGTACAGTAAGTATCTGTGCAGACTACCTTAGATTTCATCAATTCTACCAAAGATGATTAGTTTTTGTAGTTATTGAACATAGACTTCCACATTCCATATAAAAATTAGTAGTTAATCACTGAGTATTCTCCTTCTGTATTAGGGTATATCCCCTTTAGACTGGGGATTATAGGCCATGGCCTTCCACCACCATGTTTGCTCAATGTATTTAGCAGTCCAATTAGTAAACCAAGCATGTTTATTTTGTTGTGGGGATAGAAAGGCATTCCCCAGTCTCCACTGTATGGGAGACATATACTTCATTTTAAATCCTGGTATGGGAATGATATCAGCATTACTGCTACTCATACTACTCATGGTTATTTGTTCATATAAATTGGCTACCCCTCCTTTTCCTGCTTTGGCCCTATTTTCAATATACCATTTCCATTTTATACTACGAGCTGCTTGTGCATGTCCAATTTTATAAGATATTGGTGAGCTCATTATCCAATTCATAACTAGGAGTCAAGGGCAGAGCAAGATGTTGTGCCCTAAAGTCATCTGTTCAGTTTCAGTTAAGGCCCAGTATGCAGCCAGTAATTGTTGTTCAAAAGGGGTGTAAGACTCCCCAGAGAAAGGAAGTTTTCTAAACCAGAACCCTAAGGGAACTCTTGTTCCCACCTGTTGTTGCCTTATACTTCAATTGTCATATGAATCTTGCATGGTTACCTGTATTCCTATGATCTTTTTTTCATAGGCCATAAATCCAGAGCAGTTTGGATTGCCATATTTGCCTCCTCAAAGGCTTTGTTTTCTCTCCCCATTCAAATTCACATTTCTTTCTGGTTACTTTATATAGGGACCTTAAGATAGCACTTAAATGATGAATGTGAGCTCTCCAGTATCCAAATAACCCTATGAATTTCTGTGTCTCCTTTTTATTTCCAGGTGAAAGAAAATCTAGAATTTTCAGACTGGCTTTAGGCAGTATTTCTCTATGTCCTTGATTCCAATTTACTCCTAAAAAATTTACTTGCTGTTCAGGCTCTTATATTTTGGCTGGGCCAATTTCCCTTCATTTTCCTTTTAAGTGAACTATTAAATCCTGTAAAATTTGCTCTTCCAAGTCCTGACTCTCTGCCTGAAGCATAATATCATCAATATAAAGAGTCAGTTGGACACCAGAAGGTAAAGAAAAGGCATTAAGGTGTTTAGCCACTATCTGGTGACAAATAGTTGGACTATGTTAATACCCTTGTAACCTGGTGAATGTATACTGCCAGCTTTGCCAGGTGAATGTGAATTGATCCCATTGTTCAGGATTTATGGGAATGGTGAAGAAAGCATCAGCCAAATCAATAACTGTATACCAATGCCCCACAGATGTTTGGATACATTCAATTAAAGTGATGGTACCTGGCACAGCAGCAAAAGGTGTTACTTTATTAAGTTCTCTATAATCAAAAGTCATTTGCCAAGAGCCATTGGGTTTACACACAGGTGACACAGGGTTATTCCACTGGGTTTGGGGACCAGCACTCCAACATTCACATATTTCTGGATAGTATTAGCTATTTCTTCCTGTCTCCCAGGAATTCTGTTTTGTCTCATGGTAATCACTTTAGTTGGGGTAGGCAATGTCACTGGAGGCATATGTACCTTTCCCTCCAATACCACAGACACTTGTAAGGCCTGTGCTGCAAACTGGTACTTCCCATCAGGTAAGTGCAAGGTCATTCCTCATAACACATCTATTCCAATGATGTATTCAGGTATTGGGACTATAACAATGGAGTACTGTCATCACAGTAACTTCAATTTTCATCACTAATGTCACTTGTTTGGTGCTAATCTCTGCACCTCCTAATCCTGTAATGGCAATAGGAGCTCCTTTAAATTTGGAAGCATTGCCATATATCAAAGTGACCTCTGCCTCTGTGTCAGTCAAAGCCCTGGACACTGTAGTGGACCCATTTTTCCAGTAAATAGTTAGGCTAATGTGTGGGCATATATCACACTGATGTACCTACTTTATGGACAGAGGGGCCTTGCCAAATTCCTATGCTTGAAAGAAGCATGTACAAGTCTAGGTATAAAGATTTAGTAGTAGGTGGAATCTTTCCACCCTTGCTTGAGGTCAGGGGCTTCTCCAGACCCAACTTTCAGTTGGAGCTAGTCTGACATTTTTCCTTATACAATCTCTGCATCTCCTTGTTAGGGAGCCCATCTATTTTTATCTACCTTGACCCTGCCTCTCAACAGTGCCCAGAATATATCTTTCCTAGGAATCTGACCTCCACCATTAGGTGGGTGATTTTCACCTCTCTTTCTTGGCCTTTCTTCTGTATTCCCATCCCCCTTAACCCCCAACTCAGCCATTTTATCCAGTACTTCATTAATAGGATTGCCTGTCTACCCTAGCAGCAATATTACTATTAAGTTTTTATATGCAGGGGGAGCTGTTTTTACTATGGCATTTCATTGGGAGACATTAACTGCCATCAGATAGTAAGTGTCTGCTTCCCCACTTGTAATGGCAGATTTCATCACCTCTTCTTTCAGCCTTTGCATGACATCTCAAAGTATACCGTGGTCAATCACTTTGTGGCCACATGGTGTCAGTAGGCAACTGCTTATTGCAGCGTTGTGTGTCCAGTGCTAAAAGATTAGAGCATTTCCCTGCTTCCTGACTTAATTCTCAGAAGGCTGTTTGAATGAAAGCATTGGTATTAATTCTCACAAATCTCATGCAGTCAGTGTAGTCCAGTACTATTCCTCCCGCTCCTGCATCAGCAATCCTAACCACCCAATCAATTAAAAGCTCCACAGTTTTTTAAGCAATTCTGCTAAGGATGTCAGTGATTTCTTGTTGAGTAAAATCCTCCATGGTTGGTTTAAAAGTGCTTTGATTTCCTTGTTTCTCCTCCTTTCCCCATTGTATTGGCCAGGCCCCTATTCCTGGAGGTGTCCCTTCCTCCTACTCCTGATAAGTCCCTTCTTCTAACGTATTCCAATTTACATCTTCCTCATCAATTTCATCCCATACATTTCCATCCAATTTATCTGTGTCCCTAACTGCTGTTGCAGTGGTGACAATGGCATGAACCTTTTTCTGGTTTACCTTTCCCCTTCTTTTCTTGTATTTGTTTTGGGCTACATGGATGGCTGCCTTTTCCACCATGGCCTGGTAATTATGGACCTGATCTCTTAAGACAAAATTCTGGCATTGTAACATAGAAAACCTTCCTTATAATTCAGCTCATTCTTTCTTATATTTTAATTTCTCAGCTATCACTCCATCCCTCTGTTCACACATTTTATGATAATCCATTAGTAAGGCCCATCTTCTGCACACATCCACCATTTCTTTTCCCTTTTCTATGGGTATATTCTCAAGACAGAGTGTAACTTGTACAGGTTCCCCTTGTTTGATCCTATTTCCCCAATCCTCACATGTTCCTATGCCTTTTACCCATTCTCAGGCAAGCAAGGAATATGGCATATCAGTCCCATCAGGAATTTCTTGATTTGGGGGTTTAGAATCTGTGGGTTTCTGAAAGAATAGCATGGCCTCTACTTTCTTCTCTACAGTTTATGTCCTACATTTAACCTCATAGTAGTTCTCAGGTGGAGACCATGAGTTCAAGTGTCCAAAATAGCCAATGTGATTCCCAACACTTAAATAGATTCTCTACCAATGTTTGCAGTAATGAACTTACTGTCAGAAGAAATAAGGAAGAAGGTGTCTGCTGACCTTTACCTAGTTTACAGTGTTCAGCAATTTCAAACAAATCAAGGAAGGAAGTTACTGATTTACAAATCCCAAAATGTCTCACAGCAATAGAAAGCAAAAGACAGAGAGACAAAGTATTCAAATTTACTCATTTGTACAGAAGGGGCAAGGAACTGAGAATTCTACCTTCACTAAAAAGGGTTCTAACAAAATATGAGAGTACCAAGGGGAATATAATCCATATTCTTTGCACAATCTTTCTAAAGCCTCTCTTACAGATATTCACTATAGATTAATTGACTAAGCCACCTGGTCTGGGGCAAGAAAAGAGACATTACCCAGCCAGTACAGAACAATATCCTTAGCAAAGCCTTGTTGAAATGTGAATCTTGCCAACTATGCCAATTTTGTTGTATGAAAGGCAACATGATATTTGTGGCCACTTAATTTAGAGGCTCAGTTTTTCAGATGGCAAAGACTTCAATGGTAAACTTAATACTCTTTATTTATAGCATAGCAAAACAGAAAGAAAGAAAGGAAAGGAAACAGTTACATCACCAGATTGGGCAGCATGTACCAATACCTGAAGAGGCTGGGGAATCCTGGAGACAGTGTTGGGGACTGACTTGGAGACCCCAAGGGAAGCATCCTTCTCTTGGCAGTAAGAGGAATTCTACTGAGTGTTTCCTGACTAAGGGCTTAAATACTCCACTCATACAAAGGGGCTCATGTGAGATGTTTACATGACCATAGTCTAGATTCTCCACATCAGATGTTTTCATAACTGTAGTTCATTTCTTACCTCAGAGGGGTGGCAAGTCCCCCTAAGATAGTTCTGGACTAAGGAATGATTTATCAACTATGTCTCCTTCTGAGAAGAGAGCCACCTCTCCCAGAAGGAACACATAAATATTTACAGTCATTTACCAGGTTACATTCCTTTCCTAAAAAGTACCCATTCCCAAGCAGGAATCTAGAAATGGCCTGTACTTACATAGGTCATGATAAGATGTTTATTAAGATGTGATGATTGCTAAGACGTGGACATTGAATATTCTTATAACCATTATCTAATCAATTTATCATTTCATTTATGAGTTCCAAAACCACTATCATTGTACATTATACTAACGTTAGTGATACTCCTCAATTAATGAAAGTTATATATTTTCAAATATAATTATTTTCAAGTACAGTTGAGTATAATAAGGAATTAATGACATCATCTTTTATCATCCTATAAATAGCCAAAATCCTTCTAATAATAATTGCTAGGAAAGTTCCCTCAATTTCCATATCAGCCTTTATCTTTTTTCTTAAACATGAGCTTTTAAGATATCTTTTTAAAAAGCATTTCTTTAATTAGATTTTTGAATACAACATTTGTAAGATTAAAGAAAAATCATACAAAAAGTACAGAGTTCCCATATAACAACCTTTCATACACATTTTCCTTACTGTTAACATTTTGCATTAGTGAGGCAAATTTGTTACAATTGTTGAAACAAGATTACTATAATTATATTATTAACCAAAATTCATAGTTTACCTTAGCATTTACTCTTTGTGCTGTACAGATCTATGTGCTTTTTTTTTTTAACATTTTTAATGTATAATATAAAATATTTACAAAGCAAAGAAAGAAAAAAAGAATAGTTTTCAAAGCACTCTTTAACAAGTAATTACAGGACAGATTCCAGAGTTTGTCATGGGCTACTATACCATTATCTCAGATTTTTCCTTCTTATTGCTCCTGAACAGAGGAGGCTAGAAAGAATAAATATTTTTTTATCATAACAATCAAAGTTTTTTCTTTTTTGTGAAAAACAAAATATTTTTATGCTGTTTTTATGTTCAAAGCACAGCACAACAATTAGTTGTAGAACAGATATCAGAGTTTAGTATGGGTTACAATTCCACAATTTTAGGTTTTTACTTCTAGCTGCCCTAAGATACACAAGACTAAAAGAAATATCAATTTAATGATTCAACAATTATATTCATTTGTTAAAAACTACCATCTCTGTATAGCTTTACCATTACCTTTGATCTTTCTATCCTACTCTTTAGGGGTATTTTGGTTATGGCCACTCTATTTTTTTCATATTGGAAGGGGCTGTCAATAATATGAGGTAGGGAGAAGAAACTAGCTGATGCTCTGGAGAAGCTGGGCCCTATATGTTTCAGGACTTATCTGGTCCAGGGACCCATTTGGAGGTTGTAGGTTTCTGGAAAGTTACCCTAGTGCATGGAACCTCTGTAAAATCTTATGTATTGCCCAAAGTTCTTTAGAATTGGTTGCAATGATATTGGTTGGGGGCTGGCAAGTTATGATAGGTTGCAATGTCTAATTGAAGCTTGCATCAAAGCAGCCTCCAGAGTAACCTCTCGACGCCAAACTCCCTCAGTCGCTGATACTTTATTAGTTACACTTCTTTTCCCTATTTTGGTCAGGACAGCATTGTCAATCCCATGATGCCAGGACTGGACTCATCCCTGGTAGTCATCTCCCACACCACCAGGGAGATTTTCACCCCTGGATATCATGTCACATGTAAGGGGGAGGGCAATGATTTTACTTGCAGAGTTGGGCTTAGAGAGACTGAGGCTGCATTTGAACAAGGAAAGAGGTCTTCCAGAAGTAACTCTTAGGCATACCTATAGTTAGGCTAAATTTCACTGCTACCTATATAAGCTTCACAAAAGTAACCCTCAAGATCAAGGGCTTGGCCTTTGATTTGGGTGTCCCTAATATTTGATGCTATATCAGGTGTGTCCCTGATGGTAAAGCTTAATAGTTCCATATTTTTTCTCCCATCTCTCAGGGGACTTCATAAAAACTTTTTGATTATTTGTTTGATGTATTCTGGAATGTATCCATGCATTACATTAAGCTATACAGGATTAAAAGACCTCTTTCTTATTCTTGGCTCCCTGTGTTTCAATTGTTCAAATGAGACAGGTGACTTAGATTATGTGCTACAGAAAATATAGGTTCCAGACAAAATAAAACTTTCTTCTTTTGGTCTCAAAGAGCAGGTGTTGTTTTAAAACACAGACAATGTCTTCCTTAACCCTCTGTTCTGAATTACCTTAATGCTAATCTGATTGGCTTCATCCTTAAGTATCAGGTTATACATGTATTAAACAACACCTCAAAATCCAGAATTAATAATTACCACTCTGGACTAAATGTGTCTGCTATAAGAGCATACAATCTAGTTTCCTATTTTCTTATAAGCATTTTCTAAAAGAGACCATATAATAATTGTTCTTTCATTTCTGGGTTATTTTGCCTTACTAAATGTCTCACAGGTTAATTCACATTGTTGCAGGCCTCAGGACTTCATTCCTTTTTGTAACAGCACAATATTTGGTCAAATGTATTCACCATAGTTCACTAATTACTTCACAGCCAGTGTATCCTTCAGCCACGTGTATTCATCAGTCATCATGTATAATGCCCAAAGTCCGCAGTCCATCAACCTTCTCAATTTTAGATAATTTCATTGTTCCCAAGAGAAAGACAATCAATAAGCACACCCTCAATAAATAGGAAATCTAAACCTCCCCTTAACTGCTGTGCTTCCCTCCATTATTTACCCTGCTTTATGCTGCATTGGAGCTGATATTTTCCTGTTAAACATAGCCAATAGCATGCACTAGCAGTTTTCCCCTTCTACTCTGGACTTAAACATTCTTTGTACATGAATGATAACTTTGAAGTAGTTCTTGCAAAAACTTATCTATATTTCTAGTGTTAATCAGTGGGATACATAGGTCTATACAACCCCTTTCAATCATGTTCACCTTCAATATGGCAATATTACATATCAACCCACCAGAGAACTGCCTTCACTTTTATCTATTCCTTTAAGTTTGAGTTCAACCTCATTAGCTGGCCATTCACCTATCTCTAGCATCTATGTACCTCTAAATCCTGTACATCGTGTATTATATGTCTCTGATTTTACTGTTACCATGGTAATAAAAGTGAAGTTATGCAGTATCTATCCTTTTGTGTCTGGTTTATTTCACTCGGCATTATGACCTTGTTCTAGTTTGCTAGCTGCTGGAAGGCAATATACCAGAAATGGAATGGCTTTTAAAAAGGGGAATTTAATGAGTTGCTAGTTTACAGTTCTAAGGCCAAGAAAATGTCCCAATTAAAACAAGTCTAAAGAAATGTCCAATCAAAGGCATCTAGGGAAAGATACCTTGGTTCAAGAAGGCTGATGAAGTTCAGGGTTTCTCTCTCAAGTGAGAAGGCACATGGCGAACACAGTCAGGGCTTCTCTCTCAGCTGGAAGGGCACATGGCGAACATGGCATCATCTGCTAGCTTTCTCTCCTGGCTTCCTATTTCATGAAGCTCCCCGGGAGGTGTCTTCCTTCTTCATCTCCAAAGGTCGCTGGCTGGTGGACTCTCTGCTTTGTAGTGTTGCTCTCTCTGAATCTCTCTGAATCTCCCATTCTCCAAAATGTTTCCTCTTTTATAGGACTTCAGAAACTAATCAAGACCCACTCAAATGGGTGGAGACATGTCATCCCCTAATCCAGTTTAACAACCATTCTTAACTAAATCACATCAACCAGGGAGGTGATCTCATTACAGTTTCAAATATACAGTATTGAATAGGGATTATTCTACCTTTAAGAAATGGGATTTATATTAAAACATGGCTTTTCTTAGGGGGCATACTTCCTTTCAAACCAGCACAGACCTCAAGGCTCATCCTTCTTGTCGTATGCTTCAGGATGTCATCTTGTTTTATTGCTGCATAATATTCCATTATATGTATATACCACATTTTGTTAATCCACTCATCTGTTGATGGACATTTGGATTATTTCTATCTTTTGGTGATTGTAAATAATGTTGCTATGAACATCGATGTGCAAATGTCAGTTTGTGTCACTGCTTTCAGAACTTCTGGGTATATGCCAAGTAATGCTATTGCCAGGTCATAGGGCAACTCAATATTTAGTTTCCTAAGGAACCACCAAACTGTCTTCCATAGTGGCTGTACCATTATACATTCCCACCAGCAATGCATAAGTGCCCCAATTTCTCCACACTGTCTCCAATATTTATAGTTTCCTGTTTGTTTAATAGCAGTCATTTTTCTAGGTGTGAGGTGGTATCTTATTGTAGTCCTGATCTGCATTTCCCTTATAGCTAATGAAAATGAGCATTTCTTGGTGTGTTTTTGAGGCATCTGTATTTACTCTTCAGAAAAATGCCTATTCATATCTTTAGCTCATTTTATTATTGGGCTTCTTTATTCTTTTGTTGTTGAGTTGTATGATTTCTTTATGTATATGGGATATCAAAACTTTGTCCAATGTGTGATTTCCAAATATTTTCTCCTATTGAGTTGGCTGTCCCTTCACCTTTTTGACAAAGTTTTTTGAGGTGCAGAAGCATTTGATTTGAGGAGTCCCCATTTATCTATTTTTTCTTTTGTTGCTTGTGCTTTGTGTGTAAAGTTTAGGAAGCTACCTCCTATTACTAGGTCTTGAAGATGTTTCCCTACATTTTCTTCTAGGAGCTTTATGGTACTGGTTCTTATATTTAGGTGTTTGATCCACTTTGAGTTCATTTTTGTGTAAGGTGTAAGGTAAGGGTTCTCTTTCATTAATTTGGCTATTGATATCCAGTTCTCCCATGCCCACTTATTGAAAAGACTATTTTGTCCCAGTTGAGTGGATTTGCAGGCTTTGTTGAAGATCATTTGCCCATAGACTTGGTGGTCTATTTCTATGCTCTCAATTCAATTTCTTTGGTCAATACTTCTAGCTTGGTGCCAATACCAATTTGGTTTGACTACTGTTGCTTTAAAATATATTTTAAAGTCAGGAAGTGTTAATTCTCTCACTTCATTTTTCTTTTCTAGGATAGTTTCAGATATTCAGGGTTTCTTTCCCTTCCAGATGAATTTGGTAACTAGCTTTTCCAAGTTTTCAAAGTCGATTGTTGGAATTTTGATTGGCACTGGATTGAATCAGTAGATCAATTTGGGTAGAATTGACATCGTGACTATATTTAACGTTCCTATCCATGAGCAATGAAGGTCTTTCCACCTATTTAGATCTTTGATTCTTTTAGCAATGTTTTGTAGTTTTCTGTGTACAAGTCTTTTATGTTCCCAGTTAAGTTCATTCCTAGGTACTTGATTCTTTTAATTGCTATTTTGAAAGGAATTTTTTTCTTAACTGACTCCTCAATTAGGTCGTTGGTTGTGTATAGAAATGTTACTGATTTTTGCATTTTAATTTTATATTCTTCCAACGTGCTGAATTTGTTTATTAGCTCAAATAACTTTGTTGTAGATTTTTCAGTATTTTCCAAGTATAGTATGATGTCATCTGCAAGTAATGAAAGTTTTTTTCTTCCTTTTCAATTTGGATGCCTTTTGTTTGTTTCATGTGCCTAATTGCTCTAGCTAGACTTCTAGTAAAATGTTGAAAAATAATGGTGACAGAGGGCATCCTCATCTCATTACTGATCTTAGAGGGAATATTTTCAGTCTCTCTCCTTTGAATACAATGTTGTCTATCAGTTTTTCATATATGTTCTTTATGATATTGAGGAAGCTACCTTTGATTCCTATCTTTTAACGTGCTTTTATCAGAAATGGATGTTGAATTTTGTCAGATGCTTTTTCAGCATCAATCAAGATGATCATGTGATGTTTCCCTTTTGATTTGTTAATGTGCTGTATTATATTAATTGATTTTCTTGCATCAAACCATCCTTGCACGCCTGGTATAAACCCCAAGTGTGTAATTCTCGTCTAATTTCTGGTATACAACTATTTTAATGTGTTATTGACTTTGATTTGCTAGTATTTGTTGCAAATATTTGAACCTATGTTCACTAAGGAGATTTGTCTGTTGTTTTCCTTTCTTATAGCATCTTTATCTGGTTTTGGTATTAAAATGATATTAGTTTCACAAAATGAGCTAAATAGTGTGCTGGTTTGTATTTGTGGTGGACCACAGAAAAGCCATGTCCTTTAATCCTCATTCAATATTGGTGGCTGGGGCTTTTTGATTGTTCCCACGGAGATGTGACTCACCCAATTGTGGGTATTAACTTTTGATTAGAGGGGATATGACTCTACCCATTCCATGTGGGTCTTAATTAATTTACTGTAATCTTTTCAAAGAGGAAGGATTTTGGAAAGATTCCCTCTTTAGAGATCTGAGACAGCAAGAATCATGAGAGCTCATGTAGCCATAGACCTCCAGAAATAAGGAAGGAAGATGCCCCTGGAGGAGCTTCATGAATCAAGAAACCTGGAAAGAAAGCTAACAAATGCTGCTGGTCCTCATATGCCTTCCCTGTTGAGAGTGAAATCCTGAACTTCCTTGGCATTTCTTGAGTGAAGGTAATCTCTTGTTGGTGTCTTAGATTGGAAATTTCTATAGCCTTGCTGTTGTTTGGACATTTTCACATCTTTAAAACTGTAAACTTGCAACTTAATAAATTCCCCTTCTTAAAAGCCATTCCATTTCTGGTATATCACATTCTGGCAAATAGCAAGCTAGAACAGGTAGTGTTTCTTTTTCCTCAATTTTTGGAAATGTTTGAGCAGGACTGGTGTTAGTTCTTTTTGGAATATTTGAGAAAATTCTGCTGTGAAGCCATCTGTCTATGGACTTTTCTTTGTAGGAGGATTTTTTGTGGCCGATTGATCTTTTTACTTGTTATTGGTTTCTTGAGATCTTCTATTTCTTCCTGAGTCATTGCAGCTAGTTTGTGTGTTTCCAGGAATTTGTCCATTTCATCTAAGTTGTCTGGTTTGTTCATGTATAGTTGTTCATAGTATCTTCTTCTGATTTATTTTATTTCTTCACGGTCTGTGGTAACACACCCTTTCTCATTTCTGATTTTATTTGCATCCTCTGTTTTTTTTCCTTGTCAGTCTTGCTAGTGGCCCATCAATTTTGTTGATTTTCTCAAAGAACCAACTTTTGATTTTATTGATTCTTACTATTGTTCTTTTGATTTCCCATTCATTTAACTCTGCTTTAATTCTTATTATTCCTGTTCTTCTATTTGCTTTGAGATTAGTTTTCTGTTCTTTTTCAAGTTCCTCCAAGTGGGCACTTAAGCTCTGTATTTTTCTCTTTCTTGTTTTTTAATATAAGCATTTAGGACAATAAATTTCCCTCTCAGTGCAACCTTTGCTGCATCCCATAAATTCTGATATGTTGTATACTTGTCTTCATTCATGCCCAAGTAGCTAATGATTTCTCTAGCAATTTCTTCTTTGATCTACTGGTTGTTTAAGGGTGTGTTATTTAACCTCCATATATTTGTGAAATTTCTCAGTTTTTGGTAATTATTGAGATCCAGCTTCATTCCATTGTGATCAGAGAAAGTGCTTTAAACAGTTTCAATGTTTTTAAATTTGTGAAGACCTCTTTTGTGCTGCAGCATATGATCTATCTTGGAGAATGTTCCATAAGTATTAGAGAAGAATGTATATCTTGGTGTTTTGGGTTTCATGACTGATATATGTCCGTTAGGTTTAATTCATTTATCAAGTTGTTTAACTTTTCTATTTCCTTGTTGATCTTCTGCCTGGTTGTTCAATCTATAGAGGACAGTGGTGTATTGAAGTCTCCTACTATTTTTTTTGAAATATTTATTGCTCCCTTAAGTTTTGCCAATGTTTGTCTCATGCACTTTGGAGCTCCTTGGTTGGGAGCATACACATTCATGATTATTATTTCTTTTGGTGAATTGTCCCTTTTATTACTATGTAGTTTCCTTCTTTTCTCTTATGATGTCTTTACATTAAAGCCTATTTTGTTCAATATTAGTATAGCTACTCCTACTCTCTTTTGATTGATTTTCTTCAGTAGTGTAAAACTTTGTATTTGTGGGATGGATGTGGAGCAGGATGTGGGGTGTGGGGTGAGGTACAGCAGTGTGGTGATGTGTGGCAGTGCAGGTTGGGGATGCTATATTGGTTTCTGTGAACCTGGGTGCCCAGCAGTGGGGAAGATGTGGCTGTGTGGGTGTGGGTGTCTGGGAGGCATGGCCTTGCTGTGTGCTGGCTTAGGGTATGAGGTCCTTTGTGCACATGCATAAGGCTCAGGGCAGCTGGTCAGCGTTGCACCTGTATGGACTGGTAGTGGATGTGGCCCAGCTGTGCAGGTCAGCATTTGCCCAGAGCTGGGAGTGCACATGTACAGGTCTGGGAGGGCCATAAATTGATGTACATGTGTGCAGAGCTCATGGGGGTTAGATGGGATAGCAGAAGTCTATGGGCTGTGGGGAGGTGTAGCCTGCATATTGAAGTAAGCTGCAAAACCTTTTCATGCTTGTGACCACCAGCAGGGGGCAGAAATAAGGAGGTAGGGCTCAGGAGGGGTGGGAAGAGACTACTGTTTTGCAAAATAGGTTGATCGGGCTAAGACACGCAGGAGTGCACTTGGGGTGATGGTGTGGGGTGGTTATGCCTATGGGGTGTTGGAAGGGTGGGGACACTTGGAGCATGAGGAGAGAGTAAGGTGATGTGGTTCAGGTGCATGGGATGAGTTACAGGTCCTGGGCCTGTGCTGATGAGGGTAGCACATTCAAGGAATGAAGCTTGGCTTAATTCCTAGTCCTTCTGTCCCCATCCATGCACTCCTGAGGGCTCTGGGCTTCCACATTAGGCTGTTTGCACCAGCTGGAGGGCCTCCAGTTCTCTGCTTCTCAGTTCCTCAGCTTTTGCCACCAGGGTCTCCCAATGTGGTACAAAGGACCCTCCCAGGTCACTTATAATCTGGAATCACTGTCTCAGTCACCCTCCTGTCCCTTCTCTAGCTGTTTCTTGGAGCAGGGGTGAACTCAACATATCATATTCTGCCACATTCTCAGAATTACAGATCCATGTGTTTTTATATTTTATTCAGTAACCTATATAAAACCTAAAATTCCCCATTTTAACCACTTTTAAGTATACAGTTGAGTAGTGTTAATTACATTCACAATATTGTGCTACCATTTCCACCATTCATTACCAAAACTTTTTTATCACCCCAAACAGAATCTGTATTGAGTAAGCATTAACACACCATGCCCCACAACTACATCTGTCCTGGTTACCTGTGTTCTAATTTCTGACTCAATGAGTTTATAAATTCTAAATATTTCATAGAAGTGTGATAATACAATATGTTTTTGTTGTGTCTGGCTTATTTCACTCAACATGATATCTTCAAAGTTCATTCATAATGTAGCATGTAGATAAGAATTTTATTTCTCTCTCTGATTTGTTTTTGGTTTGATAATATTTTAATATGCCACAAAACTACTACTGTGAATACTTTTGGAGAATTTGATGACAAAGTTATCATTTTTATGTGAGGAAAGCAACTATATATAAATGTGGTTTTTTTGCTTTTTTACCAAAAAATATACATGATTAAACTACATTATTGAGTAAATAAGCCTTTATGGGCTAGACAGGGAATTGTAGTGCCATTTATAAGTGATTTTTATTATTTTTTTTCTATCGAGCATACTAGAAAAATGATTTACAAATGAACTTTTAAAATAAAAGCCATTGCTAAGTTGCTAATTGCAAGTATACAGAAACTGCATTCACATGTTCTGGAACAGTAGGCACTGCATTTCACCCCAAACCTTTATTTTAAGGAATTGGAATAATTTAGTCCCTTGAAGAATTGCCACAAATGTTAACATGATTATCAATTAACACTTCACTGTACAGATATGAGGTGTTTCAATAATTAAAAACGGTCTTTTTCAACAGACTCATAAAAATGGTTTCATTCCACAGTTAAATCTGCCATTTCCTGGCTTATGATCATAGGTTTTATCTTCCTGATAATCATAATACATTTAGCCTGAGGAAGAAAAAAAATTTATCCTAGAGATGATTGGATTAAGGGAATTATTAGGTATTGCTATTGTCTCTTCAAAAATAAAACTCATAAAACCTGCTTGGGAGAAGTCTGACATTCAATTTCAGTTACTTTAGTGTTTCTTTCACAGATGTTGAATATGGAGATGAAATGAACATTTTAAAAACTACTTGATAAAAAGTTGACACATAGAGATGTCTTTCTGTTTGGGAAAATAGAGGAACAACAATGTAATACTGTATTCTGGTACTCATCAGTCAGTAAAGCTGACTGAATGATCACTAGTAAAATGATTTTAAAAGTTAATAATTCGTGAGGGTTAAGAAATAGACCCTCTCATCTATGGACAATTGATCTTTGATAAGTCATTCAAGCCAACTAACCTGGGACAGAGCAGCCTCTTCAATAAATGGTCTTTCAAGAATTTGATAGCCATACGCAAAAGAATGAAAGAGGATCCATATCTCCCACACTCTACAAAAATTAACTCAAAATAGATAAAAACCCTAAACATTACAGTTAAGACCATAAAACTGTTAGAAGAAAATGAAAGGAAACATCTTATGAATTTTGTAATAGAAAGTCATTTTCTAGACCTTATGCCCAAAGTAAGAGCATTGAAGAAAAGAAATAGATAAATGGAATCTCCTTAAAATTAAACACTTTTGTGCATCAAAGAATTTTGTCAGGAAAGTAAAAAGGCAGCCTATGCAATGGTAGGCAATATTTGAAAATCACATCAGATAAGGGTTTAGTATCCAGAATATATAAAGAGATCTTCAACTAAACAATAAAAAGACAAACAGTACAATAAAAAATGGACAAAAGACATGAACAGACACTTTTCAGAAGGGGAAAATATAAATGGCTAAAAAGCAAATGAAAAGATGTTTAACTTCACTGGCTATTAGAGATATGCAAATCAAAACCATAAGGAGATATCACCTCACACCCACTAAAATCACCATTAAAAAAAAGACAAGTGCTGGAAAGGATGTGGAGAAAGAGGCACACTTAGCCATTGTTGGTTGGAATGTAAACTGTTACAACTACTCTGGAAAGCAGTTGGGTCATTTCTCAGGAGGCTAAGTATACAATTCCCATGTGATTCAACAATCCCATTACTACATATATACTCAGAAGAACTGAGGCCAAAGACACAAGGCAAATGCACACCAATGTCTATTGCAGCATTATTTATCACTGCTAAGAGGTGAAAACCACCCAAATATCCATCAATGGATGAGTGCTCAAACTAGCTGTGGTATGTACATATGATGGAATACTATGCAGCTGCAAGACATAATAAAGTTATGACATATATACCAACATGGATGAACATTGAGACATTATGCTGAGTGAAATTAGCCAGAAACAAAAGGACAAATACCACATGGTCTCACTAATATGAATCAATATTAATGAGTGAACATTGAGAGTTAAAGTTAAGAACACAGGTTATGAGGAGAGAGAAAGAGGGTAGAGATTGGATATTTGCTGGTGAAGAAATAGAGATTATGCAACAGGACTGATTGTAAAAATTTAGAAATGGATAACCTAATGCTACCTGATGTTAGAGCAATAGTATAAGTACACTGAATTAAGTTGAATATTAGTATGTCTAATGGAGAAGGGCTGGGGCCTGTATGAATCAAGGAAAGATAAAAGATAAAGACTGAGGGGATGTAACTTGGGATAGCCTAGAGTGGACAAGGAAGGTGACTAAATTACAAATATAAAGATATTTTTGCATGAATGAGAGCAAATGAATGTCAACATTGCAAGGTGTTGAAAATGGATGGTATATAGGAAAATGTACAATCAGTGCAAGCTAGGGTTTATAGTCAACAGTAACATTGTAATATGCTTCCACTGAATATAACAAAGACATTATGCCAAATATAAATGTCAGCAAGCAAAGGGTATTGATGAGGTGCATGTATTCTTTGTGGAAGAAAAGGAAATGTCTTCCTATAGATTATGGTAGTGAAAGCATGCCTATTTACTTAGATTGGATTGTTGTGTGAATAAAACTATTTAAAAATGAACAGAGAGAAATAAGTGCTAGAGAAAATGTGGAGAAAGAGATGCACCTACTCACTGTTGATAGAGAAGCTAAGAGGTGCAGCTCCCTGGGGGGCATCATAGTGGTCTCATAGGAGGCTAGGAGTGGGGTTGCCATATGATCCTGCAACACTATTTTTAGGTATATTATTGGAGGAATTGAGAGTGGGGAAAGAAATGGATATTTGCACTCTGGTGTTTATGGCAGCAATGCTCACATTCACAATGAATGGAGTTGGCCCAAGGATTTAATGACTGAGGGATGGAAGGGGGAGCTGTGGTGTATACATAAAATGTACTACTGAGTGGCTGCAAGAAGGAATGAAGTCATGAGGCATGCAACTAGGTGAATGAACATTAAGGCACTGTGTTGAATCAAATGGCAGAAATGAAAAGACAAATATTATCATAACTCATTCATATGATCTAACTACAATGAACAAACTCAGAGAATTGAAGTCAAAAGCATGAGTTATCAGGTCAGGGCCTATTGTAAAAGGTACAAGATTGTATGATCTTACAACAGACTTATATATTCAGGAGTTGTAACTGTTATTTCTAAATCTGAGATACTGAGCTAAGGGATAATAATGAAGCTGATTTGGATAGGACTACAATAAATCAGAATGCAGGGTAAAAGATTATAGTATCCATATTTTAAAACTTCAACTTCTGTGTGAGATCAAAAGAAGGAGTGCTTATTTGGTGCAAAATTTATAGTGTGGGTAGTGCATTATCTAACTTAACTTCTATGATCAGTTTATTTGAACACCATCATTAAATGGAATCTTGAATAGAGTGTGAGATCCTGTTGGTTTGTATAGGACAGTGTGATGCCATGATATATCCCAGAGTAATTTGGGCAGAGCATAAAAAGGTATTTTCAAAGTCCCCTTGGGGGCCTGGGGAGAAAGGAGGAAATATCCAATATCCCCATCT
The DNA here is from genome assembly GCF_023851605.1 of Tamandua tetradactyla. Classification (NCBI taxonomy): domain Eukaryota; kingdom Metazoa; phylum Chordata; class Mammalia; order Pilosa; family Myrmecophagidae; genus Tamandua; species Tamandua tetradactyla. Next base: position 81,068,865 of record NC_135353.1, read on the forward strand.
GGGGAATTCTTGATATTCTCACAAACCACAGTGATAACCAATTGAGTAGGCTGAGCCATTCATCTTGGGGTTTGCACCTATGAAGCTTATTACTGCAAAAGAGAAGTTAAGCCTACTGGTAATTGTGCCTAAGAGTCACCACCAGAGAATATCTTTTGTTGGTAAGATTTGGCCTCTCTCTCTCTAAGCCAACTCAGCAGGTGAACTCACTGCCCTCCCACCTATGTGAGACATAGCTATCAGGGATGTAAATCTCCTTGACAATGTTGGACAGGGCTTCCAGAATGCACTGGGACTTGGCATCATGGGATTGAGAAAGCCTTCTTGACCAAAAGGGGGAAGAGAAATGGAACAAAATGAAGTTACAGTGGCTGAGAGATTTCAGGTACATTCAAAATTCTTTCTTGGAGTGTTAGGTCTCAGAAAATAAGACTTGACATTCAAAATGAATTTTGTGGCATGGGGGCCACTTCACTTTCCCTCCCTCAGCAGCTACTCTGACAGGACCAGATGTGCCAGCAAGATAGACAAGCACAAATGTACCAATGCCCTAACCACCAGAGGCCTGACCAGATAACCATGAGCATGAAGTCATAATCTGCACCAGCCTGATATCTCTGTGTGATGCCTGGAGCCACACATCACCCACCCCCACCCTTTTTGGCACAATTTTTCCTAAAACCACAAGCTGTCAGAAAGAGAGTGGGAGCCATTTTTCTTTCATTTTCCCTGGTAGGTTTCACTTGCTCCCACCTGCCTGCTCTTCCCTTGCTCTCACTCTGTTGCTTTCTTTCTCCATTAACCTTTGACTCACTGTCCTGCATGGATTCCTCAACAACTGGCACAGGTAGCTAAGAAGATGAGGAGATTATTAGAACTACCTTGCAGAAATCCTAAAAGTAGCATATAAAATTGGATTTCAAGGCCTATCAAGGAAGAGACACCCCAGTAAACACAGCAGGAGTTCAATTAAAGCCAAAATGGGGTACATCCTAGAAGTAGTGGAAAGCCGGATATGAATCAGTCCACACAAAGTTTGAAGATGGAGCTCAAATCAGTTCTATGACTAATAGATTTAAAGAAATCATGATCCACAAGAAGAAAATATAAACCCTACTTGAAAGAAAATAAAGGGACTCAGAGACTCAAATTATTATTGCCATTTTCATATAGAATACAGGGCATTAGATAAAAGAAACTTATACAGTGTATTAGAATAAAAGATCAAATGGCCAAAAGTCAAGAGAATAAATATAAAATAAAAATAAAACCATGGACGCTAGATATTGGTGCTATTAAAATAACATTTAAAATGTCTATGACTGATATATTCAGTAAATTAGATGAAAAGATATAGCATTCGATCAGACATGTAAAAGCTACTCAGAAGGATAATCAAATGGCTATCCTAGAACATAAAAAATCTGAAATTAGGAACAAAAGAGATGGGATTCAATAGTAAATTTGAAATTGTTCAAATGAGGGTTCATCAATTGGAAGATAGCTCAGAAAGAAGCAGTCAGATAGAAATATGGAAAGAATAAAGATGAGAAATACCTTGAGAGATTTATGCAACATGGTAATAGGGCTTTCCATATGTACAAATGGGCTACCTAAAAGAGAACAAGAAATGAGGTGGAAGTATAAGTAAATAATCAATGGTCAAGGACTTCTCCCAAACTGAATAAATTCATCATCACAAATTAAAGAACTGTGCAATAGTCAAACAGGATGGGTGCAAAGAAAACTATACTTAATTGCACCATTGTAAAACTACTGAAAGACAAAGAAAGGGAAATAAACATAAAAGCAGCCAGAACTGGAAAAAAACCCTAATACACTCAAAGCAATAATAATAAGATTGGTAGATGTCTTCTTAACAACAATGTAAGGAAGAAAAATTATTTGAAAACTTTAAAATATTGATAAGAAATAATGGCCAAAGTGGGATTTTTTACATAATAAAAATTTCCTTAAAAATAAAGAGTAAATAAAAATGATGGCATATAAGAAAACAGGTAAGTCAATAACAGTAGATATATATTAAAGAAAATGCTAAAAATAATTCTTCAGGCAGATAGGAAATAATCCCAGTTAGAAGCAGGGAGAATCAGGAAGGATGAACAACTACTAAAATAGTAAATATTTGAATAAAACCAAATTAAATTTGATATACAATATATGAATAACAATGAGTACTAATAATAATACCTTGTGGGATTTAAAATACATGTAGAATAAAAGTGCATGACAAATATGGCAGAAAAGTAGGGAGAACAATAATAGGAGTTAAAGTGTTCCAAAATCGTTGTACTATATAGGAAATGTTAAAATTTCTGATATTATTAGACTTTAATAAGTCAAAGATGCAGCTTATGATACCTAGAGTAACTACTGAAAATGGTAGAAGAATATACAATTACAAAGCCAATAAAAAGGGGGGGAAATGAATATTAAAATATACTTAATCCAAAAGAAGGTATGAAACATTTTTAAAAGCCATGGAATTGATTGACTAAATGAAACATAAATGGGAAGATGGTAACTATAAACTCCAATATATATGCAATTATGTTCAATGTAAAGATAGAAAATACACCAATTAAAAGACTGAGACCATCAGGAGATAGAAATAGGGTAAGATATTGGGTAATTGGAGCTGAAGCAATACAGATTGTGCAATAGGACTGAATATAAAAACTCAGAAACGGACAGCACAATACTACCTAACTGTAACACAATTCTGTTAAAACACTGAATGAAGCTGATGTGAGAATGATAGAGGGAGGAGGGCTGGGGGCAAAAACGAAATCAGAAAGAAAGATAGACGTTAAAGATTGAGATGGTATAATCTAAGAATGCCTAGAGTGTATAATAATAGTGACTAAATGTACAAATTTTAAAAACTTTTTTGCATGAGGAAGAACAAAGGAATGTCATTACTACAGAGTGCTGAAAATAAATGGTAATTAATATTTTAAAATTGCACCTTATGTGTGAGACTAAAGCAAAAAATGTTGATTTGGTACAAAATTTATATTTCGACTAGTGTATTTCCTAATATAACTTATTTAGATAGCTTGATTGAACACCATAAGTACTTGGAATCTTGGGTAGGACATGAGATTTTGTTGGTTTGGCCAGAGTGATGCCCCAATGAATCCCAGAGTGATTCAATCACTGAGTGGAAAAGTATTTGCAAAGTCCCCTTCAGGGATTGAGGAGAATGGGGAGAAATTCAACTTCCCCAAGTTGAATTCTTGATATTCTCACAAGCAGTGTGGACAACCAAAGCTACAGGCTGAGTCCCCAGTCTTGGGTTTGTTCATATGAAACTTAACCCCACAAAGGATAGGTCAAGTCTACTTAATATTTAGGTCTAAGAGTCACTCCCAAGAAAACCTCTTTTGATGCTCAGATGTGGCCTCTCCCTCCAGCCAACACAACAAGCAAACTCACCACCCTCCCCTTGTCTATGTGGGACATGACTCCCAGGGGTGTGGCCCTTCCTGGCAATGTGGGGCAGAAATCCTAGAATGAGCTGAGACTCAGCATCAAGGGATTGAGAAAACCTTCTTGACCAGAAGTGGGAAGAGTGAAATGAGACAAAGTGTCAATGGCTGAAAGATTCCAAACAGAGTTGAGAGGTTATCCTGGAGGTTATTCTTATGCATTAAGTAAATATCACCTTGTTATTGAAGATGTAATGGAGAGGCTGGAGAGAACTGCCTGAAAATGTAGAGCTGTGTTCCAGTAACCATGTTTCTTGCAGATGATTGTATAGTGATATAGCTTTCACAAGGTGACTGTGTGATTGTGAAAATCTTGTGTCTGATGCTCCTTTTACCTACTTTGTCAACAGACGAGTAGAACATATGGAATAAAAATAAATTATGGGGGAACAAATGTTAAAATAAATTTAGTTTGAAATGCTAGTGATCAATGAAAGTGAGGGGTAAGGGGTATGGTATTTATAATCCTTTTTCTCTGTTTTCATTTTATTTCTTTTTCTGTTGTCTTTTTATTTCTTTTTCTGAATTGATGCAAATGTTCTAAGAAATGATGAATATGCAACTATGTGATGATATTGTGAATTACTGATTATATATGTAGAACAGAATGATCATATATTAATGTTTTTGTTGTTAATTTTTTAAATTAATAAATAAATAAATTTTAAAAAATACAAACACTCTGATGTTGGACTTAAAAAAATATCAGGATATGCTGCTAACAAGAAGCTAACATTAACATCAGAATACAGAAGGTTCTAATGAAAGCATGAAGGAAGAGGTAACAAAGGGGAAAAGAAAGATATATAATAATGATAAAATGATCAGTCTGAAATATATGACAATTTGAGCATTTTATGCACCTAAATAAACATTCTCATATTTATTAAGTGAAAATGTACAGAACTAAAAGAAGCAATGGAAATTTACAAATTTGATGTGAAATTTTAGTCCATATAACTCAATAAATCATAGAAGAAGAAGAAAAAATATAAGTGAAATATAGAAGAATATGATTACTAAACAAGATTATTGACATAAAACATACTATCAATAAACATCAATTAGAGTAGCATTGTTTTCAGTGTGGAAATTTTTGAACTTGAAAAAGTTCACCAAATTGATTGCACTTTTTGCCTAGGTCTAAAAGAAAATATACACAACATTAAAACAATTATATCACACAATGTATTTTCTGACTTCTGTGGAATTAAGCTAGCAATTAATATGAAAAATATAGCTAAAACTTTTCCAACATTTCAGGAAGTAAGGAAATATACTTTAAAATAATTCATAGTTCAAAGGAACAACAATAGAAATTAGAAAATATTTTGAACTGAATAATAATGGAAAAGAGCACATGAAAATATGTATGATTACACTAAATCAATGATCAGAGTGACATTTATCACTTTATATACATATATGGTAAAGGAAGCAAAATCTGAAAATCAAATAACTGAAGAATTGTCTCTATTTATGTTAGAAAATAACATAAAAAAATAAAGTACAAAAATGATAAGAGTAGATATTAATGAAATAGAAATCAAACATACAATAAAATATCCAGCAATGCCAAAAATTGGTTTTTTAGAAGAACAATAAATTTGATAAACACCTTTCAAAACTTCAAAAAATAGGAAGGAAGGAAATTATGATTTTCTTATTAAAATCATTTCCACAAGGAAAGCTACAGGACCTATTAGCTTTTCCAATGAATGTTTCTGAATATTTAAGTAAGAAATTATGCAAATCTTATACAAATCTATCTAAAAATTAGAAAAAAATGGGAAAAACTTCCCAGCTTGTTTAATGAGATCAGAATGTGCTTGATATCAAAACCTGACAAGGATATTACAGGCAAAGAAAGTTATAAGGCAATCTCTGTCATAAGCATATAAGCAAATATCTAAAACAAATTTTAACAAATCAAATCCAGGCTATTAAAAGGAAATATACCAAGAAAAATTGGGTTGATTTCAAGGAAGAATTGTTTTAACAAATAGATGAAAGTTAAAAATCATATGACATACCAACATTTGTAAAAAAATTTTTTTTTGAAAACCCAATTATTTTTCAAAGAAACTCTTAGCAAAATAGAATTCAAAAGAACCTTCTGTAAGACAAGAACACACACTATCACCATTTCTTTCAATATAGTACTCGAGGTCCTAGCCAGAATAACAAGATAATGAAAACAGACAAAGAGGGATATAAACAAAAAATATTGCCATAGAAAAAACAAAACTGCTCTTAGAAAGCATACATTTGTGTATGCTCAGAATCCTGAATAATCTGCAGATACTGAATAAGAATTAATAAGTGAATCATACAAGTGTTCCATGTATGAGATTAATATAAAAATTTATATTATTTTATGTATCAAAGTGAACGATCATGAGGTAACATTAGATAGCTGTATATTTGGGTAGCATCAAATAACATGAATTCTTCGAAATTAGTATAAACAAAGAAATGCAAGCCCTCTACACAGAACAATAAAACATTACTGAAAATTGGATCTGCAATGGACATGCATCTATGTATGTTATTTTGAATTTTTCCCACTCTTTATTGGAACAATTTCTGTGAATTGAAACTGTTTGGGCAAAGGATATGCAAATTTTACATTATGAGTGAAAATTCAGAATTCCTCCTTAATGTAAAGCAGTCCTCATTAGTTCTCTTTCCCAGCGTTTGTGAGTGAGAATTCCTTATTTCCTACAACTGTTCAAATGTTATGTGTTAGTGTTTTTAACCTTTGACAATGTAATATTGTAAAGAATGTCATGCTTTGGTATCATCACATCATTAATAACCATTTGTATTTCACTTCCCTCTATGTTCTCATTTTTTAGAGTGTTTTCATTTCTCTTGAAATAATAGTTACTTTGTTACTGATTTCATGTGACATACCATGTTTTCTTCCTATTTAATTTATTCTGATATTCTACTTTTGGTTGTACAGATGTTATGCACTCAAATATACTCATTTTCCATTGAAAAAATCATTACTGTGTGAAATGGAAGAGGATCTATGTAAATGGAAGAATATACCAAATACATGAAATGGAAAGTTCAATCATTTTAATTTTTCAGTCTCTCCAAGTTGATTTATATATTCAGAAATATCCCAATAAAGCCCATAGAAGTCCTTCTATTTTCAGAAATTGACAAGCTGTTACTAAAATTTATATGAAATGCAAGGAACCCAGAATAGTCATAGCAATCATTGAAAAGAAAAATGCTGGATGACTTATATTACTAGAGATCAAGACTTATTTTAAAAGGTCCCATGATTGAAACTGATAATTTAAGATCTCACAGTTTTATTGAGTGATTCATACATTGGGTATCATCCCATTCAGAAAGTAGAAGGACACTCCATTGAGGGGGTGGAAAGGGGAAGTTCATCTAGGGGGAATGTGGAAACAAGTGGAGAAATGTTCTTATTGACTGAAATTAAACTTCCATTTTATATAGAATAGTAGGGAGAAGATATATATTGATTTGTATGATATGTTTGTTCATTCTGATAAGCTGTCTCTACTGGGCTGAAACCAGTTTTGTCACCAGTTGTGGCTTACTAGCAACCTGAAGTTGTGTTCCATTTTCTTGGAAAACTCCTGCAGTCAATACCTTTTATATTCTGGACAATCCTTTTTCAGAAAGGGGCCTTCCTGGCAATATCTAATGCAGGCAAACAGTTTATTTTACTTAACAAAGAAGCAACATTGCAACGATAAACTAAAAAACCAATGAACCACAGTTAGAAATCTGGAAACTGCCCCACACATAGACACTTTTATGGAGATAAAAGCAGCACTAAATAACAATGGAAAAAGAAAGGTCTGCATTAAATGAGCCTGGGTAAACTGAATATCCATATGAAAAAAATTAATTTTGACATGTATGTCAGACCATACTCAGAAATTAATTTTAGATTTAAATGTAAAAGCTGAAATAAATAGCTCATAGAAGATAACATGCAATACTTTAATGACTGCAGGATAGGGACAGATTTCTTAAACCACATACCAAAACAACAACTATAAATGGGAAATAATAGCAAATTGGACTACATTTAAAATAGAAACTTATGTTTAAAAATGGGGATACCCATACTGCCACTAAATATATTAAAAAGTACTTATTTTATCAGTCAAAGGTAAATTGCAAATTAAAACTATGATTACACATTATTAAGTATAAATTGAAAATACTGGCAATAAAAAGTGTAGATGAGGAGACATAACAACTAGAACACTTGTATACTGTATAAGTGTGTCTAAATTGCTGCAAACATTTTAGAAAACTCTTTGTTAATATATGTTAAGGTTGAATACATGCATAATAGATTACACTGAAGTTCTAAACTTTTACTGGTTCATTTGAAACACACTGCTTCTTCTGGTATGTACCCGACAAAAATATTTGCACATGTTCATAAAAATACATGTAAATATCTAGAGGGGTGCAATGGTAGTTCAGTGCAACCCACCTTCAATGCAGGAGTCCCAGGTTTGATTACCAGTCCATTCACTTCCTCCCCCCCAAAAAAACAAGAAAAAAAACATATGACAAACGAACAAGCAAGTAAAACTTCAACAAAATGGTACTGCAACAGTGGGATACTCACATAGAAAAATAATAAAATGTGATCTCACCATACAACATACAAAAAAAACCCTGTAAATATCTGTTCATAGCTCCAAACTGTAAATAATCAAAATGTGCATCAATAGTAGGATCAATAAACAAATTGTAACTTATTCTTATAGCAGAGAATTAATGTACCAGAAGAAGATAGATAAATAATGCAACAAACAGAGACACAAATGTGAAACAAATCAAAGAGATTCAAAGATGTGAAGCTAAGAATGAGAAGTTCCAGAATAGGTTTGATGGGAGTTCAAGAAGAAAGATTAAAGATTGGTAGAGAGATGATACTCAAATATAAGGATAATTTTCCAGAATTTATGAAAATCACAAATCAGTTCCAAACAAGATAAATAAATGGTAATTCATACCCATAAATTCTAATGAAACTGCAGAACATCTAAACTTATAGATTATCTTAGAAACAAACCAAAAGAAAAGATTATCTACAAAGAAATGGAATTAACTGCAGGCTTTATTTCTCAATAACTATGATAGAAGAAAGAATATTATGGGAGAGTAATGTCATCAACATGTTGACACAAACAGCTACTGAAAATTTCTCACTTGGGATTCAAAGAAAAAAGAACAAATTTGAAGTGTTCAGAGTTTTGGAGGAACTTAGAGAATTGGGAAGGACCCTACAGGTAACAAATTGAAGAGAGATAAATATCAGGTAGGAAACATTCCTACTGAAGTAGACAGTTCTTACCACTCCACCTCACTTGGTCTCACACACAGCACGGGTGAGGCGCAGAAACAGAAACTGTGATTTCTGCCATGGGAAGCAAAGAATATAAATTCTCTCACAGTAGTAAGACAGATTCCTGCTGTTTGGATACCTGAGGGAGAGGGAAGGATATCTCAAAGCCCAGGTCAGTAGGGCAGTAAGGAATAAAGTGTCTGGGAAAACGTGGGCATAGTCTCTATTTCAAGCCCTGGGTCCAAAAGCCTTTCTCCCATCTCTGAAGGGAGCAGCAGCCAGTGGTCTGATCCATGCCTTGTGGTGGTCAAATACTGAGTCAGCTGAAGGAGTCTTCTGCACAAATAAAGTGGTGGATACAGCCCCACATTGAGCCAGATCTTGGTGAGCAAAACGAGGGCACAGGAAAACCACAATTCCAGCCCCTAACTGACTATGCCTGAGTTATGAGGCAAGCAACCTTTGAGGACAATTAAGTTATCAACCATCACTATCTTCAGGACAGAACAGAAAGTGCAAGGGAATAAAGGGCTTTTTCAGATACACTCCAGAAAATATATTAGGACCACTGGGACTGTCTAGAACCTCTATACAAGAACCTGCCCCTCTGTTGGCTGAAAAAAAATGGATGACCCAACTATTAAAACAGTGACTTAAAACAAACTCAGGTGTTGTGAGACAGTGAAAAACAGACACCCTGGAGCTCAAAATTGTTTTACCCACAAACAGAGACCTTGCTGTCCTGCCTAAAATCTGTCCCCCATTCCTGAGGCAGACTGATGTGGGCATCTGTTTATTGGAGGTGACTGGGGGCAGAACTAACAAGAACCAGAAAAAATAAGAGCAGAAAACTTCCGACCAATTAAAGAGAAGCTATGCTAGATACCTAGAATATGTTAACCTGTATGAGAAAAGAATGGCTAGAGAACAAAGCAAACATAATATAAAACCCTCGTGCACTGGTTTGACTTTGTGGACCCCAGAAAAGCCATGACCTCTAATCCTCATTCAGTATTGCTGGGTGGGAGTTTTTAAATTATCCATGGAGATGTGACCCACCCAATTGTGGATAGTAACTTTTGATTAGATTATTTGCATGGAGATATGTCCCCACCAATTCAAGATTGGGTTGCTTACTGGAGGCCTTTAAGAGGGAACCATTTTGGAAAGAACTACAGAGCTCATGCAACCAGAGACCTTTGGAGATGAAGAAGGAAAATGCCCCCAGGACAGCTTCAAGATACAAGAAGCCTGGAGAGAAAGCTAGCAGATGCCACCATATTTACCACATGTCTTTCCAGTTGAGAGAGAAATACTGAGCATTATCAGCCTTTTTGAACCAAGGTATCTTTTCCTGGATGCCTTAGATTGGACATTTCTATAGACTAACTTTATTTTGGACATTTTCACAGCCTTAGAACATGTAAACTTGCAATTTAATAAATTCCCCCTTTTAAAAGCCATTCTGTTTCCGGTACATTGTATTTTGGCAGCTAGCAAACTAAAACAAGTTTTGGTACTGATAGTTGGGTGCTGCTATGGTTTGCTAATACCAAACACATTGGAACAGCTTTTTTAAATGGATAAGGGGAAGATTCTGGAAAAGTCATGAGGATCTTGAGAAGGCCTAGAATGATTTGAAGAGACTGTTGGTAGAAATGTGGACTTAAAAGATTCTTCTGAGGAAATACAAATGGCCAAAAGGCACATGAAGAGATGCTCAATGTCCCTGGCCATTAGAGAAATGCAAATCAAAACCACAATGAAATATCATCTCACACCCACCAGAATGGCCATTATCAACAAAACAGAAAATGACAAGTGTTGGAGAGGATGTGGAGAAAGAGGCACACTTATCCACTGTTGGTGGGAATGTCAAATGGTGCAACCACTGTGGAAGGCAGTTTGGTGGTTCCTCAAAAAGCTGAATATAGAATTGCCATACAACCCAGCAATACCATTGCTGGGAATCTACTCAAAGGACTTAAGGGCAAAGACAAGCGGACATTTGCACACCAATGTTTATAGCAGCGTTATTTACAATTGCAAAGAGATGGAAACAGCCAAAATGCCCACCAACAGACGAGTGGCTAAACAAACTGTGGTATATACATACGATGGAATATTATGCAGCTTTAAGACAGAATAAACTTATGAAGCATGTAATAACATGGATGGACCTAGAGAACATTATGCTGAGTGAGTCTAGCCAAAAACTAAAGGACAAATACTGTATGGTCCCACTGATGTGAACCGACATTCGAGAATAAACTTGGAATATGTCATTGGTAACAGAGTCCAGCAGGAGTTAGAAACAGGGTAAGATAATGGGTAATTGGAGCTGAAGGGATACAGACGGTGCAACAGGACTAGATACAAAAACTCAAAAATGGACAGCATAATAATACCTAATTGTAAAGTAATCATGTTAAAACACTGAATGAAGCTGCATCTGAGCTATATATTTTTTGTTTTTGGTCTGTCTGTTTGTTTGTTTGTCTTTTTTTTGTACTATTATTATTATTTTTATTTTTTTCTCTATATTAACATTCTATATCTTTTTCTGTTGTTTTGCTAGTTCTTCTAAATCGATGCAAATGTACTAAGAAAGGATGATCATGCATCTATGTGATGATGTTAAGAATTACTGATTGCATATGTAGAATGGAATGATTTCTAAATGTTGGGTTAATTTCTTTTTTTTTCTTTAATAAAAAATAAAAGATTCTTCTGACAAAGTCATGGACAGAGATGAAGCATGTGCTATTGTAAACTCTAAGGAAGATGACCATTGTTTTAAAATGGTAGATAATCTGGCAAAATTGAGTAGTGGCTTTCACTGGAAGGCAGATTTTAAAAGCCATGAACTTTGATATTTAGCAGAAGTTATTTCCAAATTAAATGGGGAAAGTGCAGACTGGTTTATCCTTGTAGCTTATAATGAAATGCAACATGAAAGAAATAATCTTAGAACTGAACTCTTGGGAACAAAAAAAAAAAGAAACTGATGTTCTGGAAAATTCAGGAAGGGAAGACAACAGAGAATAGTGCCCTGTGTGAGGATTTAACCAAATGTGGAACCAGTCATTCATTTCAGAAAAAGCCAGGATTAGAGTTGGAGTTATACAGGAAGGATTTGTGGAAACTCCTGCTGTCTGATGGGCATGATTCTTGCTTACTACATAGAAAGCCAACAAGAGTGCTGTGGGACCTGTATAAATAGAGCTGCTGCCTGTCTGGACTGGGCAGCTCAGAAAAGGGACAATGTGAAGGTAAAATAACTTCAGAGGCAGAACTATGAAAGCTAAAGGCTAAAGTCAAGAAACCTCAAACTAAGAGAGTGGTCCCACCCAAGTACTTGGAGAGGGTGAGTTTGCCCCAAAGGCAGAGGATGGGCCTTCCACCTCCTTGCAGTGGAAGGGTAATTAATGCTGCCTCAGGCCTTGGAGATGTTGAAGCACATTCTTTGAGAGAACCTGGTTGCCACCACATGAAGGGATTGAGTGTGTTCCCCAGAGATGTCAGAGAGCCTGGGTGCAGCCCCTGTGCTTGGAGAGGGCGGAGCCAATAAGTAGGTGATCTTCCTAATGTTCCCCAAGGTTACATTCAGAGAGAGGCAAGCTGCTGCATAGGCCCTTGAAAAGGGTTGGACTGGTATCTTGTAAAACCCCAAGGATGAATGATTGTCAGACTTTGAAATATAATGGAGTTTGCCCTGCAGGTTTTTGAAACTGCTTGGATTCAATGACCACTGTGTTCTTTCCAATTTCTCCCCATGGAAATAGGAATATGTATCCTATGACTGTTCTTCCTTTGTATGTTGGCAGTAAATAACTTGTTCTGAGTTTTATAGGTTCAGAGCCAGAGGAGAATTTTTCCTTAAGGCAGACAGACCATGCCTGTAACAGACTTCAATGAGATTCTGTAGTGTTTCTGACTTTGTATTATATTTGTATTATTACTAAAATAGCTTAAGAATTTTGACATTGTGATGGAATGAATGTATTTTGCATTTGGCAAGAACATGTCTTTTAGGGGTCCAATAGGTGGAATGTGCCAATTTGTGTTTGTTAACCCTAGAAAAGCCATGCCCTTTAATACTCATTCAGTATTGCTGGGTGGGAGTTTTTAAATTATCCATGGAGATGTGACCCACCCAATTGTGGGTGGTAACTTTTGATTAGATTATTTGCATGAAGGTGTGTCATTCAAGGTGGGGTTGCTTGCTGGAGCCTTTTAAGAGGGAACCATTTTGGAAAGAGCTACAGAGCCATGAAACCAGGGAACTTTGGAGATGAAGAAGGAGAATGCCCCTAGGGGAGCTTCATGAAATAAGAAGTCAAGAGAAAAAACTAGCAGATACCCCATGCTTTCCATGTGCCTTTCCTGTTGAGAGAGAAATTCTGAACATTATCAGCCTTATTGAATCAAGATATCTTTCCATGGTTGCCTTAGATTGGACGTTTCTACAGGTTCACTTTAATTTGAACATTTCCATGGCTTTAGAACATGTAAACTTGCAACTTTATAAATTCCTCCTTTTATAATCATTCCGTTTCTGGTATGTCACATTCTGACAGCTAACAAACTAGGACACCTAGGTAAATGAGTGAAAATTGACCTCCAGAATAAATAAATCACAGAACTCAGATGCCTAGGCACCAGAAAAACAATGTTAGTCACACTAGGGAAAAAAATATGGTGCACAAAGGAATAAACTAACACTTTCAATGTGATACAGTTATTGAAAAATCAATTAAAGCTTTTCAAACAAGCATACTAAGTCAATTAAAAATCCAGTCAATGAGTTGATGGAAGATATGATAAAAGAGATGAAGAATATAGAGAAGGCATTAGGTGACCATAAAGAAAAACTCAAAAGCTTGAAAAAACAAAAGGCAAAACATATTGGAATGAAAGGGAAAATAGAAGAGATGAACAATGGAGACCTACAACAGCATATTTGAATAGGCAGAAGAAAGCATTAGTTAACTAGAGGACAGGACATCTAAAATCCCATACACACACACACACACACACACAAAAACAGATAGGGAAACAAATAGAAAAGTATGAGCAAGGTCCCAGGGAATTGAATGACAATATGAAGCACAAAAATACAAATGCTCTGGGTTTACCAGAAAGAGAAGAGAAAGGGAAAGGGGCAGAAAGAATAGTGGAGGGAATAATCACTGAAAATTTCTCATCTTTTATGAAACACTTAATATTACTGATACAAGAAGCACAGTGTACAACAAAACAGATCAAAATAGACCTACTCTAAGACATTTAATAATAAGACTGTGAAATGTCAAAGACAAAGAGAGAATTCTGAAAGCAGCTAGAGAAAAGTGACCCATTGCAGACAAGGAAGCTCAGTAAGACTATGTGTGAACTTCTCAGCTGAAATCATGGAGGCAAGAAGACAGTGGCATGATATAATTAAGGCTCTGAAAAAAAATTGTCAGTCAAAAATTCTATACTGTCAAAACTGTCCTTCAAACATGAGGGAAAGTTTTAAATATTTTCAGACAGACACTGTGATAATTTGTGAATAAGAGACCTGCTCTATAAGAAATAATAAAGTGAGCACTATAGGCAGATAGCAAAAGACAAGAAAGAGAGGTCTGGAGAAGAGTGTAAAGATGAAGAATATCAGAAACAGTAAAAAGAGAAAAAATAATAAGATATGGTATATGAGAAGAAAACCATGCTACCTGCAGCAACATGGATGAACCTTTAGGATGTTATGTTGAAGGAAATTAGCCAGAAACAAAAGGATAAATACTGAATGTTTTCACTAATAGGAACTAACATTGATGAGCAAATATTTTATTTTTATTTTTTGCATAGGCAGGCACTGGGAAATGAACCCGGGTCTCCAGCATGGCAGGTGAGAGTTAAAGTTGAGAACAGAGGTTATCAGGAGATAGAAAGAGTGTAAATCTTGGTAATTTAGTGCTGAAGAAGTACAGAATGTATAACAGGACTGATTGTAAAAACTCAGAAATGGAAAGTGCAATACTATCTGTTGGTTGCACAATAATATAAGTACACTGTATGAAGCTGGGTGAGAGTGTGATTGAGGAAGAAGTACTGAGAACAAGTATGACACCAGAAGGAAAGATGGAGGATAAAGGCTGAGGTGGTATAACATAGAATGCCTAGAGGAGACAATCACCTAGACTGTGATTAAGTGTACAAATAGATGAATCTTTTTGCATGAGGGAGGACAAATGAATGTCAATATGCCAAGGTGTTGAAAATGGGATGTGCACAGAGAAAAAATACAATCAATGCAAACTAGGGCATATAGATAACAGTATCATTGTAATATGCTTTCATTAAATGTAACGAAGGCAATTTACCAAAGCTAAACATCAATTAGAGAGGGATATAAGGAGGGGTGAGGGATTCTTAGTGTTGTTGCTTTACTTTTTAATTCCATTTTATTTTATATTCTTCATTTTTTCCTCTTCTTCCTTTGAAGAAGAAATGGAAATGTCCTTATACAGATTGTAGTGCTGAATGCCTAACTATGTGATTACACTACGAATATTTGGCTGGATTCTTAGGATGGATTGTATGGTGTGTGAATAAAACTGCTTTAAAAATAAATGGAAGATACAAATGTTGGGGAAAATGTGGAGAGAGATGTACCTATTCAATGTTTGTGGAGATATAGAATGGTATAGCTCCTCTGGAGAGGAGTGTGGTCATTCCACAGGAGGCCAAGTATAGGGTTGCCATATGTTCCTGAAACCCTATTATTAGGTATATGATTGGAAAAACTGAAAGCAGGACATTTGAACACTATTATTTAGTCACAGTGTTCATGATCTGCAATAGATGGAGGTGGCCTGATGCTACTTCAAATAACGAATAGAAGGATGAACTGTGGTGTATACATGGAATAGAATATTGATCAACTGCAAGAGGGAATGAAGTTGTGAAGCGTTCAAACAAGTGCATGAACCATGAGGATGGTATGGTAAGTGAAATAATCCAGAAACCAGAAAACAGATATTATAATGCTAACTTATATGAACTAATTATAATATGCAAACTCTGAGAATTGAATTCAAGAGCATAGGTATCAGGAGACACCTTACTGTAAAGGTTCTAAGATTATAAACTCTTACAAGAGTCACATTTATTCCTGGGTTGTAACTGTTATTTCTAAATTCTGAAACACTGAGCTCATTGTGTATAACCTGGCCCTTCCTGGGAACTTCAGTTATCTATATGACACCTGAGACTCAGAGTAAGAGTTCTGTCACTGTGAAAGTGAGCATTACCCCTTACAGTAACTGCTAGAAAGTCTGAAAAATAGATCAGCTATTGGTTAGGACTAATTTTAAATCATACTAAAAGGTAAAGGATGCTATTGAGTGTATTTTAAAACTTCAACTTCTATATGTGACCAATGGTAAAGATGTTTATTTGGTACAAAATTTATATTTCCTGTAGCACACTCTCTAACTTAACTTGTACGGTTATTTCATACAAATACCATAATTACCTGGAACCTGGAATAAGGAATGAGATCTTGTTGGCTTGTCCAGGTTAGTGTGATGCCCTGATATATCCCAGAACAATCTGGGCAGAAGATAAAATTATTTTCAAAGTCCCCTTTAAGTTCTTTGGGGAAAACTATGGAAATATTGAACATCCTCACCTGGGGAAGAATGCCAATTTAATAGGCCAAGCCCTCAGTCTTTGGATTTGCCATTATGAAACTTATTTGTGCAAAGAAGAAGCTAAGACTAGTTAAAGTCGTGCCTGTGAGTCACTCAAGAGAACTTCTTCTGTTGATCAGATGTGACCTCTCTCTGTAAGCCAACTTCACTGGTAAGCTTTCTTCCCTCCTTGCTAAGTGACACATGACTCCCATTGGTATAAATCTTTCTGGCAACATGAGACTTGACTCCCAGGAATAAGCTTGGCTATGACATCATGGGATTGAGAAAGGGGGAAGAAAAATGAAATGAAATAAATTTTCCAGAGTCTGAGAGGCTTAAAATAGTCAAGAGTTTATTCGGGACATTATTCTTATGCTTTATATGGATATCCATTAACTTATTTTGTGTAGCAGAGTAACTAGAGGAAATGCCTGAAACCTTGAATGCCAGTAGCCTTGATTCTTGGAGATGATTGAATAACTATATACCTTTTATGGAGTGACCATGTGGTTGTGAAAAATTTGTGAATGACACTCCTTCATCCAATGTGTTGAGAGGTGAGTAAGAAAATAAAAACAAAAATAAATAAATAGTAGAGGCATTGGGGGTATGGCAAATTTTGGGTGTTACTTATTACTTTTATTTTTATCCATATTCTTATTTTTATTATTTCAAAGTAATGAAAATGTCCAAAAATTGATTATGATGATGAATGCCAACTATAAGTTGATACTGTGTATCATTTTACACTTTGGATGATTATATGGTATGTGAATGTATCTAAGAAAAATTGCATTGAAAAGTATACAATGCAATAATATCTTAAGGAATGAGAAAAAATACTTACCAATTGAGAATTCTGCTTCCAACTAAAATGCCATTTAAGATTATGGGTGAAATAAAGAAAATAAGAGAAACAAAAACTGGGGAAGTTTGTAACAGATCTTTACTTAAATAACTACTGAAATTGTAATTCAGGAAGAAGAAATTTTGAAATAAATGTGCTTTAACAAAATAGATAAATTCTATTTGACTATGAAGTAGTTAAAATTAAGGAACTAGAGCTATATGTATTAAAGTAGATAAATCTCAAAAACAATCCTGAGTGAAAAGACCAAGTTACAGAAAGATATATGAAATATGGTAGAATTATATACATCTGAAGCATACAAAACTATTATATATTATTAATGGAGAGAGTTTACATATTAAAATGCTTTTATACATCAAGACTGTGATTTTATGTACCAGAACTGGGGAGAGAGGGGAATGGAAGTGGGAAGTGGTATACATTAAACTTCAAGCATATCTTTAATGTCATATCTGAGAAAATTTATAAAAATGTTAGGGTTATATAGAGCTTATTGGTAAGTCCAAATTTTTCACCAAATTTTCCTCTGAAGTTTGCTTTGTTGTTAAAATGTAATTAAAAATTTAAACAGCAAAAACATTTAGGAAGAAGCATTCTACCTGGAAATAGCAAATACCCTGAAAGATATTGAATACTATTTAATTATAGGTAGTGGAATTGATTAATAGAAAACTCTGTTCATGTAGAAACTAATTTTTTGTAGTCTCTACTGACAATTTGCTTAAGTAGTAATGTGTGTGTGTTTTAGTATGTGAGTGTTTGTGTTTGTGTGTGGTACACTTTTAAATGCTCATGGATGTTTCTCTGTTGCAAATGAGCCAGTAAAGTAGAATTGAAAGAACAAAGAATAAAATCCTTGAAACCAAGATATTTGGCCTTTAAACAAAAAGTTCTTCTTCATTCACCAAAGGTTTCATGAGAAAGTAAGCCAAGAAAATGATACAATCACCTGGCTAAGGACTTTCTAGGTGTTATGGCTCATTGCAAGCAGATTACTTGATTTTATTGTTTAAAATTATCTCTCAGCTTCTTCACATTTTCAATGGACCTCAAACTGAACCATTTGGAAGATAAGTCCTCCTCAACATTACATGCACAGATAGTGTCCTTTTCATGTTGTTATACCTTCCTTTGTGGAGAACTTGAAGAACAAGCTTTAGGACAAATTAAATTACTTAGAATGAGTTTTAGATGATATTTTCTCAATTAAAAACAAAAAATTCAGTGTTGCTAGTGTAAAAGAATAATTTAGGCTAAAAAAGGATCTCTAGTTTTTCTTTTCCCATTCACTTGTTCTCAACATATTTCAATCTATTTCTTTTCATTCTGTTTTTTCCAATCTTCAAAATTGTCAAGAGGATTGGCATTCTTTGGGGCATCATTCCATTCTTCCCCACCACTATAATCTAAAGTGCAAATCTTACAGAAAGTCATACTTTATTAACAAGAACAGGCTTGCATAAAGGCATTATCAAATAAACTCCATTTCTCTTGTTAAATATAGTTAAGAAATGGATGTGTGCAATCTGCTTAAGCACTCATGAGTATTTTTCACTATTATGGCTCAATGATGATGCCTATAAAATTTCCACCTTGGTCGAAATTTCCACCGTTTTGTGAAAATAATAGAAAGTATTCCAAAAATGAATTTAATCATTTCTTTCATATTCAGATATTGATATAGCAGTTGACTGCTAATATAATACATTATTTCCATTTTTCCATGTGATCTTAGAGCATGAGATTTATAGAGAACTTTTGTAAATGTACTTTATATCTAATAATTTTAATTTTTGCCACTAATGTTAAATTAATCAATTGTGTGTTATATTTAATTTTGAGACTTCAAAGTAATTTGAAATAAAACACCCACTGATTTCTTTCTTTGTCTTGAAACTATTGCTTGTTGAGTATGTCTAGCAGTATTCATGAATCAGTCACTTCATTACTTAGGGATTTTATTTTACTGTAGTGATATGATATTATATACATAATGGTTATACTCAAACAGATGATGGACTTTCGAACATTTGGTTGAAAATGGAATATCTGTCACCTAAAACCTATTGTACAGACTCATACTAAAGCAGTAAAAGAGGTAATTTGCTCAAAACCCCTTCTTCAGCCAGGTGAATATCAAGGAAATAAAGTCCTATATGCCAGTATTCTATTGCCCTATTGGTTATGATATCTATATCTAACTGAAATATTCATTTAATCACATGTATTCTTATTAGGTTGTCTGACAACATAAAGAAATGCTATTCAGTAATCACCACATCAGATTCCTTTGTAATCTGCAATTAAATAATTCTGTTTTATTATTTCCCTCTTTACATCAAACAAATCAATGCTCTAACCTTTCCTTAATTTCAGTGACAATCTCCAGATCTTCTCCACATCTAATTATAATTCACTAACCAAAAATTAATAAAATATTCTAACCATAGCAATTCATCTAGTGTACAGCTGGGTCCCTTACTTCATGACAGTATTTTTACAATAACTCTTTTTTATAAGACTGAAATTTAACTTTTATTTATGCATATGTAATTAGAATAAGCATAAAACAAAATTATCAAGATAAAATGTTGCTGCCATTTCATTTGCAAGGAGGAGTCAGGAAATGGAACCAATGACAATAATCTAAGATAGTTCCAAAGTAACTAGTTTAAGAACGTCAAATGCAGTGACTAGAAAATCTCAAATACAACTAAATAGCTCTGCTAGAGCTTAATAAGTACCATTAAATTATTAGTGTACATTTCAGTTTAGTATAGAACTACATTTTTTATTTTATAAAAGCAGAAATTATATTTTGATTTTTATTCTAAATGATTCATTAACATAGTTAAGGTGACAGTTTTAAGTGAAGGTAATGATAATCATAATTTTTTGCAATCTACACACACTATTTAATGTTTAAATGGAATGAACCAGTGTTACTTAATGGGCTTCTTACATACCCACATGAACAGAACTAGGGAAAAAACTATCAAAGGCAATCATTCTAAATGTAATATGGCAACACATTAAAACAATAACTCTTCAGTGATAATCTTCAGTGTTTTCTGTTATATGGATTTCTAGATTACCCTTCAAGGTGGCATTTTTGACCCCTCCTGCAACCACAAATACAACATCATTCCAAGTTGCAATTATCATGAACAAGTTTCATATGTTGTACAGTATTTCCCAATAAAGAGTCATTTTGAATATTTTCTGACTTTTAGATTATTAAAATTAACAGGAATTATTTTGAAATATTTAAGACTGCTTAGTATGTTCTTGAGTTACCAAAACGTAGCTTTTGATTAAAATGAGCTCCAGCCATATATTAAAAAAAAACTACAGACAGCTATATAATATTAAATAAGATTTCAAATAAGAATTTGAAAATGTTTAGTAACATAGGTCATTACTACAGCAAAGTTGATCATTGTAATAACTTTCTCTTGATATTTTGAGAGTGTACACAGTTAATTCAAAGGTATTGAAGATACTGTTTAATATTTAGAATTTAAGAAACTCTGATGTCTGTATCTGTAAATTTTTTCCTTGCTTTCTGTAATTTCAAATTGGTTTAGAAACATTCTACAAACATGCTTTATAATGATTATTTAGATATTTTATTTAAATGTACCAATGGATAAGCTAAGATATACATTTCTGGTGGTTGAGATTTTCATATGTTAATTATAAAAACATTTGCATCTCTATATTTTCCTGAAATCAGGAAACTGTTCAGTAACACAGGTTATTACTAAAGCAATGTTAATATTTGTAATAATTTTTTCTTGATATTTTTAGAACCTTCACAGTTTTGACAGTTGATCAGATGATATTTAAGCTAGTGTTTAATATTTAAAATTTAAGAAATTCTGATATCTAAATTTGTAGATTTTTCATTGTTGCCTTAATTTCAAATTGGTTTATGAAACTTACTGTGCAAACACAGGTTTTGCAATGATTATTTGGATACTTTATATAAATATGCCTATGGATAGATAAGCTTACTAAGATATCCAGTTTGGGGGGGTTATAAGCGTATTGTTCATTTTCTTAAATAAAAATATTTTAAAAATTAAACAATGTAAGTTAGAAATAACACAATCATTGTTTTCTATCTCTGTCTTTCAAACATTTTCATTGTATTACCTGGCATTTTATAGTAAACAATCCCATCCCTGTTAATTGAATTATTTTTATTGAAAGGAATATGTTTTATCACTATTAATACCATAAAACAATGAAATGGTCAATAATTGCTCTTTAGTGAGAGTATCAAATGAGTAATCAACTCCCTTAAATAAATAATTCAAAACATATGATATAATGTAAGAAAATTTTGATTAAAATTCTAAGGTACTGCATAGGAAATGGCGATTTTAAGAGAAAGAAATTGACTTTAGTTAATCCCCTTCATCCTGTATCAATTAATGTAATGCCTGGAAACATCCTAGAGTATATTAAGCAGATAACCAAAAGGTATTGGTAAAGTCCCTTGAGGGATGGGAGAAAAAAATATGGAATTATTAAACTTTACCATTAGGGAATCCTCTGACACTGTATCAAACTTTAGGGATGTCCAAATCAATAGGCCATACCCTTGATTCTGAGGCTTACTCTTGTGAAGCTTATGTAGGTAGTGGAGAAGCTTAGACTACCTATAGGTGTGCCTAAGAGTTACTTCTGGAGGACTTCTTTTCTTGTTCATATGTGGTCTCACTCTCTCCAAGTCCAACTCTGCAAGTGAAATCATGGTCCTTCCTGCTACATGGGACATGATATCCAGGGGTGAAAGTCTCATTAGTGATGTGGGAGATGACTCCCAGGGATGAATCTGGCCCTGGCACCATAGGATCAACAATTGCATCCTAACCAAAAGTGAGAAAAGAAGTGTAACTAATAAAGTATCAGTGGCAGAGAGTTAAAATAGAGTTGAGAGGCTACTCTGGAGGTGTTTCTTATGCAAGCTTCAGTTAGACATTGCTTCCTATCATAACATGCCAAACCCCAATAAGGATCATTGCAGCCAATCCTAAAGAAAACTTAGGGCAATATGGAATATTTCACAAGGGTTCCATGCACAAGAGTAACTTCCAGAAACCTACAAGCTCCAGAAGTTTCCCTGGATGAGATGAGTCCTGAAACCTAGAAGGCCCAGCCACTCCAGAACATCAGATAGTTTCATCTCCCTACCCCATGTTAGTGACAGACCTTTCCAACATGAAAAATTTAGAATTGCCATAGCCCAAACACCCCTAAATAAAGGGATGGAAAGATCAAAGATGATGGTGGAGTTATACAGAGAAGATAGGATTCAACAAATAAATATGAATGCTGAATCATTAAATTGATATCTCTTTTAGTCTCCAGTATTTTAAAGAAACTAGAAGTAAAAACCCAAAATTGTGAAATTGTAACCCATGTCAAACTCTGAAATATGTTCTGCAATTAATTGTGATGTTGTGCTTTGAAATTTATTACTTTTTTGTATATGTGTTATTTTTCACAAAGAAAAGAAAAATAGTTATTTGCGATGACAAAAAAATATTTAATCCTTCAAGTCTCCTATATTCTGGAGTAGCTAGAAGGAAAAATCTGAGAGAATCATATGGTAGCTCATGAGAAACTGTGAACTCTCCTGTAACTACTTGTTGAAGAGTGCTTTGAATACTATTGCTTTTTGTTTCTTTGATTTGTGTATATGTTATTCTATATAATTAAAAACTAAAAAAAAACTTAAATCTATCTGGCTCTGATTTGCAGAGAATGTGTGTGAACATGTGTGTATGCAAGAGAAAAACCCATTGTAGTAGTCTCTGAAGCATGAATTCTTGAGAAAAGCCTTTCTTTGCACAACATATAAATACACACTAAAAAGCCAAAAGTTGAACATGATTAATATTTTAGATGTTTAAATGTTAGATGATTGGACTAAAATCAATGTTGCATTTGCTTCATTCTATAGATTTATATACTTTGCATTTTTCATCTTGTAAATGTGGTTTCTGCAGTTAGAATACCTGTTTCTTCTGCTGATCAAATGAAAATTGGTCTACCTTTTACTTATGCGGGATTTTCAAGTATTAAAAACAAAGCCAAGATAGTCTTAAACTATCTGTAAAATGGGAGACTCTCTAAAGACTCATATTTTTACATATGTGATTTTGAGACTTTGAAGTATTTGCAGTCAAGGTAATCTGATTCTAATTCTTGCTATATAATTTCATATAAAATTTCTAATACTAGCATGAGGAATATATTCCTACCTTTGAAAAAAGAATGTTAGTTCAGGTAGAGTCAAATGCACTATTGGAATCAAAATAGATTATATATATCATTCCATTCTGTCCAAGTAATTACTCCTTCTTTATGTAAAGTAGCTAAATTGGTGAAGCATGGATGGAGTTTCACAAAATTTTTTGAAATGACATTTGGATATGATTGCAACTATTTACTGTACTTTTCTAAGGATTCTATAAATTGTACAGTTTTTCACTTACATAGATATGCTTTTAATTTCATTTAGCTGATAGACATAATGGTTGGCCTTCTTTGGTTCTTAGAAATTTTCATCTGTCTTCTCAAATTTCAATTCAGTAATCCTCCATCCTTGCTGATTGGAATACACATAGGAATGATACTTACTTTTCACAGATTGGTAACTTATTAGTACAGGTAAAATGGAGCCACAAGACAAGATTATTCTCCCCCCAAAGGCTAAGATATGAAGTCAGAATAACTAAATTTTAAAGTATTTTTTATTGTAGAAGTTTTAGGCTTGTAAAAAAATGATACACAGAAAACAGTGTTCCAATATCCCCTATTATTTACACTTTGCTTTAATGTGGTATCTTTGTTACAATTGATGAAAGAATATTATATTTGCTATGTTAGCTATCATACATAGTTGATATTAGGATATATTACTTTTCCTGATATAACACCTATTATTAACACCTTTCATTAGTGTAGTACATTTATCATTCGTGAAAGAACATTTTTATAATTGTACTATTAACTACAGCTCAACATTTACAATAGAGTTCACTATGTTGCACATTAGTATGTTTTTTCTGTTAATTTTTATTCTAGGAACATACATATGACATAAAATTTCCTCAATTAGCCACATTCACACATATATTTCAGTGTTGATTACATTCACAGTGTTGTGCCACCATAACCACCATCCATTTACAAAGGCATACAAACAATCCAAATAGAAATTCTGTTCAATTTAAGCATTAACTTACCATTCCTTACTCCCAACACAGCCCTTGGTAAATTATATTCTATCTCTTTGAGTTTGCTTATTCTATTTATTTAATATCAGTGAGATCATATAATATTTGTCTTTTAATGTCCACCTTATTTAATTCAACAAGATGCCTTCAAGATTCATCCTTGTTGTCATATGGATCAACACTTTATTACTTTTTGCAGCTGAATAATATTCAATTGTATGTATATACCATATTTGTGTATCCATTTATCAGTTGATAGTCACTTGGCTTGCTCCTATCTTTCAGAAATTATGAGTAATTCCCCTATGAAAATCAATAGGCAAATATCTCTTTGAGTCCATGCTTGCAATCATTTTAGGTATATACCCCAAAATGGGCTTGCTGGGTCATATGGTAATTCTGTACTTAGTTTTCAGAGGAAGCATCAAACTATCCTCCACAGTGGCTCCATGATTTTACATTCCCAACAGATTTGAAACAGTGTTTTTATTTCTCCACATCTTTTCCAACACCTGTAATTTTCTGTTGTTTTTAACAGTAGTCATTCTGGTGGGTGTGAAATGCTGTCTCATGTGAGTGTTTTTTTTTCCATTTATTTTTTAACAGTTTTCTTCACACACCATATAATCCATTCAAACAGTACAATCGGTATAATCACAAAGTTATACATTAAGCACCGAAATCAGTTTGAGAACCTTCTCACTGATCCAAAAAATCCCATATCCCTTATAAACCTCTATTATTGACATTTAGCTTCTGTATCATACCTTTGTTACAATTGATTAAGAACATTATAGCTATAGTCCTTAATTTGCACTAATTATGTGTTCCCCATGTTCAACCCGATTGTTAACATCTTATAATCATGACATCATGTTCTTGTTCATTAAGGAACTTTTTAATATGTATCTGATAAATCACAGTCATCGTTCACACAGGTTTCACTATGCTATACAGGCTTATATTTTATCCTCTGGCTTTACTTCTAGTGACATACATGACCTTAGTCTTTCCCTTTCAACCATACTCTCAATCTGCACTGTTAATTACTTTTGCAGTATTGTTCTACCATTTACTCTATCCATTTGGAATCAACCACATTAAAAATTCTGTACACCTTAAGCATCACCTAACAGTTCTCTACCCTCTTTCTATCTCCTGGTAACCTATACTCTAGATTTTAATTCACAAATTTTGCTTATTATAATTAGTTTATATTAGTGAGACCATACAATATTTGTCCTTTTGTGTCTGGCTTAATTCACTCAACATAACATCCATCCATGAGGTTCATTCATATTGCTGAATGCATCAGGACTTCAATCCTTCTTACAACTTCGTACTACTCTTTCATATTTTTGTATGTATATGCTTGTCCACTTATCAGTTGATGGATGCTTGGGCTGTTTTCATGCTTTGGAAATTGTGAATAATGCTGCTATGAACATCATTGTGCAAATATCTGCTTGCATCCCTGCTCTCAGTTCTACTGAGTATATATCTAGTAGCAAGGTTGTCAGATCATATGACAATTCTACATGTAGTTTCCTGAGGAACTGCCGAACGATCCTCCACAGTGGCTGGACAATTTGACATTCCCACCAGCAGTGAATCAGTGTTCCTATTTCTCCACAACTACTCCAACAATTGTAGCTTTCTGTTTCTTAATAATGATCATTCAAGTAGGTGTCACATGATATCTATTGCAGTTTCCACTTGCATTTCCCTAGTAGGTAGTGATGTTGAGCATCTTTTCATGTGTTTGTAGCTATTTTCATTTCCTTTTTGGAAAGCTCTCTACTCAAGTATTTTCCCCATTTAATTTGGGTTGTTTTTCTTCTTATTGTTGAGCTGTAGGATTTTTTAATATATATTCTAGATATTAAGCATTTATTGGATATATGGTTCCCATTTTTCTCCATTGATTAGGTGGCATTTTCACTGTCTTGGCAATATCCTTTGAAGCAAAAGAGTATTTTGAGGAGGTTCTATTTATTTATTTTTTCCTTTCATTGTTTTTGCTTTGAGTTTAAAACATAATAAACTACTGCTTAGCACAAGATCTTGAAGATGATTCCCTATGGTTTCTTCTAGGAGTTTTATGATCCTGTCAAACATATTAGGTCTTTGATCAATTTTGAGTAATTTTTGTATAACCTGTGAGAGAAGGGTCTTGTTTCATTCTTTTGAATATGGATATCCAGTTCTTCCAGCACCATTTGTTGAAGAAGATGTTCTGTCCCATTTAAATGGACTTGGCAGCCTTCTCAAATAATCAGGCATAGATATAAGAATTGATTTCTCAACTCTCAATTCATAAAGACATCAATATTTATGCCAGTATGCATGCTGTTATGGCCACTGTAGCTTTGTGATATGACTTAAAGTCTGGAAGTGTGAGTCCTCCAAATTTGTTCTTCTTATTTGAGATGCTTTTGGCTATTCAAGACCCCTTACCCTTCCAACTGAATTTGATAATTGGTTTTTAAATTTATGCAAATTAGGATGTTGGAGTTTTTATTGGGATTGCATTGAATCTGTAAATCAATTTGGATGGAATTGATATTTTAATTACATTTAGTCTTCCAATCTATGAACACGGAATATCCTTCCATCTATTCAGGTCTTCATTGAAATTGTTTTAGCAAAATTTTGTAGTTTTCTATTGTTAAGCACTTTATATGCCCTTGGTCATATTTATTCCTAGATATTTGACTCTTCTAGCTGCTATTGTAAATGAATCTTTAAAATTTCATCCTCAGATTGCTAATTACAAGTGTATAGAAACACTACTGATTTTTATGTATTTATCTTGTATCCCGCCACTTTGCTGAACTTGTCTATTAGCTCAAGGAGCTTCATTGAAGATTTTTAGGGCCTTTCTTATATATGACCAGGTCATCTGTAAATAGTGAAAGTTTTGCTTTTTCATTTCTTATTTGGGTGCCTTTTAGCTATTTTTCTTCCCTAATTTCTCTAGCTAAAACTTTAATATGATGCTGGATAGCAGTAGTGACAGACTGCATCCTTCTCTTGTTCCAGATATTAGAAGAGAAGTTTTCAGTGTTTCATTGAGTATAATATTAGTTGTGGGTTTTCCATACATGTGCTTTATCATGATGAGAAAGTTCCTTTCTATCCCTGTTTTTCAAAGTGTTTTGTCAGGAAGAGATGGTGACATTTTTGTCAAGTGCATTTTCTGCATTTTTCTCCTTTGATTTTTTAATGTGGTATATTACATTAATTGATTTTCTTTTGTTAAACCAACATTGCGTACGTGGGATAAAAACTACTTGACATGATGCATAATTCCTTTGATTTGCTGTTGGATTTGACTTGCTAATAATTTCTTGAGGATTTTTGCATTTATATTCATTAGAGAAATTGGTCTGTAATTTTTTTTCTTGTACCATCTTTATCTGGATTTGGTATTAGGGTGATGTTGGCTTCCTAGACTAAGTTGGGGAGTGCTCCTTCATCTTCAGTTTTCCAGAAAAGCTTGAACAGGATTGCTGTTAATTCTTGAAATTATTGGTAAAATTCACCAGTGAAACCCTTTGGTTTGGGCTCCTATTTTGTGGGGAGGGTTGTTATGACTGTTTCAATCTCTTCATCTGTGATTGGTTTGTTGAGGCCTTCTATTCTAGAGTCAGTGAAGTTGTTCATGTGTTTCTAGGAAATTTTCCATTTTACCTAATTTTATAATTACCTGGCATACAATTTTTCATAGTTTACTCTTATGATATTTTACATTTCTGTGGGGGCAGTATTAATGCCATTCCTGGTGTTGTTTATTTGCATTTTCTTTCTTTTCTTCTTTGTCAGTCTAGCTAAGGGTTTGTCTATTTTATTGATCTTTTCAAAGAAATAGTTTTGGTTTTGCTGATTCTTTGTTTCTTAATTTTCAACTTTGTTGATTTCTGCTCTGATCTTGATATTTCTTCAGGCTCTGCCTGATTTGGGTTTAGTTTGATGTTCTTTTTCTTGTTTCTCCAGATGTTGTTAAGGCTTTGATTTTAGCTCTTTCTTCTTTTTTTTTAGAGCAAGTAGGTAGAAAATTTATTGAGTACACATGCACAGAAAGAACATGTGCACACTCTTGCAAGAGAATAGAGACAAGTAATCCTTAACATTGGGATCATCTATTTTTTATTGCTTTGCTTCAACTCACTTCTCTCCCCCTTCCTTGTTCAAGGTCCTTTCTGCCACACTCCCTTCTCTTTAGGGCTGTGTCTGGTGGTAGATAATACATTTGTATGGGCCAGATAGTTCTGCTCATCTTTACAGGTGACTCTTTTTGGTGGGGGTCACTTGACTCTAGATGGGTCAGCTGTCACTGGGTGTTTCCTGTAAGTGGGAATCCCTTGGATAGTGTGCTTGTGCCAGACATGGGCCCTCCTGGCATTGATTAACTATCCTTGTTCAAGGGCTCATTCATATTTATTTTCTCTCTCTTTTCTCCATGTTCTAGCCTGCCTCAAATTCCCCCTTAGAGACTTCTTGCCTTTTAATCTTAAGGGGTGTTGAGGGATGAGAGTCTGCTTCTGTAACTGCTTCTAGGTTGTCAGAGAGTGTAGGCCCTGCCTGATGGGGTGTAGAATTTTCTGGATATCTTATTTAAGTTGAAAGGAAAGGAGTCCAGAGGGGTGGTAAGAACAGCTGAGAATTTTTGCCTCAGCATCGGTTTGGTGTGAAAGATTTCTAGTTTGGAAGAAATAAACTTGGAAAGATGTTAAAAATGTAAAGGCTGGGCGGGCCGCGGTGGCTCAGCGGGCAAAGTGCTTGCCTGCTATGCCGGAGGACCTCGGTTCGATTCCCGGCCCCAGCCCATGTAACGAAAACGGAGAAACAAAAATACAATAAAAACAAGAAAATGTTTAAAAGATGTTTCCCTTTCTTCCTCTCTTCCTTCCTTCTATCCTTCCTTCCTTCTCTCTGTCTTTCCTTTAAAAAAAAAAAAAAAAAAAAAAAAAAAAAAAAAAAATGTAAAGGCCATTTAATAGCAAGGGGAAGATAGAAGTGAGCAGTCCTAGAAGAAGTATTAGCTAAAAGGGACAAAGGAAGAGGGAAGGGAAAGACTATTCTCAGGTCTAAGGGTGAGTTCTAGCTAGGAGGGCTCTTTCTGCCTAACTGCAGAATAGAAGAGTGCATGTGCTAAATTAAGGGGTGCAGGAATGAGGATTGAAAGTGGCTTGATTGATTTGGCTGCAGCTTTGACTGCCATGTTGCCCAGGTTACTACCTTGAGAAGTTATTTATTGTAAGGTATTCTCAAGGTAGTAACCTGAGCAGCATGGCAATCAAACCATGTTTCTAACCACCCCTCTGGAATCCTCTCCTTTCAACTTAAATAAGATATCCAGAAAATTCTACACCCCATCAGGCAGGGCCTACACTCTCTGGCAACCTAGAAGCAGCTACAGATAGAAGTGCTCACTTCTATCACTTCTATCTAAATAAAAAAATAAACTTATTTTTCTGAAGGCCAGGGTAATAAATTACCACTATTTTTATTTTGCTAAGAGAGTATCAGCATCATTTAAATGTTGTTGTATGGAGTAATGTTGTCTTTCAGAGCTGAAGAACTATAGCTCTGAGTCTTGGGTGTTGCACAGATGTTTAAAGTTTTAGAGAATTACTACCTTATACAAAGAGCAAAGCATCTTAGAATTTAGAAAAATAAAGCTTTTGAGTAAATGTGTTTGCTCTAAGAGTTTATTTTACACTTTAGCTTTAATTTTATAAGCATTTAAAATGAATATACTTTTAGAAGTAAAAACATTGGACAGTTTGTTTTATATTGGGGTTATTTATTACAAACAAGAACAGAAGTTTTGTCTTTACATGGTTACTAAGGTTAGAGTAATTAAATGGTAAAATGTAATTTGTATACTTGCCTTGTTTCTTCTCTAAAGTTCTTTCTGTACTCTTATAGCTGACCACCTGTGAATTGACAAGCAAAGTTGCAGAAGTTTGAGAAGGTAAATTACGTAGTCATTACTGAATACAAGTCTTGAATGGATGTGCAAAGTTGTGGATAATTTAAAAAGTAAGTTTTGTTTATTGTCACTACTGACTGTAAGAAGTTATAGAGAATTTATAAAAATGAATTCTGTGTGCCTTAGTCAATGTTGTACTCTGTTAAACTTCTCTTAATGAAAAGTTATAAAAAGTTATTTATTCATCAGAGTTCTCTGTCTAAAAATAAATATTTTATATCATATCATAGTGATATCCTTGTTAAAGTTTGTGCCAATTTTATCATACTTCATTTCAAAAGACAAGTCTCATTCTTAATGGAAAAATGTAGCAAAAGATTTTTTTCTTTCACCTTGTAAGAGTTGCTAAATTTCCATGGATAAAATGTTGTACATATATTTAGAAACTGTTTCTATTCTAATATTAATCTGTATAATATTAAACATTACAAATCATAGAAACAAACACATTTTCTTGTCAGTTATTTTGTTCTAAATAAAAAAATAAACTTTATTCTAAAGCTTTTCTTCTTTTTAAATGTAGGGATTTAGGGCTATATGTATTCCTCTCACCTCTGCCTTTGTTGCATCCCATAAAATTTGAAATGTTATATTCTAATTTTCATTCTTCTCCAAATATTTTCTCATTTCTATGAGAGTTTCCTCTGTAATACAATGATTTGTTTAAAAGTGTATTGTTTAACCAACAGTTATTTGTGAACTTTCCAGTTCTCCATCAGCTGTTGATTTCCACCTTAATTCCATTATGATCACAGAAAGTGCTTTGTATAATATCAATATTTTTAAATTTATTGACCCAACAAGTGGTCTAACCTGCAGAATGTTCCATGAATATTTTAGAATAATATTTATGCTGCTGTTATGGGGTTCAGTATTGTGCATTTATCTGTTAGGTCTAGTTCATTTATCATGTTATGCAAGTTCTCTATTTCCTTATTAATACTCTGTCTAAATGTTCTATGTATTGATGAGAGTGGAATATTGAAGTCTCTAAATATTATTGGAAAAAAGTCTATGTTTCCCTTCTATTTTGTCAGTGTTTGCCTCACATAATTTGGGGTACACTGGTCAAGTGCATAAATATTTATTATTGTTATTTCTTCTTGGTGAATTGCTATTTTTATTAATACATAATGTTCTCCTTTGTCTATGGTAAGAGTTTTGCTTTTAAAGTATATTTTAAATATAGCTACATCAGCCTGTTTCTGGTTACTGTTTGCATAGGATAACTTTCTCCATCCTTTCACTTTCAACCTATTTTTGCACTTCAGTTTAAAGTGGGTCTCTTGTAGACAGATATAGATGGATCATTCTGCCAATCAGCTTCCTTTGATTGAAAATTTTAGTCAATTAGCATTCAATGATATTACCACATAGGCAGTATTTACTTCAACCATTTTATCATTTGGCATTAATATATCATATCATATATTTTTCTTTTTTTACTCTGACATTTATCCTTACTGATAATCTTCACTAATACACTCTCCTCCAAGCCTCTAAATTCTATATTTTCCTTTCATCTTGAGGAATTCCCATTAATATTTCTTGTAGCTTATGCCTCTTGTTGACAACTTCTTTCAGCTTCTATGAAAGAATATGTTTCTGTGAGAGAATATCTATGTTTATTTATGAGTATTTTAAACTTTCCCTCATTTTTGAAGGAATGTTTTGCAGGATAAAGAATTTTGGGCTGGCAGTTTTTCTCTTTCAGTGCTTAAATATATCATACTACTTCCTTCACACTGCCAGAGTTTCTGATGAGAAATTAACACTTAGTTTCCTGACATTTCCCTTATATGTGATAAATGGCTTTTCTTTTGCTATTTTCAGAATTCTCTCTTTATCTTTGGCATTTGACATACTGATTAGTATATGTCTTTGAGTAGGCTTATTAGGATTTATTCTGTTTTGCATATGCTGCATTACATAGAAATGAACATTTATATCTTTCATAACATTTGGGTCACTTTCAGACACTATTTCCTCAAATATTTTTTAAGACCCTTTCCCTTCTATCCTCCTTCTGAGATACCTATGAAATGTATATTTACATGCTTAATGAAGTCACTCAATTCCTTGAGACCCTGCTCATTTTTTCCATTCTTTTCTCCATCCATTCTTTTGTCTTTAAGATTTCAGATTTCCTATTTTCTTGTTTACTGATCCTCTCCTCTGTCTGCTCAAATCTGCTGCTGTATGCCTCTAATATATTTTTAGTCTCTTGTAATTTTACTTTCACTCCCACAAGATCTGTTATTTTTTAGTGCATTCAAATTCTTCTTTTTAATGTTCTTTATCTCTTTTGCCATGTATTCCTTCATTTCCTTTAATTAATTTAGGAGATTAGGTTGTATTTAAGTAAACATATTATTTCTGCTCTTATTCATGATTCTTGCCCTGTATATACGATACAATTTTTGAGATTGCACTACATGTCCCATTCCTTCCTCCTGTGCCTTCTCCAGAATATTGCTCTGTTTTGTTTTTCATTTGCCAGTATAGATTTTTTTCATTCCTTTCATTGCCCCTATTTTCTTTTGCTTGGAGGAAAAATTCTAAGATGAGGGTCACCCTGGAGAGTTCTTTCCCCAGTTAATATTTCCTAGTCAAAACAGGGCTGGGTATTATCCATAATTTCTATAGGTGTAGGTAGCTTAAGGATACATTGACTGATTAATGGAAGGGTATGTTATGGGGTATACATACAATGGAATAGTGAGTGGCTTCAGGAAGGAATGAAATCTTGAGGCATGAAACTAGGTGAATGAACTTTGAGGACATTATTTTGAGTGAAATAAGAAAGAAATTAAAGGACAAATATAGTATGTTCTCATTAATATAAACTAAATATAGTGGACAAAGTCTGAAAATTGAACTGGAGAGCATATGGTATTTAGGGGACAGAAAGTGGGCAGAGATTGTTAATCAATGATTTAGGAGTACAGAAGCTTCAAAAAGGCTCATTATAAAGGTTCCTAGATTGTAAGCTGTAACAGCAGTCACACATACCTCTGAGTTTTATCTGTTATTTCTATATTCTGAGATGTTGTGATTCTTTGTGTATATCCTGGCAGTTCCCTGGAAATTTGGGTATCTGTGAGACACCTGAGAGTCAGAGTTAGAGTTCTGAAGCTCTGAAAGTCGCTATTACTCCATAGGGCAATTCTTAAAGACCTGAAAATAGATCATAACTCAATTGAAGATACGAATGAAGAGTGCACAGGTAGTTCAGTGGTAGGATGCTCACTTTTCATATGGGAGACACAAGTTCAATTCCCAGACCATGTACACACCCCCAAAAATTATATATATGTATATATGAAATGAACCTGATTAAGAGTAAGGTAAAATAGAATACAGGGTAAAAAATTATGTTGTCTGCATTTAAAAACCTCAAGTTATGTGTGAGACCAAAGGAAGAGATGTTTATTTTATCCAAAATTAAAAATTTTGGTACTACACTATGTAATTTAACCTCTCTGGTCAGTTTATTTAAACAACTTAATTTCATGGAACTTAGGATAATGTATAAGAACTTGTTATACTGTATAGGTAGAGGTAATATCCTGATGCATTCCAATGTATTTTGGGCCAAAAATTTAAAAAAATTGCAAAGTTCCATTGAGAGACTAGGTAAAATTGTGGAACTATTTAACTTCCCCACCAGGGGAATTCCTGATATTTATCTTGAGCACTAAAGGCTCAAAATTTGATAAATCAAGCCCTCAATCTTGATGCTTGCCTTTATGAAACTTTTTCTGCAATGGTGAAACAAGCCTACTTCTACTCATACCTAAGAGAACTTCTTCTTTTGCTCATATGTAGACTCTATCTCTAAACCAATTCAGCAAATAAACTCACTACCCTTTCCCCTACATGGGACATTATTCCAAGGAGTGCAAATATCCCTGGTAATATGAGACATGACTCCCACAGATGAACCTCAATCTGACATCCTGGGATTGAGAATGCCTTCTTGAACAAAAGAGGGAAAATAAATGAAACAAAATAAAGTTTCAGTGGCTAAGAGATTTCAAACAGATCAAATAGAGTTGAGAAGTCATTCTGGGGTTACTTTTATGCAAACATCAGTCAGATATTACAAATTGCCTCAGTATACTAAGTCCCAGTGAACAATATTCCTGAAAATCCTAAAGAATACCTTGGAATCTATCAAAGACTCTATTAAAGCTTTTCTTAGTAAGTTAATTTTCTCAGAAACTTAAGACTTTCAGATTGTTTCCATACCAGATAAACCTTGAAACACAGAGGTACCAGTCTCTCCAAGAACCAGTTTCATTCTTCTACCCCATAAGGTCAATACCCCCATCCAGCATGAAGAAGTTAAAGTGGCCATTACTCAGGTATCTATAAAGAGTGAGAGTGATCAATTGAGGAGGAGGTGTAACTGAGAAATTACATTTAACAAATATTATAAATACTGACTCATCACATAGATATTTCTTTTTAGATTCTAATATATTAGAATAGTTAGAAGGAAACATCTGAAATTGATGAATGGAAACCACATAGCATTTACCTTTG
Organism: Tamandua tetradactyla; assembly: GCF_023851605.1. Lineage (NCBI taxonomy): Eukaryota > Metazoa > Chordata > Mammalia > Pilosa > Myrmecophagidae > Tamandua > Tamandua tetradactyla. The sequence continues at coordinate 81,104,091 of NC_135353.1, forward strand.
ATAATGATTGTATAACTATATCACCTTCATGTGACTGTGTGATTGTTAAAACCTTGTAACTGACACTCCTTTTATCCAGTGTATGGGGAGATGAATAACAAATTAAAGACAAAAACATAACAATAATAACAGGAAGATAAGGGGTATATGTTGTTTGGGGTTTTGGTTCTTATTTTTATTTCTTTTTTGGAGTAATGAAAATGTTCTAAAATGATTTTGGTGATAAATGCCAAGCTATATGATGATACTGTGAACTACTGTTTGTGTACTTTGGATGGGTTATATGGTTGTGTGTTGCACCCTGTGGAAGAGACCTGGAAGGATGCCAAACTTCTGTTTGATGGGCCCTGGACTCTGTGTTTTCCTGACCTTTCCAGAAGGTAGTGCTCTTCAGCAACTGTTCCCCACAGTCTAAGGTGGTATTTTGATATTAACTACCAGTTGACTCTGCCCCTTCTGGGGGCATCTTTGAGGCAGAGGCTGACAGCTTCTTTTGGCTATGGTGGGTTGACATTCCTGATTCAATCCCAGGCCCTGCACTCTGAGTTCTCTAATCAAAATCTGCAAACTGTCCTGGCCATATCCCCTCCTTTTCTTAGGGAAGAACTACCCTTCAGCAAAGTGTTCCATGCTGCCCTAGGAAGGCCATGTTTTTCTCAATCAGCCCCACTTCTGCCTCTGCCAGGAACAGGGATGAAAAAGAAGCTATCAGGTGTTGTTTGTCCTGGGTGGGATGAAACTGTGTTTGTACTCAGAGCTGAAATCCAACAATTCCAATTTGCTAATTAAAAGCCACAGTTGTTGCCCTGTTATGTCCATTGCCCTCTTCTTGGTGAAGAGTCATGCTTCAGCAAACTGTTTCCCACCCTGAGAAGTTACTGTTTCTCTAAATCAGCTCAATTTCTTCTCCTTCTGGGGGGTATAATTGTTTTCAGTCCTATGCAGGTTGAAATTTTATCTGTCTTCAGAGCTGAAACCCAGCAATCTGAATCCACTAATCAAAAGCCAAAATCAGTACCCAGCCATGCAACCCACACCATGTTTTTTTCTTTGAATAAGGAATTTCTATTTCTAGCCACACAGTGGCTCCCTATGTGGCCTGCCACACCAATAAGGGGTGGACACCAAACTCCACTGCATGGTAAGTTCTGTTTTCAGATCTTCACTGCAGCTTTTCAGTCTCTTCCTTTCATTTTTCCATGGATGGTGTTTGGTGTTCTTCTCATTTCTGGAGCCTGCAAATAATTATTTCAGACAGCTTCTTGCTGTTTACTATCTGATGTAAAGGATGAGGTTAATGTCAAAACTCTCTAGTCTGCCATCTTACTCTATTCAACACCTGTTGGTGACATCTTTACTTCCTTTCCTTAACTTAGAAGTGTATAATTTTCAAATTGCCTTTCCCCCTTCAGTCTGGTATTCCTGTTTTTCTCAGTTATAAAGCAAGTTGAGCTTGCCTGTCCTTAGAATTCTAGATTGACTTTTATTTTACTATTTTATGAAACAATTAGCAAACTGACATTCTTTGACAAAACCTGCTGGGGCAACAGTCTTTGCTGCACCTCTGCCTGGAGAGATAGACAACTTTTATTTAGGGAAATGAGAGCTTTCAGCTTCATATTTGAGTGCTGTCCAATGTTTCTTTTAAATGTCTTCAACTTGATCAATAAATGAGATTGAGATTCAAAAGAAGCTACTAAAGAAGTTCCAAACTTGGAAAAGTATGGAGTACAAAAAACGTGTTGAAATTCACTTAGAATAGTGGACACCTGAAAGACAATGATATAGTTTCTGCAGGGTAATGTGTGCTTTCTTTTGTGTCTACTGTTTCAGGTTGTATGCTTTGTAGAAGTTGTCTGAAAGGCCTAACATGACTATTCTACTCTTTTATACTCTCTTAAAAGAGAAGCTTTGTGTCTTGGATACAGTCATAGAAAGCTGAGAGAACTCTTTGTTTTCCTTTTCTCAGGTTTTTAAAAAAGCATAGCCCAAAACAATTAGTTTTGTATTCCTTTTTAACATTAAATTGCACTATTTATCACTAACCATACAAACTATACTTGAGTAGATGACTGATAAAAAAATAATGGAAATTTATTTATTAATTATGTAGGTAATTTATTTAATAAAATGACTGTGGATAAAAATTCCAAGTTGTTGGCATTGTCTTGATGTGGTTCTAATTCTTGGCTAATGAATTTATATACTGATAAATAAACTAGAAAATAGGTAAATTAAATTATTTGTTTGTATACAGCACATTTAATTTATTTTCCTTTGGGAAGAGATTAATTGAAAATTTATGACTTCCGGAGAAGATGGCGGCTTAGTAAGACGCACGGGTCTTAGTTCCTCCTCCAGAAAAGCAACTAAAGAAACAGAAACAATACGAAACAGCTCCCGGAGTCACTACAGAGACCAAAAAGACAGCGTACCCCATTCTGGAACAGCTGAACGGGCAGGGAGAATCTGCTGCGGTGAGATACCCGAGGGGCGCGCGTTTTCCCGGCCGGGGCGGCTGGCGACTGGGGTCCCCTCCACGCACGTGGCTCCCCGGTCTGACTGGGAACATTGGATAGCGGGGCCCTCCCGTCACGCTTGGCGTTTTGGGCCAGCTGGGCAATTAGGACCGGCACTCTCCCAAGCCGTGGCGGCCAGCGACCCCCGCCTCCACGCGCGGTTTCCCGGGCGACTGTCGTGCAGACAGACAAGCGCCACGAGCGCCACCTACTGGGCAGGAAAAGAAAAACAGAGCCCAGAGATTTCACAGAAAAACCTTTCAACCAGCTGGGTCCCACACCCAGGGAAATCTGATCAAATGCCCAGACACCAGCAGAAAATAATGGATGACGCTCGGAAAATTGAAGATATGGCCCAGTCAAAGGAACAAACCAATAGTTCAAATGAGATACAGGAGCTGAGACAACTAATGCTGAATATACGAACAGAAATGAAAAAAGTCTTCAAAAACCAAATCAATAAATTGAGGGAGGACATGAAGAAGACATGGGCTGAACAAAAAGAAGAAATAGAAAATCTGAAAAAACAAATCACAGAACTTATGGGAGTGAAGGACAAAGAAGAAAAAATGGAAAAAACAATGGATACCTACAATGGTAGATCTAAAGAGACAGAAGCTACAATTAGTGAACTGGAGGATGGAACATCTGAATTCCAAAAAGAAACAGAAACTATAGGGAAAACAATGGAAAAACTTGAGCAGGGGATCAGGGAACTGAATGACAATATGAAGCGCACAAATATACGTGTTGTGGGTGTCCCAGAAGGAGAAGAGAAGGGAAAAGGAGGAGAAAAACTAATGGAAGAAATTATCACTGAAAATTTCCCAACTCTTATGAAAGACCTAAATTTGCAGATCCAAGAAGTGCAGCGCACCCCAAAGAGAATAGACCCAAATAGGCGTTCTCCAAGACACTTACTAGTTAGAATGTCAGAGGTCAAAGAGAAAGAGAGGATCTTGAAAGCAGCAAGAGAAAAACAATCTGTCACATACAAGGGAAACCCAATAAGACTATGTGTAGATTTCTCAGCAGAAACCATGGAAGCTAGAAGACAGTGGGATGATATATTTAAATTACTAAAAGAGAAAAACTGCCAACCAAGACTCCTATATCCAGCAAAATTGTCCTTCAAAAATGAAGGAGAAATTAAAACATTTATAGACAAAAAGTCACTGAGAGAATTTGTGACCAAGAGACCAGCTCTGCAAGAAATACTAAAGGGAGCACTAGAGTCAGATATGAAAAGACAGAAGAGAGAGGTATGGAGTAAAGTGTAGAAAGAAGGAAAATCAGATATGATATATATAATACAAAAGGCAAAATGGTAGAGGAAAATATTATCCAAACAGTAATAATACTAAAAGTTAATGGACTGAATTTCCCAATCAAAAGACATAGAATGGCAGAATGGATTACGACCCAGCAATACCACTGCTAGGTATCTACTCAAGGGACTTAAGGGCAAAGACACAGACGGACATTTGCACACCAGTGTTTATAGCAGCATTATCTACAATTGCAAAGAGATGGAAACAGCCAAAATGTTCATCAACAGACGAGTGGCTAAACAAACTGTGGCGTATACCTACGATGGAATACTATGCAGCTTTAAGACAGACTAAACTTATGAAGCATGTAATAACATGGATGGACCTAGAGAACATTATGCTGAGTGAGTCTAGCCCAAAACTAAAGGACAAATACTGTAAGGTCCCACTGATGTGAACCGACATTCGAGAATCAGCTTGGAATATATCATTGGTAACAGAGACCAGCAGGAGTTAGAAACAGGGTAAGATAATGGGTAATTGGAGCTGAAGGGATACAGACTGTGCAACAGGACTAGATACAAAAACTCAAAAATGGACAGCACAATAATACCTAAGTGTAATGTAACTAGGTTGGAACACTGAATGAAGCTGCACCTGAAATATGTTTTTTTGTTTGTTTGTTTGTGTGTTTGTATCTTTTGTTTTTGTTTTTTTTCTTTTTCCTTTATATATATATATATATATATTATTAGTATTATTATTTTAATTCTCTTCTCTATATTAACATTCTATATCTTTTTCTGCTGTTTTGCTAGTTCTTTTCCTAAATCGATGCAAATGTACTAAGAAATGATGATTATACATCTATGTGATGATACTAAGAATTACTGAGTGCATTTGTAGAATGGAATGATTTCTAAATGTTGTGTTAATTTCTTTTCTTTTTTTTGATTAATAAAAAAATTAAAAAAAAAAAAAAGAAAATTTATGCTCTATTTTCCTCTTAGTTATGACTGAAACACAATAACTAGTAATATTTCATTTAATTAATATCCTAGAGGAGTAAATGGATCTTTTGCAGATAATGTGGTTTTAAATGTGACACATTGTAATTTCTTTCATTTAGTTCTTTCTACAAAAATGCCATAGGCTCTCAACTGTTTACAAGGCTAATAACTTCTCTGTCCTCAAGAAAAATGACAAGAAGCAACCCAGGAGGGTATTAGATCACATGCTCACAGGAGAGGGTCTTACTGGTATGTTCTTTTCTACTCTGATCCATCAATCATGTTTATATTAAATGCCTGCTTGTGGAGGCTGAAACACTTAGTCTGCACTTGAAATTTGTTCTTGTCAACAAGGGAAGAAGGATCAAAATGTATGATGCTTGATAATGATGGCAAATGTCCCAATTGTTTGTACTTAGTGTTGATACATGTCTCAGATATTTATTGGATGCTGCTAAGTTTAAAGAAAAAGTTCTAAGTGCCTGTGTTTTCAAATATAATTTTAGTTATATGTAAGTAGATTTTAATACAGATTTGCCTATGTGGGGCAGGCTCCTCCATTCTATAGTTTCCTGAACAGTTAAATTGAATTGAGGAAGATTTTCACAAACTGAGTTGGTACCTGTTCTGGTTTTCAAGCAGCTGGAAGGCAACATACCAGAAACAAAATGTTTTCATAAAGGGGAACTTTTTAAGTTGCAAGTTTACAGATCTAAGGCCATGAAAATGTCCAAATTTAAGCAAGGCTATGAAAATGTTCAAATTAAGGCACCCAAAAAATTTACCTTGGCTCAAGAAAGACTGATGAAGTTTGGGATTTCTCTCTCAGCTGGAAGGTCAGATGGCAATGTCTGCTAGCTTTCTCTCCCAGCTTCCTGTTTCATGAAGCTCCCCTGAAGGCATCTTCTTTCTTCATTTCCAAAGGTCTCTGTCTACATGGACTCTAAAGCTTTTTCCAAAAATGTTTCCCTCTTAAAGGGCTCCAGTAAGCAACCTTACCTTGAATGGGTAGAGAAACATCTTCATGAAAACTATCTAATCAAAAGTTACCACCCACAATTGGGTGGGTCATATTTCTATAGAAGCAATCAAAAAGCTCCCACCCTGCAATATTGAATGAGGATTTAAGAACTTGACTTTTCTGAGGTACACAACAGATTCAAACCAACACAGTACCCTTTACCAAATCTTAGGTTAAATTCTCAGTTAAGGTCTTCTCAAAGCAGAAGAATTTCACATGGTCTCATCATTGGGAGTGTGATCAAAGAGAAGTTATTCTCACATTACTTTATCCTAGTTTATCACAGGAGTTGTTTATTCCTAAATATTTCTGTGCAATTAGATAAACAGCTTTGACATTTCACCAGTGAAGGCAGAATCACATTGCCTAGGGAAACAGGGATATAAAATACTGGCTACATGTTAAAAGAGGTGGTAAACATAGCATTACAACTGACATCTTTATTCTGAAAATAATTAGAATTCAATTTCAAATAGCAAACTTCAAATTTTATCTTCAGTGATAGACCAAGGGCCTACTTTTAGGAGTAATTATTTTGGGCCAGACCAAACTGGTAACTTTATCCAGGTTCACATCCTTTTATGGGAATCTGCAAACGAGACCTTCCTTAAATAATTAAATAAAAGAGATGAGTTTTCCAACACAACTTCACAGCTATGAAAGGAATCCCTCCCCTGTCACAGATTATCATGGGATCATTGCACAAGTTAGATTTCTTCTCATTAATAATCAAGGCCCACCTGGAATGGGTGAAGACATGTTTTTACCTAGTCACGTTTAATACCCACACTTGATTGAGTCACATCTCATGAAGATAATCTAATTAAAGTTTCCAACATACAGTACTGAATAAGGATTAGAAGAAATGACTGTCCGTGCAAAATGGGATTAGGATGAAAACTCGGCTTTTTTAGGGTACATAAATCATTTCAAACCAGCACATTCCACCCTCTGGACCCTAAAAAAAGACTGAATTTTCAAAAAGTTCACAAAATAACTTTTTTAAATGCTTCAAGGAATGATTACTTAGATAGTATGTATCTTTAAATGTAGAAAATACTCTTTCAGCAAGATTTTCTTTAAATCTCAGGCAATTTTTTCATAGTTTTTCAGAGATATTCTTCTGAACAACAATGGTTTGGTGAAATTTGGGAGCTGATTTGATCCACAGCTATACAGAATCATAGAGAGGGAAATCTCATGACTGATTTATTCCTTGGTCAATTCATACTCTTCCAGGTTTGGGACACACTTTGTTTTCCTTTTAAATTCTGGCTTCATTTTTCAATATACTATAAATAACCACAATCCAAGGTAAATGTTAGTACAAAACATTTATACATATTATTATTAAACGTATTATTGTATGCTACTTGGTGTTTTTATTTTTCAAGTTGTTGACCTAGTCTCACTCTTCATTTGTAAAACAATTTATGATCTCAGTTTAATTATACAGATGCCAATATTCCACAATAAGACCTTGAAGCCCAAATACAGTCTGTGTTATGTATTTATGATTTTTCTGGCATTTATCCAAGCCCAGGTTTTTTCTGTGTGATTTGCTATCACAGTATATTAGAAATCTCATGTATAGCTACTGTTTCAAAAGAGCAAGTACAACAGGTTTACCCTTATAAGTGTTCTATGCATGTTACTTTTTAAAATAAATAAAACAGGGCAGGCCACATTGGCTCAGCAGGCAGGAATGCTTGCCTGTGATGCCAGAGGAACCGGGTTCAATTCCCAGTGCCTGCCCATGTAAAAATAAATAAATAAATAAATAAATAAATAAATAAATAAATAAAACAAAATCACTAATTCTCTTAAACAATATTTGCATTGAAAGAAAGCAACAGCATGCAGGTATTTTTTCATTACACATTGGATGTCATGTCTTTTCATGCATTTGTTTATGCAATTTACATGTGTTTTTCATACAATAATAGACATCTTTCAGGTTGTGATTTGTCCTGCTTTGTTAACAAGTAAGATTATGGAAAGAGTGATATGTAAACAAACTTTCTTGACTGTATTAGAAAATGGAATAAATGACCTCTAAAAGTCCTTACAATAACAAATCTCTATAAGCTTTAAAATATTGAATTTTGATTACATATGTCTTACTACCTATCAGACTAAGCTCAAATCATATAACTGCCATTCATGAAGGCACCCAACTTTCTTTGAAATCTTATCTTCCATTACTTCACGGTGGTCCTCTTATGGTGCCCAATATACCACAATCATATACATATATCTGTCCAATTTAGTTCTTATACTTGTAATCTTACCTTTTTCATTTTTCTTTCTGTGGACTATAATTTAATCAAAGTTTATAACACGGTCTTTTTTCTCTTTTGAGTTCTTCCAAGATAAGTCTAAGTGATTATTTCTCTCTAGCATGAAGAACTTGTACATACAACACTAATTTGAATTTTATGCCATCTAAGAAAAATTCTGCCCTTGTTTCAGCACTTCTGATTTAATTTAAAAGTGTGGGTCATTGCATGTGAGAAATATTCTCTTCTGCTTCTTTAAAAGCCTCAAAGATATTAATAGCACATTGTTAGAGCGCATGATATTCTTAATAAATGCTAATGGAAAAAATAATGAACAAATGCTACATTTAAAGAGAGAAAGGTGGGCACACTTGAACAATTATTCAAAAATTATAGTCATATTTATACCTCAATTATTAAGGTCAATTGTGTATTTAATTTAATTAAGATGATTTATACTTCATTAATAGTAACTGACTTTCCAAACTTACTTTTATCTTTCAAGTATTTTGCTTTGCTTAGTAAGGGTTCACACAAGCTCAATCCACAATATTTTAGTGACACCTGTAGCAAAGGCATGGAATTTTGCTGAAATCATTATGTGATTATCTTTAAAGTAGAATTATAAACAGAATCCTAATTTATTATAGGATTTGCTAACTGTCCCTACTGTTGATGTTGGCCTTGAGTAAAAACATTAAACATATGCACACTCCATCATATATGCTACTTTTTTGTTTTTAAATATTTCCTGTACGTATTTAAGTTACAAAACTAGTTTATCCTTAATAACAGCAACATGAATTTTTCAAAGTCCATCTTGGAACATTCTCATCTAAAGTTCCCATTTTTTATCCCATACAGAATGTTTAGGTATAACAATGCTCAAATGGTTAATTTACTCAATACTTATTTTGGGAGAGAATGACTTTGTGCCCAGTTTCATGTTGCACACACTCTATGAAAGTTATATACAATCATAGATACTGAATGACTATATATTATTGAGCTGAATAACACAACACTCACCAACACCAAAAACCCTCCCATCTATTTGATGACTACCCTCTCCTTAATGAGAGAAATAATGTCAGGTGACAAGCTTGGACACAAAATATTTTAGGATGAAAAGGAGAAGTTGTGAACTCTCAAGTCTCAGAGATTTATAATTAGATTAAATCACTTATAACATTATATTTCTGCAAGTGGACATTTGATGCTTCTCTAACAGAAAAGAAGTTCAGTGTTAAAGTTTTCTTTATTAAAAACCTCTACACACAGCTACTTCATACTCACATACAGGCAACAATAAATGTCCTAAAGTGCAATTTAGAAAAAAATAACTGTGTACAGACCCAGTGCCATTTGCCTCTTGCCCAGTAAAGAGATGGTGTGATTAAGTTCTATAGTGGCTTATCATATCTATTCTATTGCTGCTGGCTGTAAATTATTCAACAGTGATTCACTGTTTATATTTTTTATAATTATAGAAAAATGTTCAAACATCAGACTCTGTTCTTGCTTTAATTCCCTGAATAGCAACAACAATGGAAACAAGTTGATTGATTGTAAGATACAAACATGTAGAAATAGAGTGGGTGTTTGATCAGGATAATTCAGGATCTTATGTATATTCCTAGTTTCTGGAATTGTTTTCTTACTAATTCTTTTTAATTATATTAATATTTTATAGGAGGCCTTTTCCATCTTTTTGTACTAACCTGATAACCATATATGTCAGCTATCCCTCTATTGTATGTGCCATTTTTTTCACATATTTAGAACTTCTCTTTTGTTATCCAGTTTTCTCCATGAAGACCTTATCTAAATTAAAATAGGAAGTTTTTCTTTGCACTATTTAAAACCACCTAATTTTTAAAATTTTAGGCAGTTTTTATTCTTTAGATCAAAGATGCTATTACATTTTTTTTCAAATTTATGATATTCTTTAATATTTTTAGCCTCTACATATATTGACCTTGAGTTAGAGGCCTTTAATATGAGTTTTACATGTAGTGACTTTCTCCTAAATTAGTACTAGACAACCTATTTACAAGATGCAGTTTAATTTTTAGTATCACTATGCACTATTTCTTAAGATATCCATTCAGTTATGTGTGTTTTTAAAAATTCAATTTATTTTTTGTGATTTAAATTATACTCATTATGAATAAAAATATTTAACACATTCTACCAAAGTAACTGTTTCTTTTATGTCCCTTAAGCTATGACAGTAATTAAAGCAGTGTCATCTAATAATGAAGCATTTTATTATTTTTGTTAACTGTATATATAGAAGTTACAAAAGATGGTTAATGCATGTTCTTTTCATTCAGCTTCTTTTTGTTAAACCTAGTGTTAAGCAGCAAATGTCTATTTGCATATAATGGCATGAATTTATAAATAGATGGACAGAGAGAGAGAAGCAACAGATAAAATCTAAGTTAAAAAATACAGTTATAGGACTCCTATGCTTATGCTGTGTGAACTTCGAACAGGAAACAATGATGGATTTTCCTTAACTTTTCTGTATGAGACTATCTCTAGGCAAAGTGAGTTTGTTTTTGGCATTCTCCTGATTCCAGCTGCCATTCTGTATTTTCAGTGTTTTTTCTTACTGTTTTAACAACTAATATCACTAATACTTTATGATTATGAAAGGACATATACTTTTCAAGTTGCACCTATATTCTTAAATGTCCATATAGAACAGAAACATTGAAGAAAGCAGTAAGGTTTTGTTGCTGTGTACCTATTAAGTTTCAAGCCCTATACTAAGAGTTTTACATGCATTGTCTTATTTAATCTGTAGATTTACCTTACAGGGTGGGTATTAAAATATCCATTTTACAGCAAAATCAAGATTCATATTCATGACTGATTCCAAAACTCATGGTCCCTTCACTGTTCTACAGTGAGGATCTTTTGTGGAATTGGCATTCTGGTAACACTACAAAGATTCCTAAAATACATGTTCTTGGTGTATAAATCTAAGGAAAAGGAGTAAAACTTATGGGATATCTTCCAACTGCCTTGAAGTTCCCCCATATGTCCACAAGACTTTGTGTTAAACATGATGAAGGATGTGTGCCTCATGATATAAAAGTAGTCCTCTACAATATGCCTTCTAAATGCAGGTCATCCTTCTGGCAGCAATCAGGAAATATAGCTGATTATTATTATTACAAATAATGACAATTATTTATATGTTAAATATTCATTTCTTTATATTTTTGCTTTCTGCATCAGGCCAAAGGAAGGAAGGAGATATTGAATCTCTGCAGCACCAAATGGTTTATGAAATCTTTCAGATGATTTAACTTTCTTGTGGGCCTATATTCTCTAGTAGCAATTACAATTAATAGACATCTTAGACATGATAGACATTAATAATAGCTTGATGATAATGGCTCATATCTCCCTATAGATCTATATATCTATATCTATAGCTCTTTAGATGCTGTGCATTTTACCATGCTTTGATTAATTGTAACTACAGTTTCCCCCTTACATCCTATATGTATCAGTAAGATGGTTAAAAATGGATACTGAGGGTGGGCCACAGTGGCTCAGCAGGTAAGAATGCTTGCCTGCCATGCCCAAGGACCCAGGTTCGGTTTCCAGTGCCTGCCCATGTTAAAAAAAAAAAATGGATACTGAGTACACTTGTAAGTCTTAAACTAGAATGAAATTCTGTTAATTTGTAAATATTGCTCTTTTACTCATAGTACTAATTCAATGACAGCACTATCATATAGGGAAAAACTGCTCCCTTTTAAATTACAATGATTGAAGGGTCAGTATTTCAAATGGAAACCCATCTACAAACTACTTTTATAAATGCATTACTCCTACCAAACAAATTAACAGCAACACATTTTATTCACAAGTTTGGAGACTTAGCTATAGCTGTTAAAGAATACATGAGAGGAAACTTCACTGTTTTCAATCACACCCTGAGGAAGAGTGTTGGGAATTCTGCACTTTCAATTTTATCCTCAAGAAATAATATTGTGCAATGTAAGGTGAGGTTGGCTATTCTCTCTTTTCACAGTTGAAAACTCAGAAAGAATATCTCCTGCAGGTAAACTTGCATTTTGTAAACTCAGGAAAAGACTGAGCACAATGAAATTCATGTATTCTTGTAATTCTCACATTAATTTCTATCAGCAATGAGATTTCAAAGGCAATGTTTTGAGAAGGAACAGGTAAATTTTCTTCATAGTCAGAACCCAAACCATGTGCTATCATGCATTATAGATTAATGCAATCAGAGTTGTAAACCTTACTTATTTTTTATTTAAGTACTATATATATTACTGCCTCTGCCATCACCTCACTGCCTTATGTCAATGAAATGCATATGACAAACTGCTATATAATTCCAACAGGTCATATTTGCTTAATGTTTTTAACAAATATTTTCAGCCACTTGTCCACATTGGAAATAAGAAAATTTTTTGGAGTAGCTTTTATATATCTAACTTATAATTAATGGATATAGATGTGTGATTGATACCTGTGGAGTTTGTGAACAAGTTTTAGAGGAGAAATGGTCGCAGTTCAACCATGTTACCGAAACATTTATGGCCACTGATAAGATCAAAATGTTTGAAACCAAGTTTTCTTATCAGCAAGTTATCTCTCCCATAGGCATAATTAGTCAAAAAGCATTGAAATTATCATCACAAAAATTAGCATTGTCACGTAAAATGAATAAACTGCTCAATTGATAATAGAAATGAGTATTTTTGTCAAAAAAGCTGTGTCAAACTATTGAAGAAACATGCAATCAATTGCCATAGAAAAATATAAAATGCCAATTCTAAAATTGTTAATTTTCATGTTTAGTATTTTTATTTTGTATTACATTATGCATTGTCTTCATCAGGCAGATAAAAATAGAAAACCAAAGTTCAAAATGAAATCAGAACAAAAATATTATGCATTACTAGGATGAACAATTATAAAATCCAACAAGAAGGGCTAAATTTCACAGAATATCATTTAGAGTATTTTTTTTCCAATGGAACACAATCCTAAAGATGCTTGTGGTACAATAGTATCAATTACATTAATTTTAACTCTTGAAAGGAATCATTGATAACTGTTCTGTAAGACATTTAAGCAGAAGGCAAGTTTTATATCCTCAAAAGAAATATACCTTCAACTTCCACACACACAGAATCTCCTAAAATTGATAAGATTTTTTTCTGGTAACTATACTGGAAATTTTTAGAAAACTCGTTGTGGACCAAAAAAGTCATCATTTACTCAACATTTCTTCCATGTCAACCAACCTGAGTGTGATAGTATCTGTGAGTGCAGCTCACTAGACAGTGATTGTCAACAGGGCTATGCACCACTAGGTTAACAGAATCTGGGTAGGGAAGAAGTGTGATTTGAAAGAGTCCCATCAGTTATGTTGACATGTGCTCTTAGAGGAGCATTCCCACTCAGTCATCCTCCCTGAAAATCACTGAGCTCTCTTCCTCCAAAAGACATATAATATTATAAACAAGCATTTGCATTTAAGAGCATCTAGAACACTACTTCTAGCTTTTCATTAGCCAAGTATGTATTATTCTTTTAAAATTTCACTAACTCCCTAAATTGGGTTTTCAACAATGGTATATTTATTTCCTGAAGGTTGTGTACAGCAGATACTACTACCAGACAACAAGTTAGATATGATATTAATCACCATGATGATTAGCACACCAATGATGTGCTATCTAGGCAGTGTGCTTCTATAGGATGGTCTCTAACTTCCAAAAGCTGAAAGATTTCTCAAGCTGTTTTTTTTATACACCTATTGGGAGAATAAGAATTGCCATCTTCAGGTCTTATTTTGGTTCCTATGCTTATAGGAGATTTTTTTCTTCAAATTTTATTGAATTTCTCATTGGTCAAGAAAAGCTTTGTCATATATGTGAAAGGAAAGCCAGTTAACACTCTGTATCTTTATTCTGTATTTGGTTCATGGGCCTAACAAAAAGGCAATTATTTGTTCATTTTGTGATAGTTAGGTTCAGGTTTCAACTTGGCCAGGTGATGATGCCCTGTTGTTTGGTTGCTGTGGAATTAAATCATCAGTATGTGAAATTCATCTATGTAGGAGCAAGGGTTAATGGAAGACCTGCAGAATTTATTGGGAGCAGCTTGGCCTCAGAGTGGTGTCAACAGTAAACTGTAGAGGCTGTTATCTGCTTAATTGGAGGACAGTCAGGGAGGGAGAGAATGTTTTTTTTTAAACCCCAAGGTCTTTATAGCTATCTTTAGTAGGTAGGAAGTAAAATACTGAAAAGTAAGCACTCTGCTTTATCACAAAATGCATGCATACTTTTTGTCACATAAACCCTGCAGTATATAAGCAGGAACTAGTTAAGAATAAAGTTGTTTGTTGTCTGTTGTCATTAAGCTTCAGACACCGTGATCCCATCTGTCTTTCTCATCATTCCTTAATATCCTTCATGCTTCCAGTCCCATGGAAGCAACAGCTGGCACCCAACATGGGGCATGAAGAAGAAGACTCCAAAACAATACTGATTAACCAAGGAAAAGTCTACATTAGAGGGACATGTGTCCAGCCTATAGAAGAGGACTTAAGTCATATTAGAAAGTAACCATGTTCCTTGTAGCATCAGGGTAATGGGTAATCACAATGGGTGGCTGGAGGAGTATGTGTTGAAAACATTGTTAGAAACTACTAGGGTGCCTGTTAAAACATCTGAATTATTAAGCTTATTTGATTTCATTCAAAAACATTGTCATTGGTTTCACCCTGAGGGTCATAATGCTTTGAATTTAAAACAATGGTGTTTAGTTATGAAGGCTCTTCAGAGGGCTTATCAAAAAGGGGAGACTGTCCCATTATCAGTGTGGGCATTGTGCAACATTAGATCCCTTACAGTCAGAAAACGAAGACAGGGAAACTGATTTTTTCCCAAAAAAAAATGACTGCAACTGCAGATATAAATAAAAAAGGAAATACATCTTAGTGAGGAGGAGGGTGTAAGGACAGATGAGGAAGATGTTAAATCTATGCACTCTCAGTGTTCTTACACCACAGCCTGTACCAACCCTTTTTTAAATAAGGCTAGTTTCACTTGCTTCAAGACTTTCCAGACTTTTATCAAACAAAAGCTACTAGTGTCTACTTTACATCAACAAAATTCCATATTCTCTGCACAAATTTGCAATCCACCTTTTGCCCCTATGCACAGTCCCTTAATTTCACAGCCTCCTCAGAATCCATTTTTTACAGATACTGGCAATTCAGCTATATCCATGAATCATGTAATAGTACCAAAGCCTATGCCTAAAACACCTATAATGAAATGTGTACTACAGGCATTAGTAGGGGACTTGGAGGGGACTTGGAGGCAGTACAACTTTTATCAGCTTTTCCTGTGACAGTTAATCACTTGCCTTCCAATCAAAATAATCCTCAGGGTGCTTTAGAAATTAATCATCAGCCCATTCCTTTTAAATTGTTAAAAGATTTGAAACAAGCTTATGCCCAGTATGGAGTGAATTCTCCATATACTACAGGTTTAGTCCAGAGCATGGCTCATGTTGATAGATTAATTCGTTGGGATTGGGAGATGCTAGCTAGAACTGTTTTAAATGCAGCTGAATTTCTACAATTTAAAACATGGTGGACTGATGAAGCTAATTAATTAGCTAGGCGGAATGCTAATGACCAACCTTCAGTGTTAATAACGGTAGAGCAAATAATGGGAACTGGCCAATGGGCAGGTATTGAAAGACAGTTACAGTACAATGATAGAACTATCGTCCAAGTCAGAATGGCCTGCCTTGCAGCTTGATGAAGAATTTCTGCACCAGGACAGCCTGCTTTAACTTTTGCTACAGTAATTCAAGGAAATAATGAGCCACATGTAGAATTTGTGGCACGTCTAACAGACATGATTCAAAAAACTGTGCAGATAACTGAAGCCTGTGATTTAATTTTAATGATATTAGCCTTTGATAATGCTAACTGAGTGTAAAAAAGGCTATTCAACCCATTAAAGCTGCCGGTGGTTCCATACAGGACTATATAAAAACCTATCAGGACATTGGGTCTACCTCTCATCAAATGGTTGTATTGGCAGCTGCCATGAAGTCTAACTTGTATCAAAATAAAGGAAATTGTTTTAAATGCAAAAAATTTGGGCACTTTCAGAAAAACCATAAATCTTTTCATGTTAATAATTCCATCCCAACTAAGAAATTGCCATCCAAATGATGTCCTAATTGTCAGAAGGGCTTTCATTGGGCTGATGAATGTCATTCTAAAATACATAAGAATGGTGCTCCATTTAAAGGATAGGGAAACTGCCTTGTGGACTTATCTCAGGGCCCCAGGACAAACAACATAAGCCAAGCTCCACAGACACAGTATCCTGTCAGCGATGACAAAAATCATGCATTCTAATCTTAGAGTTAAAAGCTTCAACTCGCATCAGTGCTGCAATAGTTCTACCTGCAGCTGAGTTTATTTTCCTTCAACCTGAAATGGGTATTCAATTAATTAGCACTGGAGTTTCTGGCCCTCTGCCCAACCATATTATTGGCTTAATAATTGGAAGAAGTAGTTTAACTAAGCAGGGTCTATTAATACAAATTGGTGTAATTGACAGTGACTATAAGGAGGAATTGAAAATTATGGCTCAATCTTTACAGCTCTTTCAAATTAAAACTGGGCAATGCATTGCTCAATTACTACTTCTACCTTATCATGTTCCTTCTTCTCTGCCCTTTAACCATCAAGGAGGTTTTGGGTCAACTTGAAGTGAAATTTATTGGCAAACATTTATTGGGGTTACCGCCCAGAAATTACTATTACTATTAAAGAAAAATTTTTCTGAGATTGATTGATATTGGAGCTGATGTAACTATCATAGCTAAAAGAAATTGGCCCCAGGGTTGGACATTAGAAAAGGTACCTACTGTTTTTACCAGTATAGGCACCATGACCTATATTCATCAAAGTACTGAAACATTTGAGGTAATCAGCCCGGAAGGACAAAAATCAACACCACAACTTTTCGTGGCAGATGTCGGTTTGAATCTCTGGGGCAGAGACTTACTTTCACAGTGGGGAGCATATTTACATATCTCCCATTTATCAGATAAGGCAGAACAACTATACTTGAAGATTCAATTTCAAAACACTAGACAAATAAAGGATTATTGAGGGTTAGAATATTCTAAAGAGCAAACAAATTTATAATGGGGGGCCATTGAAATGAAGGGCATAATTACCCCCAATAACATGGCTTATTACAATGCCAGTATGGGTGGATCAATGGCCCCTTCCTCAAGAATAATTGAATGCCTTTCACAATCTCGTTCAAGAGCAATTACAATTACAACATATTGAATCTTCCCAAAGTCCATGGAATTCTCCAGTTTTTGTTATTTAAAAGAAATCTGGGAAATGGAGAATGCTAGCTGATTTAAGAGCAGTATATAAAGCCATGAGCCCTATGGGCGAAGTTCAACTGGGGGTCCCTCAACCTTCTATGATTCCTCAATCTTGGAAATTGGTTATTATTGATTTAAAAGATTGCTTTTTTACTATTCCTTTGCATCCAGTGGATAAAGGAAAGTTTGCATTTTCTGTTCTGGCTCTGAATAAGCAGGTGCCGATGCAAGGATATCAATGGTGTGTTTTACCCGAAAGGATGATGAACAGTCCCAGTGTAAGAATTTGAGAGTTTTTCCATGCAAAGGAGGACTCCAAGAGACGTTCTCTCATGCAACACGCAAGGGGTTTATTTACCACACATGCGTGGGGCTCACTGAACACGCAGGAACAGAGAGCCCCGAGCCTGGGTTTGGGGAAGCTTTTAAGGGGTAGGAGGAAGGGGTTGAGGGTCGAGCATGGGTCACAGGTGCTGCTTCATGCAAGAAGCAGATAATAAACATTTTGCAAGAAGCAGATAACAAACATTTTGCAAGAAGCAGGTAACAAACATTTTGCAAGAAGCAGATAACAAACATTTTGCAAGAAGCAGATAACAAATATTTTTCGCGCATGAGTCATGGGAGCTGCTTCATGTAAGAAGCAGCTGTCTCGTTGTGCAAAATTCCCTTACTCAACCTTCTCAGTTGCATTCTTAGATAAAATTCTTCCGGCAGTTACAACCTTGCATAACCAAGGCAGCAGATAACCTTGCATAACCAAGGCAGCAGATAACCGCCCCTGGGAAGTTCTGGGTTGTTTTTCTTAGCCTGATGGGGCCCATAACTCTTTTCTTTACAATTCTTAACTCACACCAAATGCATAGCAGTGAATATAAAATGACACAAATGCTTTTGCTGAATATTTCTATCATTAAGAAGCTAAAATATATGTAAATAGCTAAATTAAGCAAGAAAAATTAGCTACTGTTAAGCTTTATAAAATCCTTCTTTACACCACCATGTGTCAACTATTTGTGCATCAACCCTTACAAGAAATAAGAAATAAATTTCCAGAGGCCCTTGTCATTCATTATATGGATGATGTTTTAATTGCATGTGACAATGATGACTCTTTAGAAGAAGTTTTCGGTTCCGTTATAAAAATTTTACCTCAGTATGGGCTGCAAATAGCTCCAGAAAAGATTCAAAAAACTGAGCCTCACCTATACTTAGGAATGCAAATAGCTGCTAATAAAATAATTCCTCAAAAAATACAATTAAGATGAGATCTTTAAATGATTTTCAAAAACTGTTAGGAGATATTAACTGGATTAAACCCACTTTAGGGATTCCTAATTATATGTTACAGAATGTTTGATATTTTACAAGGAGATTCTGATTTATTAAGTAAAAGGCAGTTAATAGCTATGGCTGAACAAGAATTACAATTAATTGAACAATGCATCCAGGAAGGACAGCTTGTTCAAATAGATCTAGAAAAATCTGTTGATTTTATTATTTTCTTTACCTTGCAATCTCCCTCAGGCCTATTTTGGCAAGATAGTATTTTAGAATGGATTTTTTTTTACCAAACAATTGACAAAAATGTTTAAATACATATTTGCAAAAAAATCATTTCTTTAATAGCCAAAGGTCGCCAAAGATATTATCAATTAAGAGGAAATGATCTTAATGGCATAGTGTGTGATCTCACAAAGGAAGAGGTTCAAAGTCTACTTATCTTCAATATCTCTTGGCAAATAGCATTAAGTGATTTTAAAGGATAAATTGATAATCATTTGTCTACATCAAAACTTTTACAATTTCTAAAAAGAGTACAGTGGATTTTGCCTAAAATAGTTCAGGCTTCCCCGCTGGAGGGAGCCATTACCATCTTTACAGATGGTAGTAGTAATGGGCAGGCTGCATATATCACCCCAGGGGAAAACAAAAGTTGGAAAATACCTTATACTTCAGCCCAGTGCACTGAATTAGCAGCTGTAATTCACGTATTGAAAAATTTTCCACAGTCTCTTAATATTGTTTCTGATTCTGAATATGTCTATCAAACAGTTACTCACATTGAGACAGCTTCTTTGTTTGAAGGAGATGAATTGTCCCAAATGTTTTTACATTTGCAAACATTAGTCAGGAGTTGAATTAATCCCCTTTTTATCATGCATATAAAAGCTCATACCAATCTTCTGGGTCCTTTGTCATTACAAAATTATCAAGCAGATACTCTTGTGAGGGTAATTCAAGATCCCACAACATTTCACAAATTGACTCATATTAATAACAAAGGGCTGCAAAAGAAATTTCCACCTTTATCTAAACAGCAAACTCAACACTACTAGGACTTGTCCAACATGTGGACCTTTAAATGCACTTCCATTTGCATCAGGGGTTAATCCTCGAGGTCAAAAAGCAAATGAATTATGGCAAATGGATGTTACTCATATTTCACATTTTGGTAAAATGCAATAGGTACATGTTATCATAGACACTTTTTCTCATTTCATATGGGCTGCCGCACAATCTGGAGAATGTTCCTGTCATGTTCGATCACATTTACTTAATGTGTTTGCTGTTATGGGATGCCCTCAATCTATTAAAAGGGACAATGGTCCTGCTTATACAGGAAAGCAATTTCATAAATTTTGTACTACTTTTCATATTACTCGTATCACAGAAATTCCACATAATCCCTCTGGGCAAGGAATTATTGAATGAGCAAACTGGACACTAAAGTCTATGCTCATGAAACAAAAAGGGGGAGATGATGATCAGGAGGATGATATTGTGAAAACAAATACACCTAAAGATCAATTAGCAAAAGCATTGTTTACTTTAAATTTTCTAAACATTTATGATAATTCATCAGAGACTCCTGCAGAACAACATTTTAGTAATTTGGAAAAGAAAAGTGATATGACCCAAACAAAACTGCAGCTGCAACTGATCTATTGGAAAGATGTTAAGGATGACTTATGAAAACCAGACATGATAAAGGTGAGGGGTAGAGGGTTTGCTCTTATCATTACAGATGACAGAACCTCAGTTTGGATTCCCTTGAAAAGAATAAAACCCAGACATGTCAACTCTGATGAAAATAACTAAATGAGTAATGCACATTATAGGATATATAACTTTAATTTCTGAAGGACGAGGGACATAATTATACTTATTGGGTTTATATTCCTAACCCACCTCTGCTGCAGGCCCTAACATGGGCAGATCCAACTTTACCCACATATCTGACTACTAATTTAGGATTCCCAGGTCCAGTAGATTCAAGACTTCCAAAACTACTTGAGGAAAAAGGAAAAATGGTGTCAAATTTAACTCTTCCATTTTTAGAAAGACCCATATGCATAAGTAATGAATTACCATGTATGACAATAAGTAATCAAACTACATAATTCAAAATTCAGAATGATTCTCATAATTACCTACATGTATATCCCTCTTTTAACTCTATGGGATCAAATAATACTTGCCTATTAGATGGGAGAGAAAGTTGGAATAGATGGCAGTTATGTCATATGGATCAAGCAGTTATCATAATTAATGATTCCTATGGAATTGTAAGAGATGTGGCCCCTGTGGGGCCTCCCATTTCTAACTTGGAGATAACTGAGACTATATGGACAGGCAAGTTAAATCAGAGTTTAATCCATAAAGGATGATTAGTGCCAAATCCATGGAATGATAAATATAACATTAATCAGAGAAATTTATGGAAAATTTTCCTAGGACTGGGACCAATTTTTATAGCAAATTCTAGTAACTACAATTTCTATTTAAATAGCAGCCATAAACACTATATGCAAATATGTACTAGAGATTCATATGTATTTGTTATATGCAAAATATGTACTAGAGATTCATATGTATTTGTTAAAGGTCATATGCATATAAGAAATCAAACTTTTAATTGTAAGAATTGTTCTCTATTCTCTTGTCTCCAAGCATTTATGTTGCAGGAAAATGAGACAATTATAGCAGCAAAGAGAAGAAGAGGTATTTGGCTACCAGTGCAGATGTCAAGATCTTGGCAATCCTCTCCAGAAACACCAATCCTGATCCATTTGGCAAAAAAAAAATCTGAAAAGGACTAAGAGACTAATTGAACTCATTATTGCAGCTGTCATTGGAATCATTGGAATTATCATAATGACTGCAGTTGCTGGAACTGCATTGCATGAAACCATACAGATGCAGCATTATGTTAGAGAATGGCATAAAAATGCCAGCAAGCTGTGGCATAGTCAATCTCATACTGATGAGCAAATTAATAATAGACTAAATGATATAGAGACAGCATTGGTTCATATTGGAGATTAAATGTATAATTAAAATTTTTTTTATGAAGCTTAAAATGTGACTGGAATGAGAGCAATTTTTGTATTACCCCTTTTAGATAGAATCATTCTGAAATAGAATGGGAAAAGGTAAAAAGGCATCTTTTGGGACATTCATATAGTTTAAGTCTCAGTATTTTAAAATTACAAAAGTGGGTATTAGAAATATCTCAGAATAATTTACATATAACTGATGGAGATGATGTTATACAATCACTTAACCAAGAGCTAAAAAATCTTAATCCTATTTACTGATGAAAATCACATCCTTTTTTGACTGCTATAGCCTCAGGTTTGGGGCTGTTTATACTCTTTCTCTTCCTCCTCAATTGTGTCAACAAATGTTCAAAGTAGCAAGCTGCACCACTAAGCAGAGCCATGCTAACAGTATGATTCTGGCGAAAGCCCTTGGCTCACTCCTAATCAAAGTCAGAGAGATTGACTGGTAGCCAATGATGGATAAGACTCTTCCTTCAGAGCTTAAGGGCAACCAAAGACAGGCACAGTCATCTTGGCTTATAAAATAAAAAGGGGGAAATGTAGGAGCCAGGGTTAATGGAAGACCTGAGGAATTTATTGGGAGCAGCTGGCCTCTGAGTGGCATCAGCAGTAAACTGTGGAGACTGTTATCTGCTTAATTGTAGAACAGTCTGGGAGGGAGAGAATGTTTGTTTTTTCTTAAACCCCAAGGTCTTTATGGCTATCTTTAGTATGTAGGGAGTAAAATACTGAAAAGTAAGCACTCTGTTTTATCACGAAATGCAAACAGCTTTTTGTCACATAAACCCTGCAATATATAAGCAGGGACTAGTTAAGAATAAAGTTGTCTGTTGTCTGTTCTCACTAAGCTTCAGATCCCCTGATCCCATCTGTCTTTCTCATTATTCCTTAATATCCTTTGAGCTCTGGTCCAATGGAAGCAACACATCTATGTCTGATTACATTTACAATCAGCTAAGGGGAGTGCCTTCCACAATGAGTGAGGTTTAATTTAATTAGCTGGAGGCTTGAAAGAGAGAGGTCATGGGTGGTGCAATGGTGGCTCAGTGCAGAATTCTTGCTTGCCATACCAGAGACCCAGGTTCATTTCCTAGTGCTTGCCTATGCAAAAAAAAAGTCAGAAGAGAGCTCAGCAGCTCAGCATACCTCATCTCAGGACTCACAGCTCAGCTCATATGTTTGGAGATGCAAAAATGAGTTGCTCTGGGGAAAAGCCACTGGAACCCAGAAGCCAGGGGAGAAGGTCAGCAGATGTCACCATGTGCCTTCCCATTGACAAACTCAGATGAATGATAGCTGCCTTTCCTCTACAGAACTATACATCTGTAACTAAATAAATCCCATAATTAAGAGCCAATCCATTTCTGATGTGCTAAAATCTGGCAGCTTTAGCAAACTAAAACAGTTTCTTTATATGTTGTGCTGGTTTGAAAGGATGTATGTTCCCTAGAAAGTATGTTTTAATCAAAATCCCATTTCATAAAGGTAAAATGATCCCTATTTAATACTGTATGTTTGAAACTGTAATCAGATCATCTCCCTGGATGATGTGATTAGTCAAGTGATTGTTAAACTGTATTAGGTGATGACATGTCTCCACCCATTTGGATGGGTCTTGATAAGTTTCTGGAGTCCTATAAAAGAGGAAATATTTTGGAGAATGAAAGAGATTCAGAAAGAGCCAGAGAAGAATGGCATAGCTACGAGAAGCAGAGAGCCCACTAGCCAGCGACCTTTGGAGATGATGAAAGAAAACACCTCCAGGGGAGCTTCACAAAACAGGAAACCAGAAGAAGCTAGCAGATGATGCCGAGTTCACTGTGTGCCTTTCCAGATGAGAGAGAAACTCTGAGTGTGCTTGCCATGTGCCCTTCTACTTGAGAAGGAAACCCTGAACTTCATTGGCCTTCTTGAACCAAGGTATCTTTCCCTGGATACATTTGATTGGACATTTCTATAGACTTGTTTTAATTGGATATTTTCTTGACCTTCAAACTGTAAACTAGCAATTTATTAAATTCCCCTTTTTGAAAGTCATTGTGATTCGGGTATATTGCATTCCAGGAGGTAGCAAACTAGAACATATGTTAACACTTTTATTTTGATTAAAAAAGGAATAATCAAAATCCTAACTTTTAGACATTTAGAATGTGTTTGGTTGCCCACATTCAATGTCTATGAATGCAGTAAACTTGATACAGCTGTATTTGGGCTCTATGAAATTATCTCATCTTTCCTTATTGACAGCCAGAGTATATGAGTCCATTTGCTCCAGATTATACTACTAAATGTGTTATTAGAGAAAGGGTGAAAGCATAAATAACCAGGTGCCATGAGAGCTGTAGTGCAAGCTGGGTTTGTTTAGCTCATGCTAAACATAACAAAGAAGTAAGGAGGTGGATTTTCAGATGACACTACAGTAGCAGTATGATCACTGAAACAAAAAGTTAAATGTATTGGAGATGGTGATACTTTTAAAAGGAAAGGGAAGAAAGTGAAGGAAAACAATGGCATATCTAAATATGTGCATGAACAAAGGCTACAGTGTGCTAAATATTAAACAACCTGTCTTATCTATGAGTGGGAAAGGCCATATTATGAAATATTATAAAATTTTTGCCTAGAATATCAAAGGCACAGAAGGAAATGAAGAGAACACCAAAAAAGGGTGATTGTGAAAAAGGATACATTTGCTTTGCACATGCTTCTGCCATTTCCCATTACTTCGTAACAGTAAAGCCAGACAAGAAAAACTTCACTCTCACCTGGATGACCAGGATGAAAGAATAACACGCAGAAAGGCAAACAGAAGCAAAGCACAGGAATATTTAGAAAGTAATGTACTGTGATATCACTCAGTCAGTTATGGACACAGATGCATAATTCAATTCATGCTAATAAGGACTCCCAGTTCCCAGAGAAAAATCACTGCCATTTCTTTTATGAGGTAAACACATGTTGTACTAAAGTTTTATTATGATGCTGAATGTAGTACCTGCAGGAGATGTTGTGTCACTGGTATACATATATGAGAAAATACAGTTGCATCAGTCAATGCTCATTTGGAGCTCATAAATAAAAATTTTCCACATCTATTTTAGTCTTAATCCCATTCCAACAGTACAGTTAAACATGCTAATAACAAGTTTGATACAGTTACAATTATTTGAAGAATTAGATTTAGTATGGATTTGGACACATGTGAAAAATGTTAAAGCAAAGGTAATATTACTTGAGATTATTTATCTTTCTATGTTTCCATTTATTGATGATGTCAGTAACTGTATTTTGAGTAGCTCCATGAGTTATCAGACAAGTCTTTACCTTAGGATGAGTGATATTGTTATAATAAAAATAAAATGGAGTGGTGTAATGGGAATTCTTGACTGCCATGCTGGAGACCCAGGGCCAATTCTCAGAGCCTGCCCATGCAAAAATAAATAAATAAATAAATAAATAAATAAATAAAATGAACACCATGTGTGCACATAGTGCACCAAGTCCATATCATTAAAGCTAACAACAGCTTTATAAAGTAGATATTATTAGCATCACTATTTTCTACATTTGTAAACAGAAGTATAGAGACATTAATCAATTGAAAATTTAAAAATACAGGTAATTGAAAAGTGGGAGTTAAACCAAGCTTGTCTGCCCTCTTAAATCACCATTTTTGTTATAATGGTCAATAGACATAAGAAAAGACAAACTTGAAAACATGATTGAGCTGAAGTTCATGAAATTAATCTGTAGAGTTAGTAATATTTTTTCTGTTCTATGATATGGACAGTTTTATTTTCTGAAACATTGGAGAGGTTTTTTGCATTTTTTCACTTTTGTGACTTTTAATTTTTTCAATTAAAGAAATTGTAGGTTTACAGAAAGATCATGTTAAAAATGCAGCATTGCCATATTCCCCCATTATGAACACAATGTATAAGTATGTTATCTTTTTTACAATTGATGAAAATATTACAATTTTGGCATTAAATATAGTCCCTATTTTACACTAAGGTATATTTTCTCCCAATATACCACCTGCTCTGGTTTGTTAGCTGCCAGGATGTAATATACCAGAACTGAAACAGCTTTTAAAAAGGAGAATTTAATAGGTTGCAAGTTTACAGCTCTAAGGCTGTGTATTTGCCCCAATTAAAGGAAGTCTATAGAAATGTCCAATCTAAGGCATCCAGGGAAAGATGCCTTGATTCAAGAAGGCTAATGATGTTCATGGTTTCTCTTTCAGCTGGAAGGGCACATGATGAGGTCTGCTAGCTTCCTGTTCCAGTTTCTTGTTTCATGAAACTCTCTAGGAAGCATTTTCCTACTTCATTTCCAGAAGTGGCTACCTGGTGGACTCTCTGGTTCCTGGTTCTGCAGCATTTTCCTCATTCTCAAAAAGCAAAGTCTCTCTGAAATGTCTCCTCTTTTATAGGATTCCAGTAAGCTAATTAGAATGGGTAGAGACATGTTTCCATTTAAGCAAGTTTAAAACCCACAATTGATTGAGTCACATCTCTGTGGAGATAAGCTAATCAAATTTCCAGCCTATAGTACTGAAACTGTTACTCCCACAAGATTGATTAGGATTAAAACATGGCTTTTCTAGGGTACATAAATTCTTTCAAACCAGCACACCACCCTACTATTAACACCTTGTATTTTGTGTGGTACATTTGATATAATTCATGAAAGTGCATTTTTATAATTGTACTATTAAATATAGTCCATCATTCACAGAGTTCATTGTGTTATACAGCCCGATGTTTTATCTTTTAATTTTTGTTCAAGTAACATATATATGACCTACAATTTCTGCTTTTTACCACAGTCATATAAAATCCATGCTGTTAGTTTCACTCACAATGTGCTATCATTACCACCATTCATTTTCCAAATTAGGAATTCTATAAAAAGTAACCCTTAACTTCCCATTCCTCCCCCCAACCTAGCCCCTGACAACATATATTCTAGATTCTAAGTCTATGAGTGTGCTTATACTAATTTCATATCAGTGAAATATACAATATTTGTACTTTTGTCTTATACAATACTTTTTGTCTGACTTATTTCACTCAATATAACATCTTCAAGGTTCATCCATGTTGTCATATGAACCAGAACTTCATTCTCTTTTGATGCTGAATAATATTCTGTTGTATGACTACAGTATATTTTGTTTATCCATTCATCAGTTGATGGGCACTTGGTTTGCTTCCATTTTTTAACAACAGTGATTAATACCACTGTAATCTGTGAACACCTCTATTAAAGTCACAGCTTTCAATAATTTGAAGATATTTACTTAGCAAAGGGATTATTGGCTCATATGATAATTCTATACTAACTTTATGAGGAAATGCCAAGCTTTATTCCACTGAGGCTTCACCATTTTACATCCCCACCATTAATGAATGAGGATCCCTATTTCTCCATATCCTCTCCAACACTTGCAATTTTCTTTTTTTTTTTTTTTTAATATTAGCCATTCTGGTGGGGTGAAATGATATCTCATTGTGTTTTGGGGTTGCATTTCTCTAATACCTAATGATGTTGAGCATCTTTCCATGTGCTTTTTAGTCATTTGTTCATCTTCTTTAGAGAAATGTCTATTCAAGTCCTTTGCCCTTTCTTTAACTGGGTTTTGTTTTTATTGATGAGTTGTAAGATTTCTTTATATATTCAGGATATTAAACCATTAATAGGTATGTGGTTTCCAAATATTTTCTCCTAATGAGTAGATTGTCTTTTCACATTTGTCAATAAAGTTCTTTGATGACCAAACGTTTTTTTTTTAATTTGGAAACAAATTCAGCAAAGTAGCAAGGTACAAGATCAACATACAACATACTATATACTTGTATTGAGCAATCTGAGCAGGAAGTCAAGAAAAAAAATCCATTTTCAATAGCAGCTAACTGAATCAAATACCTAGGAATAAATTTCATCAAGGATGTAAAAGATGTATACATGGAAAATATAAACTTTGCTGAAAGAAGACTTAAATACATGGAAGGACAGTCTGTGTTCATGGATTGGAACACTAAGCATTAATAATAAGTCAATTGCACCTAAAATGATTTATAGATTCATTTTAATCCCAATAAAAATTAGAACAGTCTATTTTTGCATAAATGGAAAATTCAATAATAAAATTTATTTAGAAGAGTAAGAGGCTGCAAAGAGTTAAAAACATCCTGAAAAAGAAGAACTAAAGTTGGAGGACTAACACTTTTAGATTTTAAAGCTTATTGCAAAGGTACAGTGCTCTAACTAGTATGGTATGGGCACAAAATTGGCAAATAGATCAATGAAATCAAACTGAGAGTTCAGAAATAGGCCCTCATATCTATGGGCAATTGATTTTTGAGAAGGCAGCCAAGTCCAAACAATTGGGAACGAATAGTCTCTTCAACAAGTGGTGCTAGTAGAATCGGATATCCATATACA
The DNA here is from genome assembly GCF_023851605.1 of Tamandua tetradactyla. NCBI lineage: Eukaryota > Metazoa > Chordata > Mammalia > Pilosa > Myrmecophagidae > Tamandua > Tamandua tetradactyla. The sequence continues at coordinate 81,132,422 of NC_135353.1, forward strand.
AATATTAACTCAAAATATATCCAAGGCCTAAATATAAGAACCAGGATTTATGAAACTCCTATAAGAAATTGTAGAGGAACATCTTCAAGATCTTGTTTAGGAAATGTTTTCTTAGGCTTTACACCCAAAGCACAAGCTACAAAAGAAAACAGAGATAAAAGAGACTATTTTTTAAGTACAAGAAATTTAGAACTTTAGAGCTCTAAGCATTAGTTCTTCCAAACAGTTATGTGTGTGTGTGTGTTTGCACTTGCATGTGTGTGCATGTGAGGTGCAGTATTAAAGGGGGAAGTACCAGAATATTTTTTTTCTTTCAACCTTCTCCTACCTCATTAACTCTTCTTCTCTTTTAAAGAAGAAGAATAAGAGGAAAGTTAAGGGGGAGTAGGAAGAAAATAAGGGAATGGAGAGAAGGAGAAATGCAGGTACTGAAGAGGAGGGCAGAGGAAGGAAAAGAAGACAACATTTTCTTAATATTTAAAATGCTTCTCTAATGTGATTCTGAATAGTAATATGGCAAGAGTACTGAACTGAGAGACTGGAAATCAAAGAATGAAAAACTGTGTCAAAGTTAGCCATGTGAATGTGGACACTCATTATATACACTACATTTAAATCTCATTATATGCAATGCATAAAATGAACAGATGCCAATCCTGACTACTCCAAAGGTCCCTTTTAAATAAATTTAAATTATTTCTCTTATATTTTCATTTATATTTTCAACTTAGGTTATAACATATTATCAAGAAAAAGCATATTAGTGATAAGCAACAGCCTGTTTTCCCAATGTCAACATATGTTCAAATTCATGAATATATGTCACATTTAATAATTTCCAAAATAACATTGTCTTTAGTAATACTATTTAAGCATTGATGTTAGGTGTTATACTGTCACAATTTAGTAAATAATATTATTTGTTATTCTTGTTTTCACCATCTACATGAATATACATTTTGATGCAAAATTTTCTGTTGTGTTTTATACATATATATATCATTCCTAATATGTAATAAAATAATGCAGCCAAATTGCTATTGCAATATTCATGAAATTGCTTTAAAAGCATTTCTTAGTAAATTCAAGTGGCTCACTTTCTCTGTCTGACATCACTTTTTTATGACAGTACACTGATGTTCTAAAATGCTTACAGCTATGTCTGAAGTCTAGAACTATCAAATTGCCTTTCTAGCTCTATAAATATTATTTATGCTCTACTTCTTAGAAGCATAACATTTTAATCAATTCCATCATACTCTGAGTTTAACAGGTATCTTTGGATTGTCTAGTAACTAAACAGTAAGAAAAAAATAATTCAACAGCTAAAAGAAACAAAATATTAGAATTATACATTCTACATTTTTGTTCTTAGAAAAATCCCTCCTTAAATTCCTTTCTTCTCCCTACTATGATGTTTCTCTGCTTCCCTTTCATCAAAGCCTTCAAAATAATTGCCTATCCTAGCTGTCTCCCATTTATCTCCTCTTGTTATATCTTGAACCAACTCTATGCAGACTTTTCAACCTCCAACACTACTCTGCATTTTCTCTTATCAAGGTAACAATAACTTCCATGTTGCTAAAATCACATAGCCATTTCTTAGATTTACATGGCAGATCTCATTTACTTGACCATTCATTTGACATTGCTGACCATGCTTCCCCTTTCTAGAAATATTTATTTATATGCCTTCTGGTATGCAAATGACTCCTATATTTCTTCTTATATCATACTGCTCTTTCTCAGTCTGCTTTGCTGATTCTCCTTACTTCCTCCACCTCTAAAAGTTAGTGCCTTAGTTGTTAGTCCTTAGACTTCTCTTCTAATTTCATTTCATTGGTGATCTCTTCCTCATGACTTTAAATATCATCTAACACTCTTAACTCCAAGCCCAGACATCTCCCCTGAATTCCACCCTTGCACATTTAAGTGCCTATTTAACATCTGTTTGCACATGAAGCAGGTGCCAAAACCCAGTATGTCCCCAAATAAACTATTTTAACTCCAAACATTCTTTTCCCATAGTCTTTACCATCTCAATAAAGAAAAAATTCAAACTTCCATTTCCTTAGATAAAAGAATTGGAGACACCCTTCATTCCTCAATTGTTTTTAAATCACTCGTCTAATCCTTCAAGCAATCCTGTTGACTGTTATCTTCAAAATATATCTACAATCTGACAACTTCTCATCACATCTGCTTCTATCCTTGTTTGAACAATAATTCACTTTAATTATTTCAATAGCTTACTAAATAGTCTCTTTTTTCACTCTAGTCCCAATTAGTTTGTTCTCCAAGTAATAGTAAGAGAGACAATCTTAACATAAATTAGACATGCCACTCCTATACTCAAAATGCTCTTATAGGAGTCATACCAGCCTCTCTTTTTCATTCTGGTAATAGCAATCTGTTCCAGTAACCATTGCTGAAAAAAGTTTGCAGTTATTTCAACACTTGTAAAAACAGCCAGATAACACCCTTTTTGTAGATTCCAACACCAGATAGCCAGTGTCCCCTTCTCAGTGACCTGGGTCCCAGGCCCATGGAATCCTACTCCACATTCATAGACATAAACACAACTGAAAAACACCTCCTCCTCAAAGAATTCCAATTGTCTCCAAAATGGAATAAGCCCACTGTAGTCTGTCTCTAAAATTGATTTTAAATAAAAGTTCTGTGAAATATACAAAAAGAAACCACCTGAGATATCTGAAATATGAGCAAAAAAACAGTTTTTGAGAGGAGTTTACACATGGAGAGGCAACCCATGCATGACTGAAATAACTGTAAATTGTTCCATTTTGTCTCATGGAGATAACTACGGGGTGAGGTTTGGGTGGTGGTATTGCAAAGATGGACAGAGGTGGTGGAGCTGGCAGCTAAAACTCTAATAGAAACCTCATTTCCTGGATAGAAGAAACCAAAAAAGATTCCCCATGGGTCAGAGAATCTAGAGAAAATCTGGGAAACAAATATTAAATGAGAGAACTTCCTTATTCTGGGTATGAACCCAGACAAATCCCAGGCTCATTTCTGAGCTGAAGAAGACTGAGACAAACCCAAATCAAGATAGCAATGACTTTGAGAAATGAACTATGATGTGAACTACCACCTAAGCCTCTGGATAATTCCTGAGTTCTGCATTTAGTAAAGTAACATAAGCATAGCAATGCGTTTCAACATTGAACTGTAATTAGAGCTGCCTAAAGTAAGCAAGACAATACTTGTTGTTTGACATTAGCAAACCAGGTTGATTGCCTGCTACAGCAAATAACAACAACAATAAAACATTAGCCAGATAATTAAAATAGGACTTAGAGTCTATAATACATAACATTTTACATAAAAAGTCTTAGGAAAATATGACCAACTCTCAAAGGAAAAAAAAGAACAGATGCAAATCCTGTGATGACCCAGATGTTGGAATTAACAAGCATAGATTTTAAAGCAACTATTAAAATTACATACTCCATGAAATAAATGAAAAGATAGTTCAATCCATTTCATAGAAACTACAAACAAATAGCTAAAAATTTTAGAACTTAAAATTGCATTATCTGGTGAGAAAAAATGAAGTATCAGTGGCTGAGAGATTTCAAACAGATTCGAGAGGTTATCCTGGAGGTTACTCTTATGCATTATATAGATAGCCCCTTTTTAGTTTATAGTGTATTAGAATGGCTAAAAGGAAGTACCTGAAACTGTAGAACTGGGTTCCAGTAGCCTTGTTTCTTGAAGATGATTGCATAATGATACAGTTTTTATAATGTGACTGGGTGATTGTGAAAACCTTGTGCTTGATGCCCCTTTTATCTAGGGTATGGACAAATGAGTAAAAAATATGGATAAAAAATAAGCAAATAATAAGGACAGAAAAGGTTAAAAAGTTGGGTAGATGGAAATACTAGTGGTCAATGAGAGGGAGGGGTAAGGGGTATGGTATGTATGATCTTTTTTCTTTCTTTTTCTGGAGTGATGCAAATGTTCAAAATAATGATCATGGTGATGAATACACAGCTATGTGATGATATTATGAGCCATTGATTGTATACCATGTATGGAATATTTGTATGTTAAGAATGTTTATATGTTTGTATGTTGTTTTGTCAATAAGAACATTTGGTAAAAAAATATGAGGGACAACTGATTGTTCTGATGCCAGATAAGCTCTGAAAACAAGAGGTACCAGTCTTTCCAAGTACATCAACCAGTTTTGATCCTCTACCCCAAAAGGTCAACACCTCTTTTCAGCACAGAGAAGTTACACAGGCCATTGCCAAATATCCCTGAAGATTGTGAGAATGATCAAATGAGAGGGATGAGGTGTAACTGAGAAACCAAGTTCTAACAAATGATTGTGACTACTGACTCATTATATAGATATTTCATTTTAGTTTATAGTGTCTTAGAATAACTAGAAGGAAATATCTGAAATTGTTGAACTGTAATCCAATAGCCTTGATCTTTGATAATGATTGTATTACTATACAGCTTTTATCATGTGACCATGTGATTATCAAAACCTTGTGACTCCCTTTGTCCAGTGTATGGGTAGATGAGTAACAAAATAAAGACAGAAAATAAGGGGCAATAAAGAGTATGGGATGTTTTGAGTGTTCTTTTTAATTTTTTTTTATTTTGAAATATTTTCAAAGTTACAGGACAGTTGCAATAATAATGCCAACCACACACAGAGAACTCCAAAATAACTCCCTGACTCATTATTTCAAAGAATAAGTCAAAACGCCCATCACAACTGAGTAGAAAGAAATCATTCTTTCCATGCTTATGTATCCATATCCCATCCCTCAATACTTTTATCCTATCTCACTACTTTACTGTATTTACTTATTTACATGTTCCTCTTTCCCACCATAATATTAAATCTTGAGGGGCAAGGCTATACCTTATTAAGTGCACCTTGTATGGACTTAATGAATATTTGATGAATAAATGAATATAAAACTAAAAACATCAAACAATCTGAACAATCATCTGATCATCTGATTTATAGAAAAGCAACAAATTTTAAGTGATATAAAATATCATTTTTAAAACAGCATCAAAAATGAGTGTATTTAATAAACTCAATTGGCTCATAACAGTATGTTTAATGAACTGGTAACAGACAAAGTCAAGAGAAGGCAAGGAAATGTTGTCTTCTAAGGACTAGAATCCAGGGGCCCCATAACCATCTGGCATCCATTGTTGTGTCTATGATTAGAAATGTACACGATAGGAACTCCAGGGATCTTTTGGATTCTTTGCTTAAGGTCCCGGTCAACTTTGGTAACAATATAGCACTTGTGCTGAGTTAATCTCTGTACTAAGCAGTGATCTGCATACATTCTTTTGTGTGTGCATGGCAACCATTCAAATCTTGGATCCTTAGTGATCCTTAGAGCCGCTTGATACTTCTGTCCCAATTTTTCAATTTCAGCCATTACATAGTTATACAAGGGATACACTTGGCATACAATAGTCCATCACCGAGTGCAATAAATCCAGTTAGGCTTTAATGGAAAAGTTGATAAAGTTGGTATTGACCAGGATGTGGCAAGGTGGGCCCAGCTGTATATTATTGTTATTATTATTATTTTTTTTTTTTTTACATGGGCAGGCACCAGGAAACGAATCCGGGTCCTCGGGCATGGCAGGCAAGCATTCTTACCTGCTGAGCCACTGTGGCTCACCCCCAGCTGCGTATTATTGGAAGAACAAGTGGAAAGTGTGCTGGGGCACTTTTCTTTCCTTGAGTGTACTGAGATCTTTCTTTTCTTTCTTTTTAGGTTTTAATCTTTTTCTTTAAGCCTCTGATCACTGAGATTGAGCATTCACTTCGTGATTGCTTATTTCCTTATTTTCTTTTTCTTCCCCTTGTTCATGTCACGCTCTCTTTCTTATTTTCTTTTTAATCTTTTGGAGTAATGGAAATGTTCTAAAATTTATTGTAATGATGAATACCAACAACTATATGATGATACTGTGAGCCATTGATTGCACACTTTGGATGAATTATATAATACATAAATATATATCAATAAAATTGCTAATAAAAAGGTGGTATGGGCCAGAAAAAGTGGCTCTGTGTGAGCCTTGTAAAAAATGCATTATCTGTAATACAGTTCACATAATGGGCTTACTAGAAAATGGAGATGATAGTAAGACAAGTCAATGAATTTGAAGATAAATCAATAGAATTTATCCAATCTAGAGAACAAATTTTAAAATATTGAAAAAGAATGAAGATAGCTTAAGAGAATATTGGGACAATATAAAAATTATAAAATATATGCAATTGGTGTTTTGTTCTATTTTGACACTTCTTAGTAGGCAACAAATCTTAAAATTGTTCCATTCCTAAAGTAGTAGAATCTCTTAGCAATATCAAAAGTTCAGTTATTGGACAAAGACCATGGATTCTTTTTCCAAATGCATTCAGTAACCAATTCCTGAGACACTGGGGTTTCAAAAAGAGAAAGAGTTTCTTACTTAGTACATAGTAGGAGAACAGATGGCCTATGAACTAAAATCTGTCTCCCCAGGCTACACTAATTCTGATAGTTTTATTAAAGAAAAAGATGAGTAGGGTTTAGGATAATGAGGACTATGACCCCAGAATATATAATTAGAGATGATCTAATTATTAAGCATGCACAGAATGATTAAATGCTAGAGAAAGTAGGTAAGAAAATGATGGAATGAGATATAGGTGACTTGTAGGTTAAAGTTGATGACCCTGTGCATATCAGGCAGGCTTACTTTGCTTAAATCTAGTCTTCATTGCCAAGATAATTTTAGACTTGGGGTTGGTTAGTTCTGGGCTGGCCCAAGACCCTTCGTTAATAAGCACGAAGGGTTATCTTTAGTGACTATAAGTCTCTAAAGTTGAAAAACTGGATAAGTTAGTATGAATGAAGTTTAGTCACAATGTTTTACAATCACAAGGGCAGAAGACAAAGGCTATATAAACATTATCAGAGATCAAGGCAGCTGGATTACAATTTAGAGACTTCAGATATTTCCATCTGTTTGCTCCTATGTACAAGAAAGCAAAAAGGAATATCTATATAATAATTCAGCAATCAAAGTTATCCCTTACATCCTGATCTCTTGGTTAAAACTGTTCCCTCTCATTTGATAATTATTTCTCAATCTTGTGGGGTATTTGGGCAATAACTCCTCTAACTGCTTCAAGGATGAAAAGGGGCACTTTTATTAAAAGGCAAAAGGATAAAATGATGAAAACAGTTGATCCAGTAATTCTAGGTTTCAGAGCTTCTCTGGCATTAGAATAATCTGAAGGTTTTAAGTCTCTTAAAAACAAATTCTAATAAGTAAAATTTTATAGAATCCAGGGTATTTTTAAGGGTTTCCAGGAATTCTGTTGGTTGGGGTTTGCCATACTGTGGCAATTTGCAAGTTCTGGCTGAAGCTTGCACAAGTGTAACCCCTAGAATGACTACTTGATTCAATTTGAAATCTCTCAGCCATTTAAACTCTATTTCTTTTCCTTCTTTTAGTCAATTAATCCATAACTCCAGGGCCAGGCTCATCCTTGGAACTGATGTCTCATGATGCCAAAGCCAGTTTGGTATTGCGATGCCAGGGCAAGTTATATCCCATGATGCCAGGGCCAGGCTTACACCCCTGGAAATTGTGTCCCACATAGGAGGCAGGGTCAGAGTTTGGCCTAGAGAGGGACCACATTTGAGGAAAAACAGAGACTTTCAGGAGATGACACTTAGGCACTAAGCATAAGTAGGTTCAGTTTGCTATTATAGAAAGAAGTTTCATAAGGGCAAGCTACAAGATTGAGGCCTTGGTTTGTTAAATTGGGAGCCCCTCCTGTTTAAGAAAATGTCAGAAATTCCCCAGGTTGGGAAGTTTAATAGTCTAATTTTTCCCAGTCCCTCAAGGGACTTTGCAAACATTTTTTCAATTTCTTCCCAGAACACTCTGAAATGCGTCATGGTATAACATAAACTTGTGCAGACTATAAATATGTTATTCCTTATTCTAGATTGTATATCAAATAAAACTGAATTAGTGTGTTTAAATTAACTGACCAGAACAAATTAGATAGTGTACTACAGAAAATTTAAATTTTAGACAAAATAAACATTTTTCTTTTTGCCTCAAACAACAGTTAAGGCTTTAAAATGCAGACAATATTAGATTTTTTACCAGGTATATTGATTTACTTTAGTTTTAACCAAATCAATTTCATAACATCTTTAATTGGAGTTTGATTTTTTTTTCAGTTTTTTTTAACAGTTACTGTATGAACCCATGCTGACTTTCAGAGCTGGAGAACTAAATATGAGTCTCAAATGTCACACAGACACTTAAAGTTCCAGGGAACTACTAGATTATGCAAAGAGCAGAACATGTTAGAATTTTAAAATAACGGTTAAAGCTTTAAGTTATTTTTTCTGTGCTGTATGGCAGAGGCCACATTTCATTCTTTTTCCATGTGAGTAAATCATTATTGCAGCACCGTTTGTTGAACTTTTTTTGTTTGTTTGTTTGCTTGTTTTTCTTTTTTGTTTGTTTTTTGAGAAGTGCATGAGCCAAGAATCCTAAGCTTTAAGTTTTCTAAGCATTTTTAAATGAAGCTGCTTTAAAAAATAAAAGCATTAGACAATTGTTTTATATTAGCGAACCATAGCAGACGTTTTATATGGTTTTGTTTTTAATACATTTACTAGAATTATGCTAATTAACAGATAAAATATAATTCATATATTTGTCCTGCTTTTCTTTTAAATTTTTTCCTTGTTGCAAATGCAGCTCTGACCTGCAGTTGAAGACATAACCTTTTAGAGAAGTACTAGAGCAAAGCAGTGCAACTGACAATTTGGTGTTTCTATGATCTGTAGCTTTTTAAGAATAACTGAAAGCATGAATGACAACACCATAGCATTGTTTAACATCATACAGATCAGGATCAGGATCAGGATATAACATGGACAGTGAGAACATTGTCAATTTTTTAGGAATTTTATACAGTGCCTGAATATATGAATAATATTATTTCACCTATACAAACTTAACCAGCAACAAGATAGGAAATTGCTTTTAACCACTGTAATACTCCCCAAGCACCTTCTATACAGTAGGTTAAACTATTTTAGCACCTTACTTACACGAGGTGAAAGAACAAATTATTTGTAACAGTTTTTCTCTCAACACTGAGAAGACTTGTCTTTGGAAATAAAGGATGATAAGATCAACATAAACATTAACAAGGATATTATTCTGACATAAAATCTTCATTTTCTAGCAAAGTACTTAGATAATCAGAAAAACTTTTTAAACAAACTTTATATTAAGAGCAGACTAACAATCCATGTTATTTTAACAGGGAGAAAACTAAGCTTTAGTTTTGTATGAATACCCAGCTTGACACAAAATCTTTCTCTCTTTGAAATATATGATAAACAGACATTAAATTTTGGTCAGCACTGATTATGACAGATAGAATTCACTTTTTTTTTTTTCTTTTTTTCTTTTTTTTTTTTTTTAAAGGAAAGACAGAGAGAAGGAAGGAAGGATAGAAGGAAGGAAGGAAGGAAGAAAGGGAAACATCTTTAAACATTTTCTTGTTTTATTGTATTCTGTTTCTCCGTTTTTGTTACATGGGCTGGGGCCGGGAATCGAACCGAGGTCCTCCGGCATAGCAGGCAAGCACTTTGCCCGCTGAGCCACTGCGGCCCGCCAGAATTCACTTTTATAAATTTCTTTTTAGAACTCTCTAAATTCATTCACAGCTTATAGTCAACAATGACTATAGCAAAAAATTCACTTTCTCCAACTAGCTACTATGTTCTGTATCCATTCAGGGCTTGTAGTCAACAATGACTATAACAAAAAATCCACTTTGTTAAACTTTTTATCACCTCCATATCCATTCCACCTATAGTATTTATTTGCCCATCATACAGATCAGGATCAGGATCAGGATATAACATGGACAGTGAGAACATTGTCAATTTTTTAGGAATTTTATACAGTGCCTGAATATATGAATAATATTATTTCACCTATACAAACTTAACCAGCAACAAGATAGGAAATTGCTTTTAACCACTGTAATACTCCCCAAGCACCTTCTATACAGTAGGTTAAACTATTTTAGCACCTTACTTACACGAGGTGAAAGAACAAATTATTTGTAACAGTTTTTCTCTCAACACTGAGAAGACTTGTCTTTGGAAATAAGACAAGTGATCTGTATGATGGGCAAATAAATACTATAGGTGGAATGGATATGAAGGTGATAAAAAGTTTAACAAAGTGGATTTTTTGTTATAGTCATTGTTGACTACAAGCCCTGAATGGATACAGAACATAGTAGCTAGTTGGAGAAAGTGAATTTTTTGCTATAGTCATTGTTGACTATAAGCTGTGAATGAATTTAGAGAGTTCTAAAAAGAAATTCATAAAAGTGAATTCTATCTGTCATAATCAGTGCTGACCAAAATTTAATTGCCCATACTACACATAATTAGAAATATATTTGATAATAAATTCACAAAGCTTTTGAACCTGCACATTTCCTTCCAATAACAGTATTCATGAAGGGGAGAAGAGACAGAGACACCATAAAATAATGGAGGAAGAAACAAATTTATGCTTGAGTTTGGAACACAGCCAAACATCCATATACTTTATACTCAGAACACAAAGATGATTGCTTTACAATATGCCTAAAATTTCTCATTCCAATTCAGCACTATTTTTGCAGGTCAGAAAAACACAAAGTCTGAAATATAATTAGCTTTTCAATATTTATCAGACTTATATCCTGAAAGAAAGAAATTTTGCACATTATTTCCAAGTGTTAAATAATATCAGGAATATGTTAGTTCACAAAATTAAGTAATGGCTTCTAAAAAAACTAGTTCAAAGTGCTATTTTAATTGTAACTTTCTAATATAAAGGTCTTAGAGGTATCATCTCTTCTATAAGGTCTTCTTAGGTCACTCTTTATCCGCTTTTTAAATTCTTCTAGCAATTTTATTCTTTTATTACCACTCTCTTATACTATGCTCTAGTATATGTATATTCTAACTAGAATATAAACTCTTTAAAGCTAAGAATTAGGTTTTCTCTATTTATGACAGCATTTACTAATAAATATATACTGATTGACATTAACAAAGCCACTACAAATTCAAATTCTTCCACATACTGAGGTAACAAATGGCCAAGTAACAAAAGCCCGATTCTTTGAAATCCAGGTAATCAAGGTTAAAATATCCATTTATATTTCTTATCAAACTTAATTGCTTTCTTAAATAGAGTATATTTAAAGCATCAGAATATTCTTAATTTTATTATACTTTATATATATATTATTGCCAGGTACATTGTTCCATTTATGCAACTTAACTTATTTAGTTAGGCTAGTTTATTTTATCAGTAAGCTTGTATAAATTTGGGTATAATATACCCAAGTAAGATAAAATTGTATTTGTTCAATTTAAAGTCCATCATAAAATTCTTTTTATCAGAGGTTGAAAAATATAAAAATATTTTTGTAATATCAAGATACAATTTTAAAAGTACATTGATTATCAAATTCTGGAAAATATGCTGTAATTGTTTGATTTGTCCCAAGCCTAAATCCAAGAAATCCTTTCCATATTCCTTAAAGATCTTTCATTTTACTTACTGAAATTTGGTAAATAGATCTCATTTAGTCATTTCTATCCCAAGGCTATATATTTTAATAATGATCTGAGTACTACAGTTAACATTGCAAAGGTATTGGAAAAAATAATATTAACAAACATAGCCTATTCTGTAGCATTTTTTAATGCTTATCATTCTTAATCTCCAGGCCCAGTAAAAAGAAAAAGAATTCTAAATAACACCTTGCCATATATTTCTGTTCCTAGCCCCCCCATAATTGCTTTAGGTGGTTGGGCCTTCAAGCAGGGATAGCTTGGGCATAGAGAAACCAGGCTCCTTGAGTTTGGATTGGAAAGTTTTCTGTGAGAGCCATGGAATTTTGAGAGTTCCTAAGCCCTTCTTAAATTATTTCCAACTATTAGATTTCTTTCATAAAAATCTGTGCCCACAACCACTGGAAGAGATCTTTGATTTTTCCAGAGGCAACCCTTTGGCACTTTTCTGCTGATTTAAGGAAACTCCAGGGGCCATTTCTTTCTAATGCCCAGGTTTGTTTACAGTAATTACAAAACTAAGCTTTTGAATCTTGCCATTCAGAGTGTTCTTCTCTTTTTGCTTTTACTACAGAAGTACCAATTTATATAAAATTTGTATAAAGCTACATAGTTCTTTCTTAAGTAATTCCAGTAGAGCTTTTTAAAGAATTTTTGTCACTTTGTAATTGCCATCCAGAAGTATGAGAATATACATTGAACAAGCAGACAGACACAGATAGAAAATCACACAAGTTTTGTAAGAAACAGAAATACTTGTGAGAGGGACTAGTAAAGAATTGAATATATTATCTTATTTTATTTTTACCTTTTTTGCAGAAAAATTTTAACTGTAGTATATTTAATTTTAACTTTAATAGTGGTATTTTCATTTTACATAATTTTGAAGCCAGATTATGTTACAGAAACAAACCATTCTTTATAGACTCATACCTAAAATCTTCTCAATTTTTAATACAGCCCAAAGTTTCCTTTTCCAAAGAACTCCTGTAATCATTAATTGATAGGTTGGTTCACCAGGAGGGGGGAGAAGGGACCATAGCTCAAAAGGATTTTATGAACGACTATGTTCAAACTTACTGAAGCCTAAGATGGCAAGACCCCTGAGAAGAAGAAGAAGGGGTAAAGCTTATATAACATGGTTGGCAGGAGGTAGAACTTAAGCATGATTATTTGGAAGGTTTTTATTGGTTGCTTTACAAGTGGGGAGCCTAGCAGAGAGTTTGCCACTTTTCGTTGGTGAGGTTTAAAATTTAAATGCTTCTGTAGTCATACAGAGTTGCAACTGCTGGAGGACAGATGTGAGGTAAGGGGAGTTATCACAAGATTGCAGCTGTCAGAGGGCAAGAAGGGTCATGTGACCATTGCATGGGTGTGGGTCGACTTCGTGGTTTTCCTGGAAATCATGAGTGGGGGAAGCTTCTTGAAATATTTGCTAGATGTTGGTCACATCATGGGGGAAGGAGTTCTGCCTAAAATTTCAGCATTTTCCTTTTAATTTTCTTGGGATGCTGAAAGGTGATGGTCTATCTTCTGTATCTGTTTCTGGATGGTGAAAGGCTAAGAGCTGTCCCTATCTTTCATCATATGGCAGTGGCTGGCACTGGGATTTTGCTAGAGGAGCAGCATGCCACAAACAGCCTGATTTGTCATTGCTCCAACAGATCTGTGAATGGAGCTGATTATGAGTTGTAAGAGACATGGCCCTAAAATGAGGAGTAGTATAATTATGGGAAAGAGTATTAGAAGTGTATTTAAAATTATCTTTAAAGGAGAGAAGAAATAAGATAGAATATACCCAAGCCATTACAAGTTGTCATATGCAACAGTTTTTTTGCCTTCTTTATTATTTTTATGTTTTTTTTTTTAAGATTTTTAGGTTAAAACACAGGTTTGGTTTCTTTTTCTAACATAACTAAGGTTAGGTAAGTTAACAGATAGAACAGAATTTATATACTTGCTTTGCTTCTTTTAAAAGTTGCTTTTTGTTAAAGATTAAATTTTAAATTGTAATTGAACCAGTTTGAATCTGTGTTGTGGATGCCTGAAAACCCATATCCTTTAATCCTTATTCAATATTGTTGGGTGGGAGTTTTTTATATTTCCTGTGGAGATGTGACCCACCAAATTGTGGGAGGCAACTTTTGATTAGATGGGTTCCATGGAGATATCTCCACCCATTCAGAGTGGGGTTGCCTCCTGGAGTCCTTTAAGATGGAGCCATTTTGGAAAGAGGCACAAGCATCCATGCAACCAGAGACATTTGGAGATGAAGTAGAGAAACACCCCTGGGAGAGGTTCATGAAACAGAAGCCTGGGGAGAAAGCAGATATAACCATATTCACCATGTGCCTTTCCAGTTGAGAGTGAAGCCTGAGCATCATCAACCTTCTTGAATCAAGTATTTTTCCCTGGGTGCTTTAGATTTTAGATTTCTATAGTCTTGCTTTAATTTGGATATTTTCACAGCCTTAGAACTGTAGACTTGCAACTAAATAAATTCCCCTTTTTAAAAGACATTCTGTTTGTGGTATATCTCATTCTGTCAGCTTGCAAACTAGCACAGATCTTGGTGCCAGAGAAGTGGGGTGCTGCCATGGTTTTCAAATGCCAAACATGTTGGAATGGCTTTTTAAATAGACAATTGGAAAATTCTGGAAAACTTGGGAGGAGCTTGATATAGAAGGCCTAGAATGCTTTGAACAGATTGCTGGAAGAAATGTAGCTTTTATAGATATTTCTGACAAAGTTCTAGGCAGAAATGAGTTGCACATTATTACAAACTGGAAAGAAGGTGACCCTAGTTTCAAATGGCAGACAATCTGGAAAAGTCAACTTTGTTTTGGCTAGAAGATAGATTTCATAAGCCATGAACTTGAATATTTAGCAGAAGAGATTCCCAAATAAATGTGGAAAGTTATGCCTGATTTCTATTTGTATCTTATAGTGAAATGCAAGAGGAAAGAGATATCCTGAGAACTGAACTTTTGGGTACAAAGAACCCAGAAATTAATATTCTGGAAAAATCTGGACTTCTTGGAAAGGAGATGCCAGAGAATAGTGCCTCATGAGAGGATTTAAAAAACATGGAATCTGTCAGTTATTTCAGGAAAAGCCAGGATTGGAGATGGAGTTATCTAAGAAAGATTTGTAGAAAGTCCTTTTGTCTGATGGGCATGATCCAAGCCTATTCATAGAAAGCCAATAAGAATGTTATGGGGTCTGTATAAACAGAACCACTGCCAGTCTAGACTGAGAGGGGCAGAAAAGGGAAACATTGGAGAAAAAATAACTTCATAGACAGAACTATGGAAGCTAAAGTTTGAAGTCAAGAGACCATGGGTGGTTCCAGGGTATAAGTGACCTTAGAGGGCCTTCTACACCACATAGGGAGGTCTTGGTTGAAAAAACAGAAGAATTGAGACATAGAGAACTGGAAACCATCCAGCTACTGCAAACAACCTAATGTACCCCTTTCAAACAGAGGCCCAAAGCCCTCAGGAGTACATGGACAGAGATACAGAGACAAGGAAGTAAGCTAAGCCCCATTCCTTGAATGTGCTACCCTCATGTGTGCCACTCCCACTCTGCAATTTGCAATTCTCCCTATGCCCCACACACCTGATCCCAAACACCTGCCCCCACCATGCTCTAAACACCCCCACCAAGACACCCCTCCTAGTGCACTCTCACCTTACACCCCTACCCAGTGCATGTGTGAAACTCTATCCTAGCCCAACCCACCTCTCCCACATAAGTGTATAGTCTTCTCCTGCCCCTCCCAAGACCCATGTAAATGCTCCAGCCCCTTGACCCCATCTTCTCTTCTCTGCCCTTGCAGACAGTTGCCTGCACATCTGGGTTGTGGTCACTCACCTTCACACTTGGTCCACATGCCCACCCAGCCCATATAGCTGCTCAAACCCACCCACCCACACTTGAGCTCTGTGAATGCACACATCAGCATCTGGCTCCCCAGATGCATGTACATGCATGCATCAACTCAAGCCACACTCCCTGAGCTCTGGACAAGCACTGAACTATGCATTTGGACCACATCTGCCCCCAGCCAATGAAGGCACAATCCTGCCCCAGTGCCACTGAGCTCTGTGTATGTGCACACAAGGGCCCTGCCACCCAATCCCACTCACATCCGGGTCCTGCCCCCTAGACCCATGCACCAGCACAGGTACATCCTCCCAGCTGGACACCCATGTATCCATGCACTGATCTCTTGACTTCTGTACCCAACACCCCTGACCAGCACACATGTGCATACTTGCCCCACACCACAGTGCATGTGCCCTTCTTCATCAACTAGCAGGTGCTCTCATATGCATCAATGACACATAGCCTCTGCCCTGCACAAAAGTTCACACCCACTCCACCCCACACACAACTGCACACCGGCACCAAAGCCCCATCCACCAGTAATCACCCACCTTTGACACATGTTCTACAATCTCTGTGACCTGTGCCCTGACCATACACACTTATACACCTGTATCCTGATACACCTGGACAACTCCACATGTGCAAGGACACACCTGAACCCTGCCCTACTGTGCCCTGACTTCTGTGTCTTCTAACCCACATCTTGGTGCCCATGACTCATGCAGTCAATATGGTCACCCATATCCTGCTCACATACTAGCCCCAGTATATCCACCAAGTGCCCCCATCAAACTTCTGCTATGCCCTACTTCTGTGTAACCCATGCTGCACCCTGATCCTGTGCTCCAAAGTATGACTGAGCTGCACCTCACCCCCACAGCCCCTGCACTGCTTTAGACTACTGAAAGAAATCAACTTCTAAAGCAACCCTATGGAGATATTTGCATGCTGTGAGGACAACAGAAGTTCATTAACCATATGAAGATATGATATAGGCCAGGCGAATAACCAACTTAAAACACTGGAAGGGACACAAACTTTGGAACAATTAAAGATGATCATATAACTCTACTAAATGAAATCAGTGGGCTGGCTAATGATAAAAAGGAGATCAAGAAGACATTAGGAAAATCTTCTCCACCAAAAAGGGGAAGAGCAAAATGAGACAAAATAAAGTGTCAATGGCTGAGAGATTCCAAACAGAGTCAAGAGGTTATCCTGGAGGTTATTCTTACTCATTAAATAGATATCATCTTGTTAGTCAAGATGTAATGGAGAGGCTGGAGGGAACTGCCTGAAAATGTAGAGCTGTGTTCCAGGAGCCATGTTTCTTAAAGATGATTGTATAATGATATAGCTTTCACAATGTGACTGTGTGATTGTGAAAACCTTGTGTCTGATGCTCCTTTTATCTACCTTGTCAACAGACGAGTAAAACATATGGAATAAAAATAACTGATAGGGGGAACAAATGTTAAAATAAGTTTAGATTGAAATGCTAGTGATCAATGAAAGGAAGGGGTAAGGAGTATAGGTATGTATGAATTTTTTTCTGTTGTCTTTTTATTTTCTTTTCTGAATTGATGCAAATGTTCTAAGAAATGATCATGATGATGAATATGCAACTATGTGATGATATTGTGATTACTGATTATATATGTAGAACAGAATGATCATAAGTTAAGAATGTTTGCGTTTGTTTGTTGTTATATGTTTTTTAATTTAAAAATTAGTAAAAAAGAAAGTATTAGAAGATCATAAAGAGGAATTTGAAAGAGTAAATTGAAAAATAGCAGATACTACCAAGATTAAAGATGCTGTAGACCAAATCAAAAATATACTAGAGACACACAGCAGCAGATATGAAAAGGCAGAAGAAAGAATAAGTGAACTAGCAGACAGAACAACTGATTTTGTCAACACAAAAGAGCAAATGACAAAGAAGATGGGGAAATCTGATTGGATCTCAGGGAAATGATAGGCAAAACAAAGCAGACAAACATAAGAATCATTAGTATGGGTCTCCCAGAAGAAGAGAAGAGTAAAGTGTAGGGATGATTAGTTGAGGATATAATTGGTAAAACTTCCCAAACCTTTATAAAATACGTAAATATGCAACTCAAAGAAACCCAGCTGGCTCCAATAAAATAGAGCCAAATAAGCCTACAACAAGGCATATACTAATCAGTCTGTCAAATGTTGAAAAGAAGCAGAAAATCTTGAAAGCTGCAAGAGAAAGCACATTTGCTACATACAAGGGAAACCACATAAGACTGAGTTCAGACTTCTCAACTGGCACTATAATGGCAAGAAAGGAGTGGTATGACACATTTAAGATCCTGAAAGAGAAAGGCTTCCAACCAAGAATTCTGCACCCAGCCAAACTGTCCTTCAAAACTGAGGGAGAGATTGAAATTTTCACAGACAAACACAAGTTGAAAGAGTACTTCAACAAGAGACTGGCTGTACAAGAAATACTAAAAGGATTTCTGCTGGCTGAAAAACAAACAGGAGAGGGAGGTCTGGAGGAGGGCACAGAATTGAAACATACCACAAAGAGTAACTTAAAGTCTTAAAAGAAAAATAGTGAGAAGAATATATAGATCGGACAAATAAAATCCAAAGGATAATGGTGGATACAAATAATGCCTTTTCAGTAATAACTTTGAATGTTAATGTACTAAATTTACCAATTAAAAGATACACATTGGCAAAGAGGATTAAGAAATATAATCCAGCTATATGCTGCTTACAAGAGATTCATCTTAAGCACAAGGATACAAATAGATTGAAAGTGAAAGTGTGGAAAAAGATGTTCCATGCATGCTGTAACCAAAAGAAAGCAGGAGTAGCTGTATTAATATCAGAGAAAATAGACTTTAAATGTAAAGACATCACAAGAGACAAAGAAGGACACTATATATTAGTAAAAGGGACATTTCACCAGGAAGAAATAACAATCATAAATGTCTGTGCTCCCAATCAAGGAGCTCCAAATTACATGATACAGACATTGGAAAAACTGAATGGAGTAATAGATGTCTCAAAAATAATAGTAGAAGGCTTCAACACACCACTATCCCCTATAAATAGAACAATGAGACAGAGGGTCAACAGGAAATAGAAAACATAAATAATTTTATAAATGAATTAGACCTAAGAGACATATAAAAGTCATTATATCCTAAAACACCAGGATATACATTCTTCTATAGAGTTTATGGAACATTCTCCAGGTAGATCATATGCTGGGCACAAAACAGGTCTTTATAAATTTAAAAACATTGAAATTAGTCAAAGCACTTCCTCTGATAAAAAATGGAATGATGCTGGAAATCAATAGCAGCCAAAGAATGATAACTTTAACAAATATATGGGTATTAAATAACTCACACTTTAACAATGAGTGGGTAAAAAAATTGCAAGAGAATTCACTAGTTACATGGAGATTAATGAAAATGAGAATACAATTTATAGGAACTAATGGGATGTTGCAAAGGCTGTGTTAAGAGTGAAACTCATTGCCCTAAATGCCTATATTAAAAAAGAAAGAGGAGAAATCAAGGACTCAAAGGACCACCAGAAGGAACTTGAGAAAGAACAGAAACTAACCCCAAAGCAAATAGAAGATGAGAGATAGCAAAGTATAAAGCAGAGTTAAATGAATGGGAGAACAAAAGAACAATAGAAAGAATTAATAAAACCAAAAGTTGGTTCTTTGAGAAAATCAATAATATTGATGGAGCACTAGCAAGGCTGACAAAGAATAAAAGAGAGAATGCAAATAACACAAAATCTTAAATAAGAGTGAGGTCATTACCACAGGCCCCCCAAAAATAAAAAAAGAATCATAAGAGGATACTATGAACAACTATATGCCAACAAATCAGACAACTTTGATGAAATGGACAAATTCTTGGAAGCACATGAACAGGCGACAGAGACTGAAGAAGAAATAGAAGACCTGAACAAACCAATCACAAGTAAAGAGATTCAATCAATCATCAGAAATCCTCCTACAAAGAAAAGCCCAGGGCCATATGGCTTTACAGGGGAATTTTCTCAAACTTTCCAAAAAGAACCAATGTCACTTCTATTCAAATTTCTCCAAAAAACTGAGGAAAAATGAACACTACATAACTCATTTTATGAAGCAAACATTATTTTAATATCTACTCCAGGTAACAGTGCTATAAGAAAAGAAAACTACAGACCAATCTCCTTCATAAACATAGATGCAAAAATTATCAACAAAATATTAGCATATCAAATCCAATAGCACATTAAAAGAATTTTACACCATGACCAAGTGGGATTTGTATCAGGAATGCAAGGATAGTTCAGCACAAGAAAATCAGTTAATGAAAAGAGCACATTTACAAATCAAAAAGGAAAAATCATATGATCATCTCGGTTGACGATGAAAAAGCATTTGACAAAGTTTAATATCCTTTTCTGATAAAAAAAAAACCTCAAAAGGTAAGAATCAAAGGTAACTTCCTCAATATGATAAAAATCATATATTAAAAACCATAGCCAGCATCATACTAATGGTGAGAGGCTGAAAGCATTCCACCTAAGATTAAATATGAGACAAGGATGCCCTCTGTCAGCACTATTATTCATCATTGTACTAGATGGTCTGGTATGAGCAAGTAGGCAGGAAAAAGAAATAAAAGGCACCCAAATTGAAAAGGAAGAAGGAAAACTTTCATTATATGCAGATGGCATATTATACTTGGAAAATCCTGAGAAATCTACAACAAAGTTACTTTGTTGTCAAGTTATGTAGAAAAATCAGTAATGTTTCTATACACAAGCAATAGCCTAACTAAGGAGTCAGCTAAGGACCAAATTCCATTGAAAATAGCAACTAAAAGAATCATGTATCTAGAAATGAGCTTAACTAGGGTTGTAAAGAACTTTCACACAGAGAACTACATAACATTGCAACATACAATGATGGTGATAAAATGTACAAATTAAAAAAATGCTTTTCAATAAGGAAGAACAAAGAAATGTCAGTATTGCAGGGTGTTGAAAATAGATGACATATGGGACAAAGTACAATCGATGCAAGCTAAGTACTATAGTCAACAGTAACATTGCAATATGCTTCCAATGAATGTAACAAAGGCACTTTGCCAAAACTAAATGTCAATAGGCAGAGGAATTGGGAAAGGGGTATGAATTCTTTGTGGAAGGAGAAGGAAATGTCTTTAGATAGAGTATGGTGGCAAAGGCACGTTTATACATTTAGACTAGATTGTATGATGTATTATTAAAACTATACAAAAATGAAAAAAAATCAAAGAAGATCTAAATGAGGAAAGGTATTCCATGCTCATGGAAAAGAAGGTTAAATGTAGTTAAGATGCCAATTCTACCCAAATTGGTCTACAGATTCAACCCAGTATCAATCAAAATTCCAGCAAACTACTTCGAAGAATAGGAAAAGCCAGTTAACAAATTCATCTGGAATGGAAAAGCACCCTAAATAGCTAAAAGTATCCCAAAAAAGAAGAACAAAGTGGGAGGATTAACAATCCCTGATTTTAATACTTATTATAAATATACAGTGCTCAAAACAGCATAGCATTTGCACAAAGACAGAAGCATTTATCAATAAAATTGAATTAAAAGCACAGAAATAGACCACCAAATCTATGGTAAGCTGATTTTTGGCAAATCCTCCAAATACACTGATCTGGGTCAAAATAGTCTTTTCAATAAATAAGCATGGGAGAGCTGGATATCAATAGCCAAAAGAATGAAAGAAGACACTTAACTTATACCCTATAAAAAATTAACTCAAATTGGCTCAAACACATAAATATAAGAATTAGTGTGATATCCCAGGAGAAAATGTAGGGAAACATCTTCAAGGCCTGGTAATAGGAGGTAGCTTCCTAAACTTTACACCCAAAGCACAAACAAGAACAACAACAAAAATAAATAAATAAATGGGTACTCCTCAAAATCAAATGTTTTTGTGACTCTAAAGACTTTGCCAAAAAGGTGAGAAAGCAGCACACTCAATAGGAGAAAATATTTGGAAATCACACATAAGACAAATTTGATATCCTGCATACATAAATAAATCACACAAATCAATCACAAAAGTACAAACAACCCTATCATGAAGTGGGCTAAAGATATGAATAGACATTTTTGAAGAGGAAGTACAGATGGGTAAAAAGCACATGAAGAGATGCTCATTCTCATTAGCTATAAACAAAATGCAGTTCAAGACTACAATGATATACCACCTCACACCTATAAGAATGGCTGCTATTGAACAAACAGGAAGCTATAAATGTTGATGAAGAGCTGGAAAAATTGGAACACTGATGTACCGCACTTGTGGGAATGTACAAAGGCATTATGAAAGACAGTCTGGTGGTTCTTCAGAAAACTAAATATTGAGTTGACATATGACATGGCAATACCACTGCTCAGCACATATCCAGAAGAGCTGAAAGCAGTCACACAAACAGACACTTTCACACCGATGTTCATAGCAGCATTATTCACCTTTGCCAAAAGATGGAAATAATCCAAGTGCTCATCAACAGATGAGTGGATTAACAAAATGTTGTATAAACACACAGTGGAATATTATGCCACAGTAAAATGAAATGACATATTGAACCACATGACAAGATGGATGAGCTTTGAGAATATAATGTTGAGAGAAATAAGTCAGACAAAATAGGATAGATACTGTATGATTCCATTTTTATGGCCATGGTAGGGGTAAACTCAAAGGCTTATAATAAAAAATATAGGGGACCGAGTGATACACAGAAGCTTGATTTGGGTAAACAGTTAGCTAATGAGGTTGAAATCAATTGTAAGGGAATAGATAGATGTGAAGGCAGTTCACCAGTGGATCTATAAGTAATATTACCATATTGAAGGTAAACATGATTGAAAGGGATTGTATAGACTCATGTGTCCCACCAATTAACACTACAGGTATAAATAAATTATTGCCTGAACTACTACAAAGTTAAAAAAAATAAACTTGTCTGAATATATTTAATGCATTTCAAAGCAGTAACAATTTTGCTATTTGCTAATTTGTCACTGTCATTTAATGCTTCTTTTTTATGTTTTGGTTTGGGTTTGCATTTCAGTGAGTGGGACTGAGAATATAGTATGGATTTTTTCGGATAACAAAGAGCACTTCCCTGGGATTAGGATAAACCCAAGATGAAAAAATATTTTGAAAGGCAATTTAAGCTGTAGAAGGTAAAAGTCAATAGGGTGAAAAGGAATGGAAAATTGGATTATGGCTTTAAGAGTTTGCATTAATTTGCAAGACCCATTTGGCTTTTTAATGGGCATATGGGGTACTATAAGGAGAATCAGTCAGTTTTAAGAGTCCCACTCATAGGAGGAGCTTAACAATGGGTTCAATTCCTGGGAGGTCTTCGGGGATATTGGGTATTTGGGTTGAGCAGGAAAGGAGGTTCTTAAGGCAAATAATAATTGATTCATGGTGGGCCACGAAAATGGGAGCTTCTGTGTTCAATACTTCAGGGTTGACAAGAGAGGAGGAGAAGGGAGTTGGCAGGGTTGGACAAAGAGCTTGAATTGATTGAAACAGAAGAAGATGCTTTATGTGGTTTGAGAAGGAATGAGTATTTGAACTTTTAACCCAGGCAGGATGTCCCTTTCTAAGATTGATGTGGGGCAGCTTGGGAGACTGAGGAATGTGAGTAAATGCATGGTTGTAGAATGAACAGAGGATTGTAGTAGCTAAAGGCTATGAAAGTATGCCATCAACCCAATTATTGAGACAGACTTATTACTTGCCCTTCATTTTGTGGAGAGCAGAGTACATGGCCCCTGTATCTATAAGAAATGAAGTTGGTTCACTTGCTACTAATAGAGTAACCAAAAGTTCTACATGAGTGATCATTGTGGAGCCTTGTATGGTTCCCAGGCACTTTCAATCTTCTGCTGCTGGTCTCAAGAGGTTTGAGAGTTTGGTTTGAGTGGGTAATTGATGTCCCCATGCCTTGAGGGGCCTGGAGGCAGTTGAGCTTCCAACAATGCTCCTTCTTGTGGAGTGGGCATGGCCCTGGGGGAAGTCAGGTATTTGTGAATTATCTGGTCCAGTGCATGGGCTGTCTGCATTTAGAATAAGTTCCTGGTGAGCTTTTCCCTGCCAGTTTAAGAGGGCCTTGCATTCCTCTCAATGTAGAGGCAAGGAGTTGATAAGCCTGGGTGCAGGATTTAGCATTGACTTCTTCCTAACATTTTTCTTGCTGGGCTTTTTCTAGGTCTCTATTGATAACATTTTTAAAGGCTAGATTGATTGGGAAATAAAATCCATGTGGAGGACTAAGATGCTTTCAAGGGAGTGTGGGCTGAGCTTAGTATAACATTCAAGGGTTTCTCTGTGTCTAGCTAGAAAGGCTGCTGAATTTCATCACCTTTTTGAGAAATTCTTTTCATTTTTCATAATCAACTGGTTTGTGTGCAGACACCTGCAATTCTTCAATTGGACAAGTTATCATAAGCTTGCATGACCATTGGCCAGATGACAATGGAGAAGAATTTGATTAGTGGAACAAGTTGGGAGAAAATGAGAAGTGGTACCTCAGTCACCAAGGAAGGCCTGGATATATGGGACTTCCCTTACCAAGAAGCTAACAATATTGTCAAGGTCTAGAAGAATCTGTGGGTCAAGAGTTCCATTTTCTGGCCAAAACTGACCCATTATCTAATTTTTACTGTTGCCAGGTGGTATTGCAATAGAAAATTGCAATAGAAAATTAATCTTGGGTCTTAAATCAGCAGTGAGACCAAGGACTTTAAGATTTTGAAGTAAGTAACCCAAAGGGGTGTCACAGGAAGAGCAGAACTGCCCATTTCCCATGATAGTGGATAGACTAAGGAGAAACTCTAACTCTTAGATGATTTAGAAATGATCAAGAGGGTGTCCCCCCTTGATAGTCTCTAAGCCCCAGTGAGTATGTGGAGGACTAAATGGAGACATCCCATGGTCTCAATCCCTCCTAGGGTACTGGACCTCCAGCAGAGGCAGCTCTCCCCCTGCACTGGGATTTTGAGTCCCATTGTCCCGGACAACAGAAAAAGAGTGCTAGATACAGAAGAGGGAGTGTTTTCTCCTTACCCTGAAATAATTTCCCTGTGTTGGTGCTGAAGTCAAGCAAGTGGGTTCCCTCCCGTTCTATGGAGATTTTATCTCCATTCCCAGCCCTGGGTTTCATCACCAAAATGATAGGTTTTTCAATTGGGAGGGATGAGAAGAGACCAAAATGCTATAAGGAGCTTTATTGAGAGGTTATGCACAGGCAGGCTGAAGCCTAAGATGGCAACAACCCCGAGAAAGGGAAGGGGTACAGCTTATATAAGATGGTTGGCAGAAAGTCTAGCTTGAGCATGGGTACTTGGCAGGTTTTTATTGGTTGGTTTAAAAGCAGAGGGCTAAGCAAGGAATTGGGCACTTTTCATCGGTGAGGTTTAAAATTTAAATGCTGCAGTAGTTATGCAGGGTTGCAACTGCTGGAGGGTGGATGTTGGTTGATCACAAGATTGTGGCTGCCAGAGGGCAAAAGTGGTCATGTGACTGTTGTGGGGGCTGGAGTAGGTTTGATGGGTTTCCTCAAAATCATGGGAGGGGGAAGCTTCTTGGAATATTTGTAGGAGCTGGTCACATCATGGGAGAAGGAGTTCTGCTTAACTTTAACCAATTAGGAATGTTTAATCAATATAAATGCAGGAACATACCAATCAACAAATTTAAACAGACACTTAACACTTATTATATTTAAGTAATGCACCAAATAATAGACTCAATACACCAATAGCAATTAAGCAGGCATTAAATGATTAACACACTGATTAACAATTAAACAAATATTAACTCTCATTATACCCAGGTAATACATTGGCTAGCACTTAAACAGGCCTACTTAATTTCATTAAATACCAATTAATTGTTCAATTATTCATTTTTAAGAGTATATTCAACAGGCAATTTAGGTCATGGCTTCAAACCCTATACGTTCAAACCCTATGTACAGGTGTAGAGGTCAGAGCAAAGGAGATCATTCTGGAAGCATGACTGAGGCCTAGTCAAGGGGATTTGAGCCACTATATTTGCTCCCCAATTCACCTCTTTGGGGGGGTGCATGGTCTAGGAATTGAATCTGGGTTTCCCACACTAAATGTGAGCATTCCACCACCATTCCCCAATCCACTTTTACCCTGATGACTCACTCACCCAGTCAGATGTCCAAACATGGAACTGGAAATGGTTCTCTCTTTGATGTCTTTTAAGGCACCAAAATTCTCTGGAGTGCTGGTAGAACAGAGAACCCAGTTGCTGAGACTCTAGACTAAATTCGGTCCAGTGGCCACAAAAGGTTCAACTGCTACTCTGCTGTGGCTCCAGAGCCTTGGGCATATATCCCATTGAAGAGTTGCTAAACTGTTACTGGACAAAAGCTGTGCAATCTTTTGCCCAATGTGCTCAATAGCCAATTCCTGAAGCACTGGGGTTTCAAAGAGAGAAAGAATTTATTATTAGGTGCATAGTAAGAGAGCAGATGGCCTATTGACCCAAAATCTACCACCCCAAGCTGCAGTAATTCTGATAGTATTATAGAAAAAGATTGTCAGGGTTTAGGATAATGAGCATGGTGATCCCAGATGATGTAATTAAAGGTGATCTAATTATTGAGCATGCACAGACTGACTACATGATTAGAGAATATATGTAAGAAAATGGCAGAATAAGTTATAAGTGACTTGTTGGTTAAAGTCTAAGCTACTGTGCATGACAAGCAGGCACACACTGGTTAACTGAGAAATCAGGATTTAAGGGATGAATTTGATTACTGATTCATTATTTAGATATTCCCTTTTGTTTCCAGAGGAGAATACTTGGAATTCTTTAAGTATAATTTAGCTGCCTTTATATCTGAAATGATTGTAAAAACCCTTATCTTGTGCCTTTGTGACTGTAAGAGCTGCTAATCTGTTTATCTGGTCATTTTCTTGAAGGGCAAATGCCCTAATGCTAATGAGAAATTTGAAGTCAGTCATTAACTAATTTCAGCCTCAGACGTTTGTAAATTGTATCAGATAGACTCTGCTAGTGAAAGATAACTTGTCTCCCTTCTTTTAGGCTTATACCTTCAGTATTGAAATGACAGCTCTGCCTCTCCTACTTTCAGCATATGTTCTCCTGTAGAAATGAAAATGATAACACTGCCACCTTTTCTGCTTAGAACTTGCTATTTGAAATTGTAATGGCTTCATCTCCCCTTGCTAAAATCCTTAAGAACCTTGAACCCTCTGAACTCAGTGAGACAGACTTTGGGCTGATAAACCATCTGCTTTCTTACTGCATGCCTAATAATAAACTTTCTCTCTTTGAAATCCTGCTGTCTGAGGAAATGGTTAGTAAGTGCATTGGGCAAAAGAATCCATGGCGTTTGTCTGGTAACAAAGGTGTTAGAATAGCTAAAACAAAAATTAGAATAACTAATAGTTATAAAAAGGATTTTCTATTGGGGGCAGAAGAATATTGGAAGTCTGATTGTGATAAATAGTTCAGGTAATGCAAATGTATCTCAGTGGTTCATTGCTTGAATGTTAATTAATATTATACTGAGAACATAAAATGCCCTATCTTGTAAGGTCAAAAGGCTTATATTTTAATATGACCAAATTTTATACATCTTGTGCTATAAACCAGTCTGCTAACAGTGGGCTGGGTCTTCAAGGCTTAGCTTTTTAGTGTCTGCAATAACATTAGGCTTTTGTATAAGAGAAGAAAGAGACGGAGAAAAAGAGGAAAAAGGAAAGAGCAAAAATGTGTGAACATGGCTATAAGCAAAGTGATTTGGCAGTTGTTCAATGCTAATTAAACAAATTAGACAACCAGCTAAACTGCTGCTATATTTATAGCATATCACAGTTTCATAGTTCTCTGAAACAATCATTTTTGCTTTTAAATTTAGAATGAACAAATAGTGGGAAAATAGCTTAACTAAAATTATATATATAGATTAGAACTCCTTGAGCGTTGAAATATACTCTTCAAATTTGTATTGAATATTTATTGTCTCTTCCTTGAAAGAAATTATATTTCAGTATTGTAAGTTATAAAACATTTTCATTTGAGGGTAGTATAGAGGATCCATAATTCAACCACTGGCATATTCAGGAGGAAAGCCAACTGTGACCAAGGCATGAACTTATTTTTTAAAAAACTCAAAGAATAATACCAATTTCTCAGCTATATGACTGGTAAGCCATTAGCACTGGATTTGAAAAGGCATGCTATGGAAAGAAAATTACAATTTTGGAAATACTTGCTCATATACAATGTAAAAACTAACATTTCTTTGCTTTTTACAATTCAGGTAAGCCTATTTGTTAAATTCTACTAGGGTTTTTATTTATTGCTACCTTTCTTTTAACAAATTATGAATTTTTGTACAGTTAGCATTTATTCAACACATAATGCAGACAACACCATTACTCAGAAAAGTACTGCAATAGCTCTGAAACAAAAATCTTGACTGTCAACCATGCAACTCTGTCACTGCTCAAATCAATGAGATGCATTTCTACGCAATGAAGTAATTGTCTAGTGTACTAAAACTATAATTATTGGATGGTATTAAACTAAAATATATATAATCACTAAAGAGGCTTGGAAACCTGAAAACACAATAAATTATGAACAACTATTAATCATATTATTAATAGAAGCACTTCTTTCGATGTTCTCAAATGGAATTATTATGTGTTAAAACAGTAGGGAATCAATTTACTAATTTCCATTATTAATTTTTAATTTAATATTCTTAATTCAATATTTTTAATTCAATTTAATATTTTAAATTCAAACCACTTGGGAAACTTGATTACATATTCTGTATAAATAGTAAGAAACAAAAGTAAAACAATGTTTACTCCTCATAAGCTCATATTAAGCAATTGTTCCAATCACACACAATAAAAAGTAACTGGATATTTAGCCTTTCATAATAGTTTAAAATTTTTCAAATAAAATATTTTATGTTAATTTAAGTAAACTGTAGAATTTCAATATTTTAATGTGGTATTTAGAATTTGTGTCAATCCAGCCAAAATAGTGCACTGGAATTCATATTGCATGATTGTTGTTCATGCCAAACATAGTTCTCATTGTAGATATAAACAAAACAAATTATTTTTTTCAAATCTTTTTATTTTCTTTAAATTCAATAAAATTCAGACTTAAAGATACTACAATATTTTCTTTCAAAAATATTTTCATGTTGTTTACACTGTATCTCCTTGATTATTTAATGCAAATGGATGCTGACAGTTATATTTTAGAATACTTCAAAATCAAATTTTATTCTTATTAAGAGTAACCAAAATATTATTCTTTCCTTTTTTAGAAAAAACATTTAATATTAAGAAAGAACAACTAAATCATGTAGTTTCATTAAAAGATGGGGAACCTAATTTGCATTAAGAAACAGAAATTAGGCTCTTTTTTTAGTCAATGACATAGAAATACATTAATGTAGTGAAATAAAGGTGTGCAATCTCTTGGAATTATTTTAAAAGGATAAAATAAAACACATACTTGAGTCACTGAGTTGAAGTAAATCACCTCTTCTAGGGAGTTAAATGGTCCTCCCAAAACAGAAGAATGGAGAACTTTCCTCTGATGAAGGTATATATCACTCTTATATCAATGAACTGGATGGATAAATATTAGTGATTTATAGAACTTTTTATTCAAACCATCTGCTTCAAAGACAACCAAAAGTGTGTAAAAAAAAAGAATATAGCTAAGTTTTTAAGAGTACAACTTTTCAGTAGAAAACCCCATGCTTGTGAAGAAAACCTTTCTTCTCCTATCTAGCATTATTGATTAGAACTGAAAGTTGAAACAAAGATAAATGACCACAAATTATACACTACACCCAAAGATAAATGCTAAGAATTAAATGCTTTCAGGAAATCAATTTTTGAATTTGAAAGCCAATGGATTTGTCTTAAAATAAAAATTCCATGGTGTTTGCTTATGTCATTCTTTGGATAAGAATTGCAATCTAATCCTTAAGAGGAGATGATATTAGCAGAGCCACATGCCTCCTTTGTTATCAGTGGTTATTATCTTGGAGAGCTGTAAAAATTTCAAGGAAAGAAGTAAAAGATTAAGAGTAAAGATTATGTGAAATAAATGTGATACCTTAACTCCATTTCTTCTTGCTTAACTCATACTCAATGGATATATGCAAATGCAGTGAATAAGTAAACAGTTAAAGACAAGGATATTGGAGTCTGATTTACTATGCATTCCCTCACTTCATAATTGTATAAATGGGGAACCTGTTTAGCATCTTTAAGCTTCATGTCAATAACTTTTAAAATTTAGGTATTAAAATCTGTATAACATAGTTGTTTTCTCAGAATAAAATAGTAGAGCATTGAACAGAGTAAGCACATGGTAAAAACAATGGATGTCATTATTGATTATAATAGTGATGTTAAACATTTAGTTTGCCATATTTTCCAAATCTTCCAGAATGATAACTGCTCCACCAAATCTATTATGGTACATTTAGAGAATACAAGTTGAAAATCAATGAAGAAATAAGCCCACCAGAACTACTTTGTATTAAAAACTTTCTTTGAAAATATACAAATATAAATAATGTTTTCATTCTCTTAAGGGAAATAGTATTAAAATGTTGAGTTCTTGAAAAATTATATATATATGATTGTCAAGCTCTTTCTTAATAAATCCTGGGTTGTTTAAGTTTTAGAAAATAACCAAAGGTGTAAATTAACATAGGGTAATGGGGGCTGAATCAAGGAAGATAAAACTAGATTTCAACCAAGAAGAACAAGCTGAGGTAGATTCAAATATGTAGCTCAATTTAGACATGCACATAATCTTAACTCACATTCCTGTGGATGTGAACCCATTTTAAATAGAATCTCTTAGAGATATTATTCTATTTAAGGTGTAGCACAACTGAATGAGGGTGGGTCTTAATCCAACATTACTGGAGACCTTATAAAAGGAAGAAACTGGAGGCCAAAAATTAGAGAAAACCTTGAGACAGAAGTCAGAAGTCAACAGAAAGTGGAAGAATAGAGAAAGGAGTGGACATCAACATGTAGTGGGAGGCAGAGACCCAAGCCAAAGAACCCCAAGGATTGCAGCAACCTAACAGCAGTCTTTGGGAGAGCATGAGGCTTGCCAATATCTGTATTTTGGATTTCATCTAAGCTCAAAACCAACCATGAGACTATAAACTCTGTCAAGATCCCACCTCATCTCTACTATCATTCTGTATTTGTGATAGCAGTTCTGGCAAATCATGAAAGTTTCCAAGTAATGGATTAAAAATAATGTTCAAGTGGAATATATGACAATTATTATGGCTTAACTCAGGCACTTGAAATAAGAAGGAAGAAATAAAAATGGTGTTTTTTTAAACTTCTTCTACACTAACACTAAATTTTAGAATTCTGAAATTTAAGTAGCGTTTTCTGGCAAGGTGTGATGTATCATAAAATAAAAACAATATTGAATAAATGGTGATGACTTAATAAAATATGCATATTTAAAATTTACTTTTTGGAATTTTTGTAGCAGAAATAATGTGCTAAAGTTCATCTTTTAAAGTTGTTCTCAAATATTACATTACTTTCAGGGTTAGAAAGTCATACAGGAAGAAGTTGAAAATAAGTAAGAATGAAAAATGAAAATATTGGATACGCATGAGTGCATAATCTGACAAAAAAAGTATTTTCATTGAAATAATTACAAAGTTTTGAGAAAATTTCCAGTTTCAACCCTGACATATGAAGAATTTGGATATCATCATTCGCATCCTTAAAACAAAAATATCTCAATTGCAAATTGACGACTTTTCTTGAATAAAATAGGGAACTGAAGTTTCAGGGGGCAAAACTGAGAGCCTGAAATCATGACAAGAGAATCCAGAGTCACAGCCAAGACCTGCTTACCTGGAGCAGAAGGTGGTAGAAACAAACTTGTAGGAACACTTAAATAGTAATTTTCATATATTGTTGGAGGAAGAGTGTGGATGAGTATGAGATGGAGAAACTCCTGGGAGCCCGTGGTTCTAGGGAGCCCATCTCATGATGAAGATCTGAAGAAGATCCTCTCAAGGCTCGGGGTGGGAGGAATAATTATGAAATAGGCCCAGATCTTTCTCTATAGCAAGGGTCTACTCTTTAGAGGAAAGGCCTTGCTATTTACCAGAGCCTTACTTATTTACTAGAGAATTCTTGCTCTCCATCACCACCTCAACATCCTGTCTCACATAAGGGGGGAGAAAAGCTATTCTACTTGAGAAACACTTTTGCTGACTTGAAAGCATTATGAACCCTAAAAAGCCATGTTTTAATCCTGATCACATCATGTGGAGGCATCATTTCTTTTAATCCCTATTCAGCACTTTAGGTTGGAGACTTGATTAGGTTATCTCTATGGAGATGTGACTCAATGAAATATGGACATTAATGGGATGAAAATGTGATTCTATCCATTCCACATAGGTCTTGATTAGCTTTCTGGAATCCTTTAAAGAGGAAATATTTTGGAGAAAGCTTCAGAATGATGAGAATCTCAAGAGAGCCATGAGAACCATGAGATCTCATGCAGCCAGAGAACTTTGGAGACAAAGAAGGAGAATGTCCCCAGCAGAGCTTCATGAAACAAGAAGCCTGCAGAGAAAGCTAGCAGATGTTGCCATGTTCTCCAAGTGCCTTTCTAGTTGAGAGAAACCCTGAACATCATTAACCTTCTTGAACCAAGGTATCTTTACCTGATGCCTTAGACTGGACGTTTTTATAGCTTTGCTTTAATTGGGACATTTTTGTGGGCATAGAACTATAAATTTGCAACATATTAAATTCTCCCTTTTTAAAAGCCTCTCCATTTCTGGTATATTGCATTCTGGCAGCTAGCAAACTAGAATAGATTTTGGTATCAGAGAACTGGGGTGTTACTTCAGTTTGCAAATACCAACATGTTGGAATGGCTTTTAAAATGAATAAGGGGAAGATTCTGGAAGAGTTGTGAGGAGCTTGATAGAGAAGGCTTAAAATACTTTGAAGAGACTGTTGATAGAAATGTGGACTTTAGCGATACCTCTGTTGAGACACTCTGTTGAGGCCACAGAAATAATGCATGTATTATTGCAAACTGGAAGGAAGGCAATCGTTGTTTTAAAACAACAGATAAACTGGCAAAATTGACTAGTGGCTTTGGCTGGAAGGCATATTTTAAAACTATGAACTTTGATATTTAGCTGAAGAGATTTCCAAATTAAATGTGGAAAGTGCAGCCTGGTTTCTCCTTAACCACTTATAGTGAAAAGTGACAGGAAAGAGATAAGCTGAGACCTGCACTAGGGTACAAAGAAATCAGAAATTGATATTCTGGAAAACTCTGGACTTCCAGGAGGGGACATCCCAGAGAGTGGTGCCCCACATGAGAATTTTGCCAAATACGGAACCAATCAGCCATTTCAGAGAAATCTAGGACTGGAAATGGAGTTATCCAAGAAGGATTTGCAGAAACTTTTTATGTCTGATGGGCAAAATCTGAGTTTACTGCAGAGGCCATCAAGAGTGTTGCAGGATCTGTATAAACAGAGCCACTGCCACTTTGGACTGAGAGGGACAGGAAAGGGATACATTGGAGGAAAAATAACTTCAGAAGCAGAACTATGGAAGCCAAATTCTCAAGTCAAGAAATCTCAGACAAGGAGAGCAGACACACCCAAGAATTTGGAGAAGGTGAGATTGCCCCAAAGGCAGAGGATGGGCCTTCCACCTCTTTGAAATGGAAGAATCATGTTGCCTCAGACCTTGGAGAGGTGCAACACATTTCTTGGGGATTGGGGATAGCCTGACTTTCACTTCATGAAGGGGTTGAAGATGTGCCCTAGAGATGACAGAAAGCCCAGGTGTGCCCCTGATACTTTGGGAGAGTGGAGCTGAAGAAAAGGTGGTCTCTGCAACATCCCCTGAGGTTGCATTCAGAGAGAGGTGGGCCACAGCTTAGGCCCTTGGAAAGGGTGGGACTGCCACTTTCTAAAGCCCTGAAGTAAAATGATTTTCAGGCTTTGAAATCAGGTTTTTGAGACTGCTTGGATCCAGGGACCACGGTGTTCATTCCAATCCCTCCATACAGAAATAGGTATACGTATCCTATGACTGTTCCTTCTTGGTACATTGTCAGCAAATAACTTACTTGAGTTTCACAGGTCCAGAGCCAGAGAATTTTGTCTTTAGACAGGTCATGCCTGTAACAGACTTTGATGAGATTTTGTACTGTTTCTGACTTTGTATTGCATTTGGGTTGTTACTGAAATGCTTTAAGGCTTTCTGATGTTATGGAATGAATGCCTTTTGATTATGGAAAAACATGTCTTTTTTTTAGGTTCCAGAAGGTGGAACATGCTGGTTTGAAAAGACTATATACCCTAGGAAAGCCATGTTTTAATCCTGATCATATCATGTGGAGGCAGCATTTTTTTAATTCCTATTCAGCACTTTAAGTCAGAGACTTGATTAGATTATCTCCATGGAGATGTGATTTGCCCAAATGTGGATATTAATTAGAGGGAGATGCAACTCCACCAATTCCACATAGGTATTGATTACTTTACTAGAATCCTTTGAAAGAGAAAGCATTTTGCAAAATGCTTCAGAATGATAAGAGTCCTGAGAAAGCCATGAGAACCATGAGAGCCCATGCAGCCAGAAAACTTTGGAGAGAAGAAGGAAAATTCCCCTGGTGGAGTTTCATGAAAGAAGCCTGGAGAGAAAGCTAGCAGATGTTGCCATTTGTTCTAGTTTGCTAGCTGCTGGAATGCAATATAACAGAAATAGAATGGCTTTTAAAAGGGGGAATTTAATGTTTCTAATTTACTGTTCTAAGGCTGAAAAAATGTCCCAATTAAAACAAGTCTATAGAAATGTCCAATTTAAGGCATCCGGGGAAAGATACCTTGGTTTAAGAAAACCAGCAACATTCAATGTTACTCTCTCAGCTGGAAAGGCACATGGCAAACATGGCACCATCTGTTGGTTTCTTTATGGCTCTACCTAAAGAGACTCTCTCCAAAATATTTCCTCTTTTAAATTTAAAGAATTCCAGTAAGCAACTCCACCTTCAGTGGGTGGAGAAACACCTCCATGGAAATCATCTAATCAAAAGTTACCACCCACAATTGGGTGGGTCACATCTTCATGGAAATAATAAAAATGCTCCCACCCAGCAATATTGAATGAAGATTAAAGGACATGGCTTTTCTGGGGCACACCACAGATTCAGACTGGCACATTCCACCCTTTGGACCCCAAAAGGACATGCTCTTTCCAAATGCAGAATATATTCATTCCATAACAATATCAGAGAACCTTAAACCTTTCAGTAGCAATACAAATGAAATACAAGATTAGAGACAGTATAAAATCTCATCAAGTCAGTTACAGGCATGGTCTGTCCTAAGGCAAAATTTTCTCCATTTGCTCTGGACCTGTAAAACTCATAACAAGTTATTTGCTGCCAACATACAAAGGAGGAACACTCATAGGATACACATACACATTTCGATAAGGAGGAAGGAACACAGGGGTCACTGGACCCATACAGTTTCAAAAACCTGCAGGATGAAATCCATTAGATTTCAAAGTCTGAGAGTCATTTATCCTCAAGGCTTTAGAAAGCTGCAGGCCCACCCTTTCCAAGGGCCTACACAGCTACACAGAGGCCTACCTCTCTCTGAATACAACCTTGGGGGACAATGGGGAGACCACCTTTTTCTAGGCTCCACCCTCTCCAAGCATTGGGACCCCACCCAGGCTCTCTGCCATCTCTGGGGCACACGCTCACCCCCTCCATGTGGTGGTAGCCAGGTTCTCCCCAAACCCCAAGGAATGTGCTTCACCCTCTCCAAGGCCTGAGGTGGCATGATTCTTCCACTGCAATGAGGTGGAAGGCTCATCCTCTGCCTTTGAGACAAACTCACCCTTTTCACGGGCTTGGGTGGGTCCGCTCTCCTGGCCTGAGGCTTCCTGACTTCAGACCTCAGCTTCCATGGCTTTGCCTCTGAAGTTATTTTTCCTCCAATGTGTCCCTTCTCTGAACCCCCCAGTCCAGGCTGGCAACAGCTCTGTTTATACAGGTCCCACAGCACTCATTGGTTTTCTGTGTGGTGACCTTGGATCATGCCCATCAGATATAAGGAGTTTCCACAAATCCTTCTTAGATAACACCATGCCCAATCCTGACTTTCCCTGAAATGGCTGGCTGGTTCCACATTTGGTTAAATACTCACACAGGGCACTATTCTCTTGGGTCTCTGTTTCTGGAGGGCCAGAATTTTCCAGAACTTCAATTTCTGGTTTCTTTGTACCCAAGAGACAGTTCTCAGTTTATCTCTTTTCTGTTGCACTTCACTCTAAGCTGCCAGGAGAAACCAGGCTGCACTTCCCACATTTAATTTGGAGATCTCTTCTGCTAAATATCCAAGTTCATGGCTTTTAAAATCTGTCCCCAGTCAAAGCCACTAGTCAATTTTGCCAGATTATCTGCCATTTTAAAACAGGGATTGCCTTCCTTTCAGTCTGTAATGACACACATCTCATTTCTGTCTAGAGCCTGGTCAGAGGTATCTTTAGAGTCCACATTTCTACCAAAATCGTCTTCAAAACATTCTAGACCTTCTCTATCAAGCTCCTCACAACTCCTCCAGAATCTTTCCCTTATACATTTAAAAAGCCATTCCAACATGTTTGGTATTTGCAAACTGCAACAGCAGTACCCCAGTCCTGGTAACAAAATCTGTTCTAGTTTGCTAGCTGCCAGAATGCAATATACCAGAAATGGAATGGCTTTTAAAAAGGGGAATTTAATAAGTTTCTAATTTACAGTTCTAAGGCTGAAAAAAATGTCCCATTTAAAACAAGTCTATAAAAGTGTCCAATTTAAGGCATCCAAGGAAAGATACCTTGGTTCAAGAAGGCCGATAACGTTCAACATTTCTCTCTCAGCTGTAAGGGCACATGGCAAACATGGCAGCATCTGCTGGCTTTCTCATGGCTCTACCAAAAGGGACTCTCTCCAAAATATTTCCTCTTTTAAAGGATTCCAGTAAGCAACTCCACCTTCAGTGGGTGGAGACACACCTCCATGGAAATCATCTAATCAAAAGTTACCACCCACAATTGGGTGGGTCACATCTTCATGAAAACAATCAAAATGCTCCCACCCAGCAATATTGAATGAGGATTAAAGATATGGCTTTTCTGGACAGATTCAGACTGGTACACCATTTTTGCTATGTGCTTTTCTAACTGAGAGAGAGACCCTGAACATCTTGGTCTTCTTGAACCAAGGTATCTTTCCCTGATGCCTTAGATTGGACATTTTTATACACTTGCCTTAATTGGAATATTTCTGTGGGATTAGAACTGTAAACATGCAATTTATTAATTTCCTCCTTTTTAAAAGCTATTCCATTTCTGGTATGTTGCATTCTGGCAGCTAACATTCTAGGACACTTGTGAAGGTCACAGACCAGAGGAATGGCCCCAGGAAAAAACTAAGATTTTAAGATAACATATTGGATGCTTCCTCTCCCCCATATCTTACCACCACACAAACAAGTTTCAAGTATAACAACAGTGGATTATAGCCGAAAGAGTTACAAGATTTAGAAAAGCCCAAAGTCAATTGGGATGACAAAAACAATAGAGGAATTTTAACCCTCTGGCACTGTTTTAGTTTCCTGTGCTGATCAAACAATACCATAAAATGGGTCAAGTTAAACAATGGGGATTTATTCATTCTTGCTTTGAGGCTAGACAGACATCCAAATCAAGGCCTCATGAAGGCAATACTTTCTTCCAGTTCTGGATCTCTCTGCTGGTGATTTTAGACCCCTAGATTATCTCTCGGCAAAGTACATAGTCTCTCTCTGCTCTTCTGGATTCCATTGATGTTCAGCTTCTTGATTCCTGTGGCTTTTTCTCTCTCTGTCTGAATTTCATTTCACTTATAATGGGCTCCAGTAGTAGGATTAAGACCCCACCTTGACTGAAGTAACCTCATCAGAAGGTCCTACTTAGAAATGTTTTCAAAGTGTTCTATGAGAACTCACTTTCCAGAAATTTCACCCATTCCAAGAACTCCTTCTGTGATCTGTTGATGTAAATTATTGCTTCTTCTGGTTTTCTCTCTCTGAATTTCACTCGATTATAAAGGAGTCCAGCAATAAGCTTAAGACTTGTCCAGATTGAGGTGTGACACACTTTAACTGAAGTAACCTCATAAAATGGACCTACTTGCAAAGGATTCATACTCACAGAGATGGATTAAATTTAAGAACAAGTTTTTCTGTGAAACATACTGGCTTCAAACCACCTCACTCCACCAAAAGATATTCTTTCTGTTAGGTAAGCCCCCTTGCCAGATGATGTGATTACTCCCTAACTGATATTCCCACAGCAGCTCCATAATGGGCAACCCCTAATAAATATTAACAAAGTAGCTCCATTAGGGCTAGCCCATAATGGATTCCCACAGCAGTTCTATAATTGATCCTATACCCATCCTCAGCAACTGCATCCATACTACAGCAGTTACAGCCCTGCATGACTGCAGCTGCATTTAACTTTTCACCCTGCCCAGACCCTCAGGTATAAGGATCCTCTAATTACTCTCCCCAGTGGGCTGAAGTCTGACTTCCAACCCCCACTTTGCCAGTGCCTGAATAAATTCCTTCACCTGCAGTCAGTCTGCTTCTTGGCCTTCTTTAAATCTAAATCTTTCTACATACAAATCACATTCATTCCATCCAACATCTCAAAATCCTTAAGTCATTTCAGAAACAATCTAAGAATAAAGTTTGATCAAGATGTGTTATGGCTATTGTCTGTACAGAGGCTCAATTCCCTTCTGTCTGTGGATCTGTGAAATCTAGAAAACAAGTTATCTGCTTCCAATATACAATGAAAGGATAGGTATATGATAAACAATTCCATTCAAGAAGGGAGAAATTTCTCTGCATGGGACATGACTCTCAGGGGTGTAAACCTCCCCAGCAGCATGGGACAGAAATCATAGAATGAGCTGGGACCTAGCATCAAGGGATTGAGAAAACATTCTCAACCAAAAGGGGAAAGAGAGTAATGAGACAAAATAACCTGTCAGTGACTGAGAGTTTCAACTAGAGTCAAGAAGTTATCCTGGAAGTTATTCTTATGCATTATATAGATAACTGCTTTATAGTTTAAGGTGTATTAGAGAGGCTAGAGGGAAATGCCTGAAACTGCAGAGTTGTGTTCCAGTAAACATATTTCTCTAAGATGATTGTATAATGATATAGCTATTGCAAGTGACTGTGTGATTGTGAAAACCTTGTTCTGATGCTCCTTTGATCTACAGTATGGACAGATAAGTAGAACATATGTGTGCTGGCTTGAAAGGATGTATGGACCCCAGAAAAGCATGTTTTAATCAAAATCCCATTTCATAAAGGTAGGATAACACCCATTCAATACTGTATGCTTGAAACTGTAATCAGATCATCCCAGGATGATGTGATTTAGTCAAGAGTGGTTGTTAAACTGGATTAGGTGACAACATGCCTCACCCCATTTGGGTGGGTCTTGATAAGTTTCTGGAGTCCTATAAAACAGGAAACATTTTGGACAAAGAATGTGATTCAGAGAGAGCAGAGCAGAATGACATAGCCATAAGAAGCAGAGTCCACAAGCCAGAGACCTTTGGAGATGAAGAAGGAAAATGCCTCCTTAGGTGCTTCATGAAACAGGAAGCCAGAAGAAGAAGCTAGCAGATGATGCCAATTTGCCATGTGCCCTTCCAGACGAGAGAGGATCCCTGACTATATTCACCATGTGCCTTTCCGGATGAGAGAGAAACTGTGACTGTGTTCACCAGGTGCCTTCTCACTTGAGAGAGAAACTCTGAACTTTATCAGCCCTGTTGAACCAAGATATCTTTCCCTGGATGCCTTTGATTGGACATTTCTATAGACTTGTTTTAACTGGGACATTTTCTCAGCCTTAGAACTGTAAATGAGCAACTTATTAAATTTCCCTTTTAAAAGCCATTCTGTTTCTGGTATGTTGCATTCTGGCAGCTAGCAAACTAGAATAGATTTTGGCACTAGGAGTGGGGTGCTGCTGTTGCAGTTTGCAAATATCAAACATGTTGGAATGGCTTTTTAAATGGATAAGGGGAAGATTCTGGAAGAGTTGTAAGAAGCTTGATAGAGAAGGCCTAGAATGCTGTTGGTAGAAATGTGGACTCTAAGACACTTCTGATAAAGCCTTAGACAGAAATGAGGCATGTATTATTATAGACTGAAAGGAAGATAAGCCTTGTTTTAAAATGGCAGAAAATCTGGCAAAATTGACTAGTGGCTTTGGCTGGAAGGCAGATTTTAAAAGTCATGAACATGGATTTTTAGCAGACGAGATCTCTAAATTAAATGTGGAAAGTGCAGCCTGGTTTCTCCAGACAGCTTATAGTGAAATGCAACAGGAAAGAGATAAACTGAGAACTGAACTCTTAGGTACAAAGAAACCAGAAGATGGTGTTCTGGAGAATTCTGGGCTTCCTGGAAGGGAGACCCCAGAGAACAGTGTGCCACATGAGAACTTGACCAAATGTGGAACCAGTCAGCCATTTCAGAGAAAGCTAGGATTGTACATGGAGTTATCCAAGAAGGATTTGTGGAAACTCCTTATGTCTGATGGGCATGATCCAAGGCTACTGCATAGAAAGCCAGTGAGAGTGCTATGGGACCTGTATAAACAGAGCTGCTGCCAGTCTGGACTGGGTGGGTTCAGAGAAGGGACACATTGGAGGAAAAATAACTCCAGGGGCAAAACCATGGAGGCTGAGGTCTGAAGTCAAGAAGCCTTGGATCAGGAGAGTGAACCCACTCAAGCCCATGGAGAGGGGGAGTTTGCCCCAAAGGCAGAGGATGGGCCTTCCACTTCATTGCAGTGGAAGAGTCATACTACCTCAGGCCTTGGAGAGAGTGAAGCATATTCCTTGGGGTTTGGGGAAATCCTGGATGCCTCCACATGGAGGGGTTGAGCGTGTGCCCCAGAGATGGCAGAGAATCTGAGTGTTGGCCCCAATGTTTGGAGAGGGTGGAGACAAGAGAATGGTGGCTTCCCCAATGTCCCCCAAGGTTGCATTCAGAGAGAGGCAGTCCTCTGCACAGGCCCTTGGAAAGGGTGGGACTGCTGTTTTCTAAAGCCCTGAAGATAAATGACTTTCGGACTTTGAAATCTAATGGACTTTGCCCTACAGGTTTTCAAAACTGCTTGGATCCAGTGACCCCTGTGTTCCTTCTTCCCTATGAAAATACATATATATATCCCATGACTGTTTCTCCTTTGTATTTTGGCAGCAAAAACTTGTTATGAGTTTTCAAAGGTCTGGAGACAGAGGAGAATATGCCTGAACACAGAATGTGCTTGTACCTAATTTTGATGAGATTTTGTATTGATTTTCACCTGTATTGCATTTGATTGTTACTGAAATTCTTTAAAGTTTTCTGATATTGTAATGGAATTAATGTATTTTGTATATGGGAAAAACATGTCTTTTTTAGTGTCCAGAGGGTGGAATGTGCTGGTTTGAAAGGATGTATAGACCCTAGAAAAGTATGTTTTAATCAAAATCCAATTTTATAAAGGTAAAATAATCTCTATTCAATACTGTATGTTTGAAACTGTAATCAGATCATCTCCCTGGATGATATGATTTAGTCAAGGGTGGTTGTTAAGCTGAATTAGTTGACAACATGTTTCCACCCATTTGGGTGGGTCTTGATAAGTTTCTGAAGTCCTATAAAAGAGGAAACATTTTGGACAAAGAAGGCGATTCAGAGAGAGCAAAGCAGAACGACATAGCCATGAGAAGCAGAGTCCACCAGCCAGTGACCTTTGGAGATGAAGAAGGATAATACCTCCTGGGGTGCTTCATGAAACAGGAAGCCAAGAGAAGAAGCTAGTAGATGATGCCATCCTTGCCATGTGCCCTTCAAGATGAGAGAGGAACCCTGACTGTGTTTACCTTGTGCCATTCCAGATGAGAGAGAAACTGTGACTGGGTTAGTTATGTGCCTGCTCACTTGAGAGAGAAACCCTGAACTTCATCAACCTTGTTGAACCAAGATATCTTTCCCTGGATGCCTTTGATTGGACATTTCTATAGACTTGTTTTAATTGGGACATTTTCTCAGTCTTAGAACTGTAAATGAGCAACTTATTAAATTTCCCTTTTAAAAGCCATTCTGTTTCTGGTATATTGCATTCTGGCAGCTAGGAAACTAGAATAATATGGATTAAAAATATATAAATAATAAGGGGAACAAATATTTAAAAAATTGGGTAGAGGGAAATACTAGTGTTCAATGACAGGGAGAGATAAGGGGCATGGTATGCATGAGTTTTTTTTTCTTTTTATGTCTTTTTCTGGAATGATGTAAATGTTCTGAGAAATGATGCTGGTGATGATATACAACTATGTGATAACATTGTGAGCCATTGATTACATACCATGTATGGAATATTCATACATTAGGAATGTTTGGATTGTATCTTGATTGATTTTATTAATAAAAATTAAAAAATAAAGAAGGGAGAACTTGGAAGGAAATCAGGGTTCACAGGTTCCAAGCAATTCTGAAACCCAGCAGGACAAGCTCCATTATAATTCAAGGTATGAAAGTTATCTATGGAATGATTTGTCTTCTGGGTGAGATGAAGCAACAGCCCCCACCCCTTTCAAGTGCTTGTGCAGAGGCCATTCTCTCCACAGATATAGAGGTGAAGACTTCACCCTTTCCAAGCACAGGTGACAGTGCTTTTCCTGAATAATGGGGCAGAAGACCAGTGCTTTCCATATGTTAGGGAAGACTCAACCTTTCTATACATATGGGTGGGCCCACTGTATTGGTACATGGATATATCTTCCATCTAGACCTCAACACCTATGGTTCTGCCCTTGAAATAACTCTTCCTTCAATTTGTCCCTTCTTTGTCACCTTTAGTCCAGATTGTCAGTGGTTCCACTCATACAAATTATGCAAATATCTTGTTGCCCTTGCTGTAGTTCACAGGGGTAGAAACCTATCAGATAATAGGACCGTCTGTAGAGCTTTCCTGAATATCTACATTTCCAATCCTATTCCCCTGAAATGGTTGACTGATTTCATGTTCAGGTAAACATGGAATATTAGTCTCTGAGTATTCACTTTCCCAAAGTTCAGAATTTTCCAAGCCATCAATTTTTTGTTTCTTTGTATCAAGAAAGTAATCATGCCTAGTTGATGGCAATATAAGACACAGTGTGAACAATTTATTCAGTGACATCTGAGAGCTGTTTGTAATTATGGCATACAAATATATTATTTAAAGATTCAATTAGTTAAATGTGGACCACTGATAATGTTCAAAGGAGTGAAGGGCCTGTATTTTTTTAGTGTGAACACTATTAGGTATCTACTATTTTTTGCCTGTTTTTATATGTAACACCACCCTGAAACTTTTTTCTGTGTCTGATTTTATATGTATCACCACCCTGAAACTTTTTTCTCCATGATTAACCAAAATCAAATAGGCAAGAAGGACAAATAATTTTAAAAAAGTAAAATACATTAAAATGTTAAAAGAAGGAAAAGCAAAATTAAATTATGCTTGAAATAAATCTAGGAGTAATAGCAATGTAACATTTAAATGCTATCTCCTTGCTATATGTGGGTCACAATTACGTTTCTGCTCTTTCCAGAAAGCAGCAGAAAGAGAGAAATATAATCTGGTTAATGATAATTTACTCAGTCAATAAAGAAAGACAAACCAGTTTCTCAGAAGAAATAGAATTAGACTGGTTAGAGAATCACCTGACTTATGTACATATATAGCCTCTAGATTTTTCCCTTAAAGAGAATGGATATGCATATATGCTTTTTTTTCCACTAATATTTGTTTCTATTTCTGTACACAACTGGTGCGATCTGTATAAAAATCATTCCTTGAATCATGAAATAATTTATGTTAATAAAAGATAATTCCCTTTGACAGTTAACAAAACAAATATTCAAATGAGGACACTTTATATGCAAGACTGTGTTAAATCCTGTCATGTCTAAAAATAATAAGTAAACTCCAAAGCATGACTATTGTCATATTGGGGATTGAGTCATGATCCCCCCAAAAAGACATGCTCAGTTCCCAATCCCTGGTCCTCTGGGTGTGAACCCACTTGTAAATAGGAAATTTTGAAGATCTTATTTGATAA
This sequence comes from Tamandua tetradactyla, assembly GCF_023851605.1. Classification (NCBI taxonomy): domain Eukaryota; kingdom Metazoa; phylum Chordata; class Mammalia; order Pilosa; family Myrmecophagidae; genus Tamandua; species Tamandua tetradactyla. Next base: position 81,176,399 of record NC_135353.1, read on the forward strand.
GGTGTGCCCAAACCAACATTACTGAAGCCTTTATAAGCAGTGAAAATTGAGCACAGAGGTAAAAGCCATGGGAAGTAGCCAGAAGTTGAAGTTAATGGCACCCATAAGAGATAGAAGATGCAGTCGTTGCATTGCCCAAGGAACCCCAAATATTGTTTGCTAGCCAGAAGATAATGACCGCAGGAAAAAGCATGTCTAGGCCCTGAATTCATGTGCCAATAAATTCCTGTTGTTAAGCCAATCCATAGTGTGTTATTTGTTTTAGCAGTTAAGAAACTAAAACAGGTGATTAAAAAAAGAGTAGGTTATTTATATATGTATAAATATACACAATAGTGTCTGTTTGTTTTGTGTTTTATTTTAAATTAAAGCTTCAATTTATAATGCTCCATCTTCTGAGGCAGAAAATTGCCAGAAGAGATCACCTTTTAAATTTACCAGTCTTGGAATCACTGTGACGGGTGCTATAGAGTGAGTGCAAGATCTCACATACAGAAAGCCAGTAAGGAGGAGAATTACTGCAGGCAGGATTTTACAAAGAACTATTAGTCTAAATTAAAAGACTTTACATTTGTGAGGTAAAAGGCAGAAGAGGGCCTTTGTGCTGGTAATAGGGAAATCTGTTTTTTTATTTTTTAAATTTAGCATCTTTTGTCCTCCCTCAGTTTATCTGATGTCTCTTCTCAGCAACAAAAGTATGCTAAATCTGCATTTCCTGTTGTTTTTCCTCTCTCAGATAACCTTTTAAAAGTGCAATCATATGGTTTTGCCCATTTATTCAACAGAAAGAAAAGTATACATCTAATGTATCTTTAGCATTGGTCTACTCAAATTTTATTTGATAATCCCTTGCAATATATGTAGATTTAAAAATCTTTCTGCCTCAAATTTAGATGTAAACTTTAGTGTTACAAGGAAAGAGGAATAAAGAACACATTGTGATTATCATATACAAAGCATAATCTGTTAACAACCCATTTTCACAGCTAAAAGAATGCAAATGGATTTTCTTAAATTAAGTTAACTCTTTTTCTAACAGGCTGAGATCACATGGATCTACACTGCTTTAGAGAGTTTGCTGATACTTCTTTTTTCCCCCAAGGCATGTATTTTTGTCCTTAGTAGAAAACCAGTTTCCTTTCATTACGTCAAATAAAAGATTTAAGATTATTCAAGAAAGTTGCCCTTACTACTTAGGAAATTATCTCATTTTCCTATTATCCACTATAAGTAATTGACATAGTTGATTCAAAATGTGAGGTTCTAAAATCCTAATGCTCTCAACTTATATTTTACAACATTAAATACATGCTTGGGCTTCTGGGTTAATAAGCAAATAGGAAATTTAAGCCAATATGGCAAAACATAATGATAATCACAAACTAAAATTTCCTTTGTATCTTGAAGGAACTGATTACATTTCTTCAAAATTTTCTTTTCCTTTCTCCCATTCTTTTTCTCACTTTCATGCAGTTTTAACAATAAAAGCCTGTTGCTTGGTACCACAGGGGCAATTCTGTGTACCATATCAGAAGAATATATCTTTTGTGTCTATACTGCTAACATTCAACATTGACAATGTATCTCCTAACAGAGGGAAACTAGTCCATATATGCACTAAGAAAAGTGATTCACTCTATCTCCTAAAGATGTGGAAGGATGCCTAGTAGCAAGCAATGGGAATAGAAAAGATAATCATAGTAATTTTTAAGTGTGTTTTTCCTCTTTAAATTATGTTCCATTTTACCAATTTTCTTAATAACAATATAGGGAAAATTCTAACATGCATGAAGGATATTTAAATATATATATATATACTGATACGAATATGAAACAAAAACTTTATTCTTACATGGACAAATCCTTCCAAATTCCTTACAAAGTAACTGAAGTTATTAATACTGGCTTATTTATAGTTTAAATGTTATCATTGGACCTACATGTAAATGTATTATATATATGTATATTAAAATGTTACAAAATAGGCTTTTAAAGTGCTGGATAAAGGTAAATATTTCACATTTCACAACATGAATTTTGAATAAGTAATTTCTTGGCGTTAATTTTGAATAAATAAAAATGTTAAGATCCACTAATTGAATTAGAGTAAGCACAACCAAGATGAGGTAGAGTAAAATAATTAACTACGTGTGATGTGAACCACATATCCTTAAGAAACAAATATTCACTTGGTTTTAGCCATTGATACTTTTTAACCCAATTATTAACAAATCATTATTTCAAAATAATGCATCACTTGCAGTTGTTTGTATCAAAGAGTTCAAAATTTTAGTACAGGCATACTCCATTTTATTGCACATTGCTTTATTGTGCTTCACAGATAATTGCATTTTTTGCAAACTGTAGGCCTGTGTGGCAACACTGCGTTCAGCAATTCTATCAGCACCATTTTTCCAATATCCTGTGTTCATTTCATTTCTCCATGTTATGGCTTGATGATTCTGACAATATTTCAAAGTTATTCATCTTTATTATGCCTGTTATGGTTGTGATTTGTGACATTATTCTTGTAATTGTTTTGTGGCATTACTAGCCATGCCCATATAAGACAACAAACAATTGATAAATGTGTGTATTCTGACTGCTCCACTAACCAGCCATTCCCTAATCTTGCTCCCTCTCCTTAGGTCTCCCTATTCCTTGAAACACAACAATATTGAAAATAGCCAATTGATAACTTGAATAATGGCTTCCAAGAGTTCAAGTGAAATAAAGAGTTGCACATCTCTTACTTTAAGTCAGTAGCTAGAATGATTACACTTGCTGAGGAAGGTATGTCAAATTTTGGGATAGACTGAAATCTAGGACTCTTGTCCCAAGCAGTTCACCAAATTGAGAATGCATAGTAAAATTTATTGAATGAAATTAAAAGCACTACTGCAATGAACATGCAAATGATTTTTTAAAGTGAATCAGCCTTATTGCTCATATGAAAACTGTTTTAGTATTCTGGAGAGAAGATCAAATCAGCCACAACATTCCCTTAAACCAAAGCCTAGTCTAGAGAAAGTCTTCTATGAAGGCTGGGAGAAGCAAAGAAACTGCAGACAAAAGTTTGACGCTAGCAGAACTTGGTTTATGAGGTTTAAGGAAAGAAGTCATCTCCATGATGTAAAAATGCAAGGTGAAGTAGCAGGTTCTGATGTAGAAGCTGCAGCAAGTTACCCAGAAGATCTAGCTAAGATAATTGATAAAGGTGGCAACACTAAAGGGCAGATTTTCAAAGGAGATTAAACAACTTTCTATTGGAAGAAGATGCCATATAGGAGCTTCTTAGCTAAAGAGGAGAAATCTATGTCTGGATTCAAAGCTTCAAAGGACTGGATGAGGCTCTTTTGGGTGTGAATACAGCTGGTGGCTTCAAGTTAAAGCCAATGCTCATTTACCATTCTAAAAAATCCTAGGACCCTTAAGAATTATGCCAATTCTATTCTGCCTGTGCTCTATAAATGGAACAACAAAGCTTAGATGACAGTACTTCTGTTTACAACAGATTTACTGAATATTTTATGTCCACTCTTGAGATGTACTGCTCTGAAAAAAGATTCCTACCAAAATACTAGTACTCACTGGCAATGCACCTGGTCATCCAACAGCTCTGAGGGAGATGTACAATGAGATAAAAGTTGTTTTCATGTCTACTAACAGCATACATTCTGCAACTCACAGATCAAAGGGTGATTTTGACTTTCAGGTCTTATTATTTAAGAAATACATTTCATAAAGCTTTAGTTAGCATAAACAGTGATTCCTCTGATGGATCTGGGCAAAGGAAATCAAAAACTTTCTGGAAAGGATTCATCATTCTAAATACCATTAAGAAAGTTGTGAATCATGGGAGGAGATCAAAATAGCAACATTAACAGGAATTTGGAAGAGTTGATTCTAACCCTCATGGATGAGTTTGAGGGTTTCAAGATTTCAGTGGAGGAAGTAACAGCAGATGTCATGGAAATAGCAAGAGGATGAGAAGTATGAGGGCTTGAAGATCTGACTGAATTACTGTAATCACATAAAACTTTAATGGATGAGGAGTTGCTTCATATCAATGAGCAAAAAAAATGTTTCTTAAGTTGGAATCTATTCCTAGTTAAGATACTGTGAACCTTGTTGACATGACAATGCTTTATACTCCTTCCACCACTTAAACTTTAACAAAGCAATTAAGTGAGGAGAAATTTGCCATATTGATTTTGTCTTTTAATCAGAATGTCAAACCAAGTTCTAACTTAAATTTTGTGTGTTATGTTTATGCTTATATGAGAGGGATGCTCTTTAATATTGTCTTCTGGTGAGTTAAGACTAACTACATCAGGCATAATATTGGATGACACATTATTTAAATTGATTTTTTCATAGAAGAAAAGATAAAAATCTTTTTAACAGATGTCATCTTTGAAAAGTAGTAATTATGAGCAGTGTAGAAAGCTGCTGAAGGAAACTCTAACTTTCATTTCATAATTACTGTGTACTGTGCCATTCAAATTTTTACCAATTATATGCAACATATTTTAATATAGCAGGTATTATATTGTAATCTAGATCATGGATAATTTTGTTTTACTTTTATCCTAAAACCTAAAATAATTTTTTTTCATACTTTAAAGTATAATACAGTCACTACAAAGAAGAAAAATATAGCTGAATCTCTGTGTATATGAAAATAAAACAATTGATTAATTCATTCATCATAGTTAAACAAGAATTCTCTTCCAAAAAAGAACCAGAGAAACCATTTATTTATCAGAGTGGGTTTTTCTGGGGACACAAATTAAAGTTCCTCTAACTGAGTAGATTAATGCTTATGGCTTTTCTATACAGGTCAAAGACAAATAAATTCCTAAAGTATCCACAGACTTCATGAATTTTTTGGCAAAGCCTTGCATGTATGTACATTATTCTGGGAAGGGAGAGCAAAATTTATATTTTTATTTGTTTTGAAAAATGTCCATTATTAATATTAATATGTAATGAATTGTTTAATATGAGGCAGATATGGTGCTAAATGCTTTGCATTGTTTAATTCATATAGTTCTTAAAATAAGCAAGTTAAAAGGGACTATAACTAAGCACCTTAAATAGTGAAGGAAAATCAGATGGACTTTTCATTTCTTTTTCTTTTAATTTCTTAAGTCATATAGAACAAGACATCATAATTTCTTAAAACCATCACCATCTTATATTTTACAGTTTTATTCTTTGGAGAAAGATGTGGGACAATAACATTGTGAATACAGAATATCTATATACATTTAAACTTACAGATACAACAAACTCTTTGTGTTCCTTAAAATATTTAATTACATACTTTCTGAGACAAAAGGGAAGTGTTCATAGCTGGCTGCATTTTATGTAGTTATGTCCACTCTCCAATACTTGTCTATCTCACTCATTAACTGGATGCAGAACAGGAATTCACTACTTAAGGTCAATAATCAACCTATTGCCTAGCCACTCACAGTTCTATCTTAATCTATGGTATGAGAATTTCCCCCTCATATACTAATCCAATATATGCTGGGGCTTGAGACTACCAAAGGGTATACAAAATAGGAGGACAGCAAGTCACAATCCATTTGCACTCATGCTAGAAATTTTCCTTTTTAAAACATTTCTCTTTAGCAAAAAAAAGGGTCCTTATCTCCATACATATAGCCTTAAAATAGGCCTTATGAACTATTTAAGAGAGTAGATAATGGAATGTTTCACTCAACATTTCTATGTGATCCAATTAATGACTAAATTTTCTATTTGGATTATTTGCACATAAGCAAACCTGGAACGAAAACTCTTTCATTCATTCATTTCACAACAGACATAGAACCCACAAGATTGTAAATTGCTCATATCACAACATGGCCCCACAAATATTCTTATATGTCCCTCAAAATTCAAATTATGTATCTCTATTCTTACTACTTATTCTCATTAGAGAACAATTTTGCAGATATTATATGTTGGAAAATTATATGTATATATTTAAAATCTGTTACTATCTTCATTTATAACTCTAGATTCTTGTGGGAATGGAAGCAAAGCTTTGTTAGATTTTTTATTTAAGTTTTCATAAATGTAGGTTAGGTCAATTCAAAACTGTACAAATATCATGGGACATTTGTGAGCTTGTTTTGGTGAAAGGCATTATGCTTTTGACATTAAAAAGCAAAGATTTAGAGCAGACTTTTTTTCTCCAATCATCTTAAAAGAGAAGCTAGTGATTTAAAGCAAACCCAGTTTTTTGTACCAGTTTTGAAAATTATGACTCAAACTTGGAAAGTTAAATCTGATGAAAGATACTTGGGAATGTGAGTCACTGATTGAGTTGTGCTGATTCAAAACTTTTGTGTACCCCAGAAAAGCCATGTTCTTTAATCCTGGCTAATATTGTTGGGTGAGATAATTTTGATTAAGTTGTCTTCATGGAGATGTGACTTGTCCAATTGTGGGTGGTTACTTTTGATTAGGTGATTTCCACGAAGATGCGTCACCACCCATTGAAGATGATGTTGCCTGCTAGAGCTCCTTAAGAAAGAATCATTTTGGAAAAATCTTTAGACCCCACATAGCCAGAGACCTTTGGAGATGGAGAAGGAAAATGTCCCTGGGGAAGTCAGTAAGAGAAGAGAAAGATAGCAGATGCCAGCCATGCGCCTTTCCAGTTGAGAGGGGTGTCCTGAAGCCAAAGACCCCAACAGATGCCAACCATGTGTCTTCCCAGCTGGCAGAGCTCTTTTGGGTGGCATCAATCTTTCTTGAGTGAAAGTAATCTCTTGTTGGTGCCTTAATTTGGACATTTTCATGGCCTTATAACTGTAAACTTGCAACTTAATGAATTCCCTTTGTAAAAGCCATTCCATTTCTCATATATTGAATTCCAACAGCTTAAAAACTAATACAAAACTCTGGGATCTATCCTGTAACTACTCATTGAAGAGTGGTTTGAAAACTGTTGCTTTTTTCTTTCTTTGCTTTGTATATATGTTGTATTATATAATAAAAAAAGTTTTTTAGAAAGAGCAATTAAAGGCACAGTGACAATTAAACATGATCCATGATACTGTACTGGATTTAATAATGGAGAAGGAAAAGGCTTAAAGGGGCATTATTGTTACGTATTTTGAAAAATTGGGATTAAATTGTGTTTTAAATTCATTTAAGTTGATAACTATTTTTAAGGTGGTTACATAGTTGAATATCCTTGTTCTGAGAAAATGTACATGAAAATATTAAGCAATGAAGAGCATGATGTATACAACCTACTCTCAAATATTTATAGGATAGAAGATACATAGATAGATAGATAGATAGATAGATAGATAGATAGATAGATAGGAAGGAAGGAAGGAGGGAAGGAAGGAAGGAAGAATGATATGGGAAAATGTTAAAGCTGGTGGATCCGAGCAACTGTGTGTGGGTATGTTGACATTTTCTTTATGGATTTTATATTATTTTTGCAACTGTCTTGTAAGTTTGAAATTATTTCAAAATAAAAACTTAAGGAAAAAACTAATATAATCCCTAATCACCAAACCGGTGGGAGGTAAAGTTTATCATTAATCTATAGAAAGCATAAGTCCTGAAAGTTTACAGAAAGGAAAAGTATATATTTTTAAACCCAAAATTTAGCTAGATAATATTTTTCCAAATGTTTAATAAACACGTCTGAATCATGATATATATGTGGCTGCATATATTTTTTTTACAAATGTATACAGTTATAAATATATATTTTCCTTTTTAAAAACCATTCCATTTCTGGTATCTTGCATTCTGGAAGCTGAACAAACTAAAACACTGATATTTTTTAGAGTTTATTGCAGAAATTAAGCTTTGTTTATCATTGAGTCTCTTATTTTGCAGATGGCAATTTCATTTCATTTGCCCTTGATAAGACATATTTGCAATAATCTCTAGCTCATTAAGTATTCAGCAGAAAGTTTATGGACTTTCTCATAAAGATGATTAAAAGCCTTTGGGAAGCTAAATGCTGAAGCATGAACTTTATTTGAAAAGTAATTTGAGAGTTTCATGCTGATTTCTGTTCACTAATTGTACTTACAGTCAACAGTCATGGTCATAAGATGAGTGCAGATGTCAGATATGGAAAAGCAATATTTCACTTATTAGTTACTGCAGTATCAGGTTAAGTGGGGTATTTACAATTTGATTAAGGAACCAGAGGTTAAACTCATGAGAGGAATGCATGAAGTGAGTGATAAATTTGCATTCTACAAAACAAACACCAAGTAAATACACAACACATATCTTTACACATACATATTAAAAGATAATCAGGTACTCAAAGATACAGCAGTAACTTATGGAGTTTTAAAACAAAATAACATGAGGTTTGAAAATTTAAATATTGAAGATCTAGGTGGAAATAATTCAGACTGAATTATGTTCATAGCAAACCCAGGAAAATTTCTAAGGTATGGGAAAGCTTTGAAATCTCAAGACAGACAGTAATTTTCTTCTTAAATGTCTGAGTAATTCATCTTTATTTTATATTGGATAAAGATGGTTTTGCTATATTTTATTCTGCATTTATATTTTAAAATTTCTTCAAATGTATTACTTTGTTCTGAAAGCTCTCCATTATCAGTAACTCAAGAAGCATTGTGACAAGATTTCCTGAATTAAAATGCACTATTCATCTTTAATTAGAATCTATGAAAATCAAAATATTTAGTTTTCAACCTGTGATATTTTGAGTATTAAATGTGTAAAATAAGTTACCAGAATCATTCATTATCACTAGATTCCTGCCTTCAATGAATGATTAGGTTGGTAAAGTTTATCATGAAGTCCAGGAGGAAATTTAGTTTTCAGATAACATAAAAAATAGAAGTCAATGTCACAAATTTATCTTTAAAAGATATATGTTAGCTATGATTTTTTTCTCCTTTAAAAGCATGAGCTTCCAATTTAAGGTATTTATTTCTTGCATCACTTATGGATGATATGTGTCAGGCAATGTTTCTAATACATATTCTGCCACTAATGTTCAATTGAATTATAAAATAAGCAGAAAAGGGGAAACAACTTACAGAGGATGGGATTTATATTATTATATATTTTCAGTGTCCTATGAAATATCACTCAGTGGTTTTTCCTGAATCAGACAGAAGCCATAACCTCAGAAAAAAATGACTTCTTAAATTCAGTATTGAGTGATCAGGAAACATTGATGATCCAGGTATGATATCATGCAGATAAAATTAAATTGGGAAGATATTATATGAAATTAAAAATTCTTCAAAAACTTAATAAACCTACCAACATATAAAGCCTAAAATCATTTCTATAGAAAACTTCAGAGTGCTTGGGGTTTAAATATGATGAATAACTGAACTTGGTTCAAAGTCCCAAGACCTTTAAGTACCTAAATTGCAAATAATCCATTAACCCAAGCAATGATAAATGAGAATGACCTTTGTATTTTTGACTTTGCTATGGGAAGAGCTAGAAGGATTAAAGATTTGTTTGAAACTTTATCAAATATTCACCATTTCTTGGTCATATAATGGGTTTGAGAACAAAATATGAGTTATTGGAGCATACTGCTTGTGTTGTGTTTATCAGAAACAATATTTAATGGATGTTAAGATATATCAAGGTGTCTTGGCTTTGGGTATATGTCAGCTACATGACAGAAACATATTTTCATGAGCTGTTAAGAATCTCCTTTAATATGAAATATGAAAATTCACAGCATTATTGAAAAAAATATGGGTATGTGTATGTGTGTTGCATAAGTAGAGGCCTTAATTGCTCCCAATGAGAGATTGTGTTCACATAAGCATATTCTTTAATTTTTCTTACCTGTACTATAGCCTCTAACAAAAAATAAAATCACTAAAGCTTTCCACTAGGTCTATGTTGAATGAAGCAAATCTTTTCATAGTGTATTTAAAAAGAAAGCAGTATGTAATTAACATTGCTTTTAGCTATTTTTAGCCTCCTTCCTGACCACCAGTGAAATCTAATGAAATAATCATCACTGTGTGTATTAGTTAGGGTTCTCTAGAGAAACAGAATCAACAGGGAACACTTGCAAATATAAAATTTATGAAAGTGTCTCACGTGACTGTAGGAACGCAGAGTCCAAAATCCACAGGGCAGGCTGCGAAGCTGATGACTCCAATGGATGGCCTGGATGAACTCCACAGGAGAGGCTCACCAGCCAAAGCAGGAATGCAACCTGTCTCCTCTGAGTCCTCCTTAAAAGGCTTCCCATGATTGCATTTAGCATCACTAATTGCAGAAGACACTCCCCTTTGGCTGATTACAAATGGAATCAGCTGTGGATGTAGCTGACGTGATCATGACCTAATCCTATGAAATGTCCTCATTGCAACAGACAGGCCAGCACTTGCCCAATCAGATGAACAGGTACCACAACTTGGCCAAGTTGACACCTGTCCCTAACCATGACACTGTGCTAGTTTGAGAGTGTTGTGTACCCAAGAAAAGCCATGTCATTTAGTCCTAATTCAATATCAAAAGGCAGACTTCCATTTGATAGGATTATCTCTATGGGGGGTGTGGTGCTCCCAGTTGTGGGTGTGGCTTTTAATTAGATTATCTCCATGAAGACATGTTGTACCTAATTGTGGGTGTGGCCTTTTGATTTGAGTGAAATGTGACTCCACATTTTCAAGGTTGGTTTTGATTAGTTTACTGGAGTCCTTTAAAAGAGGAATCATTTTGGAGAAAGCTTAGAGCAAATGTAGATGCTTGGATAATAGTTGCTTCAGACATGGCAGAGACACAGATATATGGAGATGCTTGGAGTGCTGACAGAGGGAGCAGATACCTAGACATGGGCAGAGCCCATCATACTCTGCCATGTGCCTTCCCATTAAATACTAATCAAGCCTGAACCCACAGTTGTGTCCCAGAGAAGCTAAGTGAAGGCCCACAAACACTGAATGAATAATGCCCACATCAAACAGGCTGAAAGCAATGGAATCCAGAAGCAAGGGAAAACACAATGCCAGCCATGTGCTTTCCCAGCTGACAGAGATGTTCCAGGACCTTTCTTGAGTGAAGGTATCCTCTTGATACCTTCTTGATAGTGCCTTAATTTGGACATTTTCATGGCCTTAAGAGTGTAAACTTGAAACTTAATGAATTCCCTTTGTAAAAGCCATTCCATTTCTGGGAAATTGCATTCCAACAGCTTAACAAATTAATAAAATCACAAATCACACACCTGCAAGTGAGAGAGAAAGCTTATCATTAACTTGTAGAAAGCATAAACCCTGAAGGCCTACAGAAAGAAAAACTATACATTTTTAATCACCAAATTTAGCTAGATATGTGTTCTAGTTTGCAAAATCTGCCAGAATGTGATATACTAGAAATGGAATGGCTTTTTAAAAATGGGATTTATTAAGTTGCAAGTTTACAGTTCTAAGGCTGTGAAAATATCCACATTAAGGTATCAACAAGAAGTTATCTTTATTCAAGAAAAGCTGATGAAGTTCAGGGTTTCTCTCTCTCAGAGTAGCCATGATTATACATTTCAAATACTATAAACTGCTGTATGTTTGTTATTCACCTAATTCTGTGTTTTCACCTTTAAAAAATGTTATTATTCACATTAATATAATTAGTTTGACTTGTAAATATAGTAAGACCATTTATATTGAGGAACTAGGGAAGGATCACTCACTAGATTCAGGATCAGAGTTGCCATCCCCTTCAGTGCGGTTGTTGGTTGCAGCAAGTTCAAAATTCTCCTCCTGAGGATAGCCAAGGGACAAGGGAAGGGATATGCTGGGAAGATTATCCACATTACTGTCTCCCAGTTCACCATCACTAATGCTTTCCTGGGAGACTTCTGGTAGGTGAAATGTGACATGCCGCTGGGACTGAAAGGAGGAGGAAAATTACAGTTATCATCTAAATAATTGTTTAATACATCCAATTTAGAAAAACTATTATTTCAGTTATCTGGGGAAGCTACATTATTTTGAGTTGTGAACAATTTCAAGCTTTTGTGAACAGGCATCTTTGTGTGCAAACCTGCTTCAACTGACAACAGAGTTGCTTCTATAATATTTTGTCAACAAGGAACATCCAGATGCAACATGAAAAAAAGCAGGTGGCTGAAAGCCATTTATAGATATCTGAGTTCAATGGAAATGCTGATCATTATTTGAACATGAATTTATTTAGCTACTACTTGAGAATAATTCATTTTTTTAGTAAGCATGGACAAACATAAGATAATTTTATTACTATATCATTAAGAGTCTGGTGGACAGTAAATAATAACATGAATTTATTCAATCATGTAGGCTTAGGATTTATAGTACAAATCATCTTTTAGAAAAATGTTAGAGGCAAGATTTTGAATGGGAAATCTTTAAATCGATTGTACTGTAAAAAGAACCATGTGTATGTGTGTACACATGTGTGTATGTATGTGTGTACGATTTTGGAGTAAAAATGAATATGTTCTGTAACCATTAACTAAATATCACCTTTATCTTAGAATGCTAAGCACTTAACATTCAGTTGAAGTCCAGCTACAATACAATTGACTGCAACAAGGCCTCCTGTAGGCCAAAGTTGAGTTGATGCAAAATCCATATGTAATTATATAACATGGATAAGAGTGGAGGGTAATTTTGAAAGCAAATCATATATAATTCTAAATAGTAATTATAGCCAGATATAAAAATTTAGGTACAAGTCAAACTATAGTGGTGAAGCATTTGGTTACCAAAAAATAGTTGTTCCTGACATCCAGTAAGGATGATGTCTCCACTAGATGTAACAATATTTTGGTTTGCAGCATTGCTAAGTGTAGTAACTAATCTCCAAAGATAGCTTCTGCAATGGATCATTAGTATTCAAACACATATGTAGTCCCCTCCCACATGAATATTGGCTGTGCCTCTGTAATCAAAATAAAGTTTTTGCCTTGCTCCCTTGGAATATTCACTCCAGTGGAAACCAGCTGCATAAATCTGACTAATAGGGGACTACCATGGTGTGAGGAAGCTCAAGCTAGTCATGTTGAAAGACTGAATAAAAGATAGCATAATGCCAAGACAAGCAGCTATTTCACCCTTCCAAATCTAGAGTTTAGATATATATGTGAAGAATTTATTTTGAACATTCCAGCTGATGGCCTTGATTGAGCCATTTGAGCAATCTCCAGACCTTTGAGTCACCCCATTTAAAGTCAGGAAAGACAGATTCCCTGCTGTGCACTATCCACATTTCTGACATGCAAAATCATAAATATAATTGGTTCTTATTTTATGCCCTAAATTTTAAAGATGGATTTCTAAGTAGCAATAATTCAATTAATATACTAAACATTGATAGCATGAAAGATGTAATTTAGAGATAACAATTTAAGAGGCCCCATTTATTCACATCAAAGGTCAAATGAGCTTAGGTACCTAGGTATTTCCATGACAGAATTATATACTTGTGCAACTTCAGGTTTGACAGCTAAACATTTTTTCAGATGGAAATATGAAAAATTGTAATATCAAATTGAAACTGATCAAAATGCACTATGGATTCCGTGCGGGAGATGTGGGTTCAATTCCAAGATCATCCACCCCCGCAAAAAAGCACTATGGAAATATAATCGATGTATATAATATTTAAATAGCTTACTTGAGCCCTCTTTAGCTTTATGAGCACTAACCATATATTAAATTATTAATAAAGTATAAACATGAGTAATATATGTAATATATTAATATGCAACACCATGCAATATACTATATCTTATGGAATACATTTATGATCATAGCATCACTTACTTTATTGAGAAAGATCCTGTGAGTTTTCTAAATGTAACTGATGCAGTCATCCAGGACTCTCAGGACCTGTTAGAGGGATTAACTGGGGGTGTTGATTGGGGTAATTCCTAGAAAAATCAATCTTAGCTGTAACTAAGCTGAATAAAATTTTAAAAACTGCTGGGACACAGAATATTAGGAATCCCATAAAAAGTTGTTATTAAGTTTGACTGTGACTTATGATCATGCCTTTCACAAGAACAAATGAGGGCGATGAACCAAAAACTATGTATTTGCCCTGTTAAATAAGGTGCTCTGTTTCCCTTTATTTATGTCATCTCTCTGTTGTTCTAGTATTTTATATTATTTATCTAAGATAATAAAGCTTGGCTCTACATTTACATAACCAATAACATAACATTTGTAGTTATCACCAATCTAGCAAGCAGGCAAATCAAGTGAGACCTTCAAATGTACCAGAAACAGAGATCAGTTTTGTAGTATAAATATAGTTATGAAGTCAAAGATATGACTCCAAATAGAGTCAAGGAAAAGGTTTTTTAGAGCATAAACAAGAAAAAAAGATAATTCTTCTAGTAATCAAAAGTGGAGGGGCAGGAAAGCTAAATCAAAATTAGAAATTCTCACTAGAGGAAGTTAGCAAAACAATGGGTCTCCTTACAGAAGTAAAAATCAGAAAGAAATCACACGTCTGGCACATTATTTGTGGGTAGAATTTTTAAGTTATAAATCATGCAAATGATGGTTCCAAAAATGTTCATGGTGGTGACTATGCAACTATGTGCTGATATTGTGAACCATTGATTTTATACTTTGGATGGGCTGTATGTGTGTGAAGATATCTCAATAAAAATATTTTTAAAATAATAAATCATGCAAATGGAAGTTTAGACACTGGAGAAAATGTGCATCTCTTTATCTTTACTAGGATATAAGAGTAAATTGTTTCTTAGTACTCCTAAGCATTAGTAGAGAAAAAATTATTGTGTTTTAGGGCTTTAATATTAATGGATCAGTATTGACTAGAGTTGTGGTTAATAGGATGATTTTTTCCCTTAAAAAATCAAGGTAATAATGTATGTATTTAACCTTCTTTTACCTCAATATTATTTTAAATAGCAAACTCAGTACTGTTACTTCCAAGAAGAGAAAACATCTTAAAAATAAGTATACTTTTTCTGTTTGTTGTGCAGAGTATCTTAAGATAAAACTGTGGTGGGGCTTTGATGTTAGAAAAAAGACTGTAAAACAGTAGGTACTCAATAGCTGTGTTGAATTGAATGTTGAGTAGCAGGACTTAATTCTGAATCTGTTTGGATTGCTTAGTCATTCTTAGTTTGTGATTTTAAAACAAAAAATAGATGGAATACTTCTAAAAGCTCAGAAACTACCTAAACACACTGGCCAACAATAAAGGCAAGAAAATAGCCAATGTATAATTCAGGCTTAAATACCAGGATTATAAGATAATGATGACAAAATTGTAAACCATATTAAGGAGGGAATAATATTAATAAAAGATGTAAATATTTTTAACATTTCTTAATTGTGAAATATAACATATATAGAAAAAAGCAATATATTTAGAAGTGCATTACAACAAGTAGTTATAGAAGAGATTTCAGATTTTGGTATGTGATATGGTTCCACAATTTTAGATTTTTACTTCTAGCTGCTCCAAGACACTGGATACTAAAAGAAACAGCAATATAATGATTCAGCAGTCATTCTCATTAGTTAAATCCTACTTTCTCTGTTATAACCCCTCCTTCTCCTTTGATCTTTCTCCAAATCTTTAGGGATTTTGAATTTTGCCTATAATAAGTTTTTCCTGTTGGAAAAGGTTATCAATAATGTGGGATAGAAGGATGGAAGTGGTTTATGCTCTGGTGAAGCTGGCCAGCCCGGGTTACAGGACTTATCAGGCCTAGGAACCCATCTGGAGGTTGCACATTTCTGGAAAATAATCATAGCCCATGGAAACTTTGTAGAGTTTCAAATAAAACCCTACATGCTCCTTGGGGTTTCCAGGAATTGTTTTGATTGGTGGTTGCAAACCTTGGTAAGTAGTAATATCTAGCTGAATATCTAGCCTACAGAATTGTCTCTCAACTTTGCTTGAACATTCTCAGCCACTGATACCTTATTTTGTTGCAATTCTTTCCCCTCTTTCTGTTAGGAAGGCATTGTTGATCCCATGGTACCAGGGCCTGGCTCATCCCTGAGATTCATATTCCATGGTGCCAGGGACTTTCACCCCTGGATGTCATGCCCTACATAGGGGGGAAGGTAATGACTTTACTTGCAGAGTTGGGCTTAGAAAAAAGATGTATATTTAAACCAACAGCCACATGTCATTGCTATTGATGAGTATACAAATGGTACATTTGCTATGGAATGGTCTCTAGATGTGAGAATATATAGCTTTCAGATAAACTCTCATACAATGTCATTTTCTGAATGACCAAAATAAAAAAACAGAAAATGAGTTTGGAGTGCCTTCTGAACTCATTCCCACAACTATTATGTAATTTATCTCCTGTACTTACATGATTATGTGTTTCAGGTTGATTTTTCAAATGTTATTTACTTTCCTACAAAACTACATATATTGGTATATAATTTTTATATATTTCCCTCATACTTTAACAACAAATACTAAACAATAATAAATATGAACATGTATAACATGTATTTTGCATAATCAATTACACAATTCCATGTAAAATAAGATGAAACATACATGCTATTACTTTTCTGTTCAAGTTGGTAAAGAAAATACTCTAATATTAAAGACAAAAAATAAATGAAGTTACAGTTTCATTTTTTAATTTACATTTTCTAAAGATGAAAGAAAAATATATCTTTTAAATTATTGTTTATTTCATCACTGTTCTAGTCTATTAGCTGGCAGAATGCAATATACCAGAAACAGCATGGCTTTAAAAGGGGAATTTAAGTTGCAAGTTTATAGTTCTAAGACCAAGGAAATGTCCCAATTAAAACAAATCTATAGAAATGTTCAATCAAAGGCAGTCAGGGAAAGATAACCTTGGTTCAAGGAGGCTGATGAAGTTCAGGGGTTTTCTCTCAAGTGATAAAGCATATGGCAAACACAGTCAGGGCTTTTCTCTTGGCTGGAAGGGCACATGGTGAACACAGTATAATCTGGTAGCTTTCTCTCCTGGCTTCCTGTTTTATGAAGCTCCCTGGGAGGTGTTTTCCTTCTTCATCTCCAAAGGTCACTGGCTGGTGGTCTCTCTGCTTCATGATGTTGCAGCATTCTCTGCTCTCTCTGAATCTCTTCGCTTTCTCTCTTGTCTTTCTCTTTTATAGGATTCCAGTAAACTAATCAACACCCACCTAAATGGGTAGAGACCTGTCTCTACCTAATCCAGTTTAACAATCACTCTTGATTGAGTCACATCTCCAGGGGGATGATCTAATTACATTTTCAAACATACAGTACCGAACAGGAATTAGAAGAAATGGCTGCCTTTACAAAATGGGATTAGGATTAAAACATAGCTTTTCTAGGGTACATAAACATTTTCAAACTGACACAATCATTTTTCAACATTCCTATAATAACATATTCCCTCCAAGTATAAAATATATATTATAACACATTACATATTTGAACAGGATTGGTACCTAAAGTTCACTAATTTTTTACCAAATACTTATTGGGAGTCTGCTATGTCCAAAGATGACTTTAGAATCCAGTCCCTTCTGCAAGGTGAATATCTACTATACCAAATTAATCATTTATTTTTTAGGTATGAGTTATGAAGGATAACACAATATTTAAGGAAAATATAGACATTGCATCACATAGCTTGCTTTTTTATAGGAGCTAAGATGTAGGAAGATTAAGAGAAGAAAAGGTTCATTGAAAAAATAGTTACATAATTCTTTAGTTATAATTTTAAGATAAATGTTATGAAGGATAAGAAAAGGACATTTGGCAAGAAATATATGATACCAGCAGTAAAGAAGCCATTCTTAAAGTATGTATCATGCATTTAGGGAAGAGTATATTTGAAATAAAAATAAGACTTTCTTGTCAGAGAGTTTTGGTAACAAAATTTCATAATAAACTAGGAATTCTAGTGAATGAGTAAAGGTTTAAATTACATGGGTGATTTTTTTTCAATACATTATTTCAATAATGATGTCATTGGACAAGAAGAATAATGTTTCTCCCCTTCATTTGGTATCAGATTCATTCAGTGAACTTTAAAAAATGCATGTGCTTGAACTCCATCTGCATGAAATTTATTTTAACACAAGTATCTGTAGTTTATAAAAACTCTCCAGGTGATTTCAATATTTAGAGTTGAGAGACATTTGTTTGGAAGCTTCCCAGATTATTTCCAGCTCAAGTAAGAACCCATAATTAATACCATAATTAATAAATGGAAATGCATGTGCATGTGCATGTGTGTGTGTGTTTGTGTATGTTGGGTGAAAAGAAAGTGTTGGAGAGTGAGATGTATTATATGATTTACTTTTTCTTTTTTCTTATTAGGGAAATTTTCAGTTTACAAAATAATTATACATAAAATACAGGATTCTCATACACCAGCCCACCACTAACACCTTGCGTTAGTGTGGAACATCTGTTACAATTGCTGATAGCACATTTTAAAAATTATATTAAAGTCCCTGGTTCAACTTAGGGGTCACTGTGTTGTGTAGTTTCAAGGATTTTTAAACATATTTTTATTCTGCTAGCATATATGCAATCTAATATTTCCCCTTCTAATCATATTCACATATATATTTCAGTGCTGTCAATTGTATTCGCAATGTTATACTATCATCTCCACCATGCACTACCTAAATATGTCTATCATACCAAATAGGTAACTCTACATTTTAAGCCTTAACTTCCTATTCTCTATCCTTACCTGTCCCCTGGTAACCTATAGTCTAGATTCTGACTCTATGAGTTTGCTTATTCTAATTACTTCAAATAAGTAAGACAATAAAATAGGTACGATTTTGTGTCTGGCTTATTTCATTCAACATGATATCTTCAAGGTTCATCCATCTTGTTCCATGTATCAGGACTTCATTTCTTCTTATAGCTGAAAAATTTTCCTTTGTACATATATACCACACCTTATTTATCCATTCATTGATTGAAGGACACCTGGGTTGTTTACATCTTTTAGAAACTGTGAATAATGCTGCTATGAACATTGATGTGCAAATATCTTTGAGTCCTGCTTTCAAATCTCTTGGGTAATATATACCTAGTAAATTGTATGATTATCCTGTAGTCCACTTTCTAGAATGTAAAGTTATTTGCTTTGGTAGATAATAGTGGCATTGTTCAGGGAAATCATATAACTGAAATTCTCTTTCTCTATGCATTTGTTTTCTCATTAGCCCTCTTTCTCTTAGTCTTTGTATATAGAACCTCTGATGAAAAGTGAAAAGGAAAAATTTTAGTCCTGATCATCTCTATTGCACAGACATAATCTAAATGCCACACTGATTCACTGATTTTTTCACTCACGTTCATAAAGCATATATGTATGATTTACGACAATCACCCTATTGTTTATTAGTACTAAATGTACTTATTGGAGGAACACTGAAATAATCAACACTTTATTCTTCAAAAGTAGATGGTTTCACAAAAGTATGGAAAACATTCAGCTTTCTAGAGATTTTCAGTTTAAAATTACTTAATAAACCCTTGCATTCTTGTAC
The DNA here is from genome assembly GCF_023851605.1 of Tamandua tetradactyla. Taxonomy (NCBI): domain Eukaryota; kingdom Metazoa; phylum Chordata; class Mammalia; order Pilosa; family Myrmecophagidae; genus Tamandua; species Tamandua tetradactyla. The sequence continues at coordinate 81,195,940 of NC_135353.1, forward strand.
ATAAACTAACTGAAACATTGTCAGTAGTTTGGTGATTATATAAGCAAGTGCTTACAATAAAAATATATAACATTAATTTACAATTTTGAGAATCATCAACAAAGCATCTGCTAGGACCCTTTCTATATTCATCTAGTCCAGGATTGACACATACTTCCTGTAAAGGAGCAAATGAGGAAAAATATATATGCGTGCCATATGCTCTCTGTAACAACCACTCAAACCTGCTGTTGCAGTGCAAATACAGCCACAAGCAATAAGGACATGAATGGATATACCCATGTTCCAATGAAACTGCTTTTAAGTAAATTGAGATTTGAATTTTATAGAGGTTTATGAGTCACAAAATGTTATTATTTGAGTTTTTTCAACAATTTAAAAGTGTAAAATGTATTCTTTGTTGGTGGGTTGCATTAAAATATACAGAGGGTTTGGCCACAAGGGGTTGTAGTTTGTAGATATTTGATCTAGAAGACTAATTTTGTCAGTCCAGCAGAACTGATTTCACTCTTTTCTATTTAAGAAGGTAAAGCTGAGGAGGAGGGGCAAGATGGCAGAATAGTGAGGTGTGGAATTTAGGTTCTTTTCCTGTGCAGCTAGTAAATAACCAGGAACTGTACAGAACAACTCTTGTGGGAACATCGTGACTAGCTGCAGAGGCCAGAACCCATCACCTATGGGCACAGCAGTCTGGTTCCCTGAGGGGAAGTGAAACAAACTTTACTAGCACCAAGGGGAATAGCTCAACCAAGTTCCAATTTCAGAATTAATGAACAAATTCTGATTACATAAAACAAGCTCCAAGCACAGAAAAGCACTGAAGTAACCAAGCACTAAAGGAACCAAGAGTTTCCATCCCAGCAGAGTGGAGGAGTGGTTGACAGTAAAAAATAAATATAAAAACCAGGGGCTTTTTTAGTTGGACAGTAAAAAAATACTGGAGCTGAACCCTAAGAAAAGGTGACATATATAGCTAAAAATATCTTGAGAAAGTAAAATAAGGTGGGAGGTCTCATATTACCTTACATTAAAGCATATTGCAAAGCTACAGTGGTGAAAATAGCATGATATTGGCATAAAGATAGACATACTGATCAATGAAATCAAATTGAGTGTTCACAAATAGACCTTGCCATCTATGGACAATTTATTTTTGATGAGGTGGTCAAGCCAACCCAGCTGGGACAGAGCATCTTATTCAATAAATGGAGTCTGGAGAACTGATGTTCATATACAAAAGAATGAAAGAGGATTGATATCTCACACCTTATACAAAAATTAACTCAAAATGAATGAGAGACCTACACATTAAAATTAAAACCATTAAACTTTTAGAAGAAAATGTGGGGAAATATCTTATAAATGTTGTGATAGGCGGTCATTTCCTAGACCTTACACTCAAACCACAAGCAATGAAAAAAGAAATAGATAAATGGGATCTCCTCAAAATTAAACACTGTTGTGCATCGAAGAGCTTTGTCAGGAAAGTAAAAGCACCCTATGCAAAGGGAGACAATTTTGGAAACCACATATCAGAAAAGGGTTTAGTATCCAAAATATATAAAGAGATTCTGCAACTCAACAATAAAAAGACAAAAATCCATTTAAAAACTGGGCAAAAAGTCATGAATAGACACTATTCAGAAGATGAAATATAAATGGCTACAATGCACATGAAAGGATGCTCCACTTGTTATTAGGGAAATCCAAATCTAAACCACAATAAGATATCATCTTATACCCATTAGAAAGGCCATTATTAAAAAAAAAACAGAAAATGAGACATGCTGGAAAGGATGTGGAGAAAAAGGCACATTTATCTACTGTTTGTGGGGATGTAAAATGGTACAACCACTCTGGAAAGCAGTTTGGCTGTTCTTCAGGAATCTAAGTATAGAATTGACATGTGATCCAGTCATCCCATTACTAGGTACATAGTCAGAGGAACTGAAGGCAAGGACACAGACATTTGCACACTGATATTTATAGCAGAATTATTTATGATTGCCAAAAGATGAAAACAGCCTAAATATCCATCAATGAGCAAATGGCTAAACAAGCTGTGCTGTAAAACATACAATAGAATATTATACAACTGTAAGAACGAATAAAGTCATGAAATATTTAACAACATAAATGATCTTTGAGGACATTATGACAACTGAAATAAGCCAGAAATAAAATGCAAATACTGTATGATCTCATAATATGAACTAACATTAATGTGTGAACTTTGGGAATTAAACTTAAGAACACAGGTTATCAGAAGATAGAAATAAGTTAGAGATTGGACATTTGGTGTTGAAGGAATACAGATTGTGCAACAGGACTAATTGTAAAAATTCAGAAATGAATAGCAAAGAACTAGCTGATGGTGTGTAATTATATCAGTACAATGAATGAAGGTATGTGACTATGATTGAGGGAGAAGGGCTGGGGGCACATATGAAACCAGAAGGAAAGATAGAGGACAAAGACTGAGCAGATATAACTTAGGAATCCTTAGAGTGGACAATGATGGTGGTTAAATGTACAAATATAAAAACATTTTTGCATGAAGGAGAACAAATGAATGTTAACATTGCCAAGTGTTGAAAATGGGATGAGATACAGAAAAAAGTACAGTCAATGTCAGTAGGGTCTATAGTTAACAGGAACATTATGGCATGCTTCCTCTGAATGTAACAAAAGCATTATGCCAAAAATAAATATCAACAAGTAGGGGGTATGAGGAAAAGGTATGGATTCTTTCTGGAAGAAAAGGAAATGTCTTCATATAGATTATGGTGGTGAAAGCATTTCTATTTATTTAGAATGGATTCTATGATGTGTGAGTAAAACTGTTTAAAAACAACAGAGAGTGTGTGAGCCATGGTGGGTCAGCAGACAGATTTCCTGCATACCATGCCAGAGATCCAGGTTTGATTCCCAGTGTCTGCCCATGCAAAAAACAAAACAAAAAACAAAAGAGAGGAACAAGTGCTAGAAAAAATGTGAAGAAAGAGAGTATGTGCCTATTCACAGTTGGTAAGGAAGCTGAGAAGTACAACCCCTCTGGAGGGCAATGTGGTGGTTCCAGAGGTGGCTAGGTATGTACCTGGAGGAACTGAGAGTGAGGATCTGAATGGATGTTTGCACTCTGGTGTTTATGGCCACAATGTCCTGATTTGCAATGGATGGAGGTGGCCTAAGGGTCAAAAGACTGAGGGAAGGAAGGGAAAGTGATGGTGTTTGCACACAATTGACTACTGAAAGACTTTAAGAAGGAATGAAACTGTGAGGCATGCAACTAGGTGAATGAAACTTAAAGACAATGTGTTTAATGAAATGGTAGAAAATAAAGGACAAATGTTATCGTGTCTCACTCATGTGGACTATCAGACGCAAACTCAGAGAATTAAAATCAAGAACCTGGGTTATCAGGTTGGCACTCATTTCAACTGGTCCTGGTTTGTAAGTTCTTACAGCAGTCAAATATATTCAGGAGCTGTAATTTTTACTTTTAAATTCTGAGATATTGAGCTATTTGTGTATAATCTGGCCATTCCCTGAAACTCGGTGTATGTGTTCACAACACCTGAGTCTCTGAGATAGAGCATTGAAGCTATGAAAATGAGCCTTACTCCATACAGCAACTGTTTAAAAATTTGAAAAAGTGATCAGACTTTGACTAAAGATATGAATGAAGCTGATTTGGATAGCACTAAGGTAAATTAGAATACAGGGCAAACTATGATATGGTCCATGTTTAAAACTTCAATTTCTATATGAGACCAAAGGAAGGAATGTTTACTTACTGCAAAATTTATATTTTGGGTAGTGTATAACCTAATGTAACTTGTACATCAGTTTATTTGAACACCATAATTACATAAAATAATGAATAGGGTGTCAGATCTTGTGGATTTATACAGATTAGTGTGATGCCCTGATATATCTCAGAGTAATTAGGGCAGAAAATTTAAAAAAAGTATTTGCAAAGTCCCCTTGTGGGGCTGGGGGAAAAGAGGAAATATTAAGCTTCCCCATTTGGGGAATTTCTGATATTCTCACATAGTAGCGACAACCAACTCAATAGGGTGAGCCTTTGATCTTGGGTCTGACCCTATGAAACTTATCCCTGCAAAGAAGAAGCTAAGCCTGCTTGTAATTATGCCAGAGTCACACCCAGAGAACCTCTTTTTTTTGCTCAGATGAGGCATCTCTGTCTAAGCCAACTTCGTAGGTGAACTCACTGCCCTATGTGGGATAAGATCCCAAAAGGTGTAAATCTCCCTCACAACATGGGACAGGACTCCTATGATGAGCCAGGATTTAGCATTATGGGATTGAGAAAGCCTTGAACAAAAGAGGAAGAGAGAAATGTGACAAAATAAATTTGCAGTGGCTGAGAGATTTCAAACAAATTTGACAGGTTATTTTGGAGGTTATTCTTATGCATTGAATAGATTTCCCTTTCTAGTTTATCATGTATTGGAGTTACTGGAGGGAAGTATCTGAAACTGTTGAACTGTGTTCCAGTTGCCTTGATTTTTGAAGGTGATTGTGTAACTATATAACTTTCACAATGTGACCACATGATTGTGAAAAGTTTGTGTCTAATGCTCCTTTGATCCAAGGTATGGACATATGAGCAAAAATAATAAGCATAAAAATAAATAAAAAATAGTGGGGATAAAGGATAAAAAAATGGGGAGATTGTAATACTAGTGGTCAATGAGAATAAGGAGTAAGGGGTATGGGGGTATGAATTTTTTCTTTTTCCTCATATCTTTTTTCTGGAGAATTGCAAATGTTCTAAAATTATCATAGTGATGAGGATACACAACTGTGTGATGATATTGTGAGCCATTGATTGTATACTATATATGGACTGTATGTGTGTGACAATTTCTCAATAAAATGTTGGAAAAAAGAAAGCAAAAACTCATTTAGCTGTAAGTTCCACCTCATTTTGTCCCAAATATTATGCATAATCATCAATAAACTTTCAGTAACTTCAAGTAAACATTTATACTCAAAGACCTTTTAAAAATGCAAGGTTTTAAAAATAGCAACATTTAAACATGCTAGAATATTATATTGTAAAATTAATCTGCAAGCATCTATTTTATATAATGTAAAGTAAAAATGAAGTCAAAATATTATTTAATGTGTATGTTAAAAATAATTTTATGTAAGGTAAGCAAGTTTGGCATATGGCTAAATTACAATTGCTGCTTCTATAATGTATATATATTAAGGAATGTTCTAATTGCTTCTGAAGGTGCACAAGTAGTACATGTCAAATATGTGTATATTCTCCATACATAATATGCACATTATGTGTCTATTGTGTATATATGTTATGCATCTTATCATTTAAAATCTTTTAAAGTCTTAGAACCTAGAAAATAGAATTCTTGAATAAGAAGACAATATTTTTGACACAAAAACATATGTCCAAAATTTAATGTGCTCATTAAACATGTCATGTAACCTAACAAAAAGGAATTTACCATGGACTAGAACATAAAGTTGTATTAAATTATATGGTTAGTGTTAGCCCTGGAGGACAGGACATCTTTTCCCCAGGATATAACCTACCCCTGGCAAATATTTCAGAAAACCTCTCTCACTCAACCCATACCAGTCCAGTATCTACTTCACCCTTCATCAGCTGCCCTCCTGTGATAACTTCCCATTACTCAGCCTCCACCCTCCAGCAGATGCATTCTTTCATAAACTCTCCTTACTCACTATCTGCCCTCCAGCATTTACAACCCTACATGCTTAAGGCAGAATTTACATTTTAAACTTAACCAATGGGAAGCTGCCAACTCCTAATTTAGCCCTGTGTTTCTGAAATCTAGCCAATAGAGACTTGCCTAACCCTTGCACCTCAATTCCCTAACCCTAAACCTTCAAAACCTTATCTCCTACCACCTCAAGGCAACCATTTCTCTCTCTTGAAGCACTCCCTGGGTGGCTCTGTTTCTCCCTGAAATATAGCTTTTACCTGAACTCTTTTGTCCCACCTCATTCCCAATGAGTTTGCCTTTCAGTTAGGGCCTACGTGCATTACTTTTTGATAAAGAACTCATGGAGGTTTTTTTTTTTTAATTTTTTATTGTTAAATATAACATATATACAAAGAAAATAAAGAAAAAGCAAAGATTTTCAAATACACTTCAACAAGTACTTACAGAACAGATTTCAGACTTTCTTATGAGATACCACTCTACTATTTCAGATTTTTCCTTCTAGATGCTTCACATGTAGAGTTACATATTCAATATTGATTATCTACACATAAAAGAGCAATATGATTTTAAAGATACTACCCCGTCCCAGGACACTCTACAAGTAACTTTCTAAAAGCCTTTGCAAAGGAATTGCTTTGAATCAATATGTAATTAACATGGCCACATATTCACCTCAGCCCTCTTGACACTCATAGCTTAAATTCCCTTAGGGATAAAGAAGAGAATGAGCAGGTTTGTAAAGATTCCCTTTAGTGAACACAAATCACTGCTTTCTTGTCCCTTTCTAAATATAAAATCACCACCAGCACCACCACCAGCACCATGATTCCACATTTGACATTAGCACATAATTTTTTTTGAGATTTCAAATGTAGAAAAGTCCTGTTAATAAACTCCATGTTTATATTAGTTTTTAACCAAGTATCAGAAAGCTTTTACTGTAGATCATTGTGTGCTGTTTGTTCATTAGTGGCCTTATATAATGGTAAAATAATCTTAAGTTGAACTGCATATTGGGGTTGATTTATTTCTCAATTCACAGTTTGAAACAGTCTCGAAACACTGTTTTATTTATGTCTATAATCCATAGCACGCAATCAAATACTATGAATTAAATATTATATTCTTCTCCTATATTCAGTGAGTTCACAAGTGTCTCTATATGGGTATATGTGTTAAATAGTTGTTCATTATATTATGTCTCCATAAAATGAAATATTGTCTTATGTGAAATTATTAGAATATATTTTAAAGGAATTGTTTTCAAATATTTACAAAACTTTAACTTTTGATGGGATAAGAACATTTAATTTTTTCATATCATCACTTTAATGATTCATATTTAAACTTGCCTTTCATAAATTCTGACACTTTCAGCTAGAACTGAAGATAAAATAGTTATATAAATTTTAACAATTTACGAACATTTTCAGTAGTGAACTTTAGACAACTAAGTTTAGCTAACCTGCCCTTTAACTTTTTATTTATTTATTTATTATTAATTAAAGAAAAAAATAATTAACACAACATTTAGAAATCATTCCATTCTACATATGCAATCAGTAATTCTTAACATCATCACATAGATGCATGATCATCATTTCTTAGTACATTTGCATCAATTTAGGAAAAGAACTAGCAAAACAACAGAAAAAGATACAGAATGTTAATATAGAGAAAAAAATAAAAATAATAATAATAGTAAAAAAAAGACACAAACAAACAAACAAACAGACAAACAAAAAAAAAAACAAACCTATAGCTCAGATGCAGCTTCATTCAGTGTTTTAACATTATTACTTTACAATTAGGTATTATTGTGCTGTCCATTATTGAGTTTTTGTATCTAGTCCTGTTGCACAGTCTGTATCCCTTCAGCTCCAATTACCCATTATCTTACCCTGTTTCTAACTCCTGCTGGTCTCTGTTACCAATGACATATTCCAAGTTTATTTTCGAACTTCAGTTCACATCAGTGGGAACATACAGTATTTGTCCTTTAGTTTTTGGCTAGACTCACTCAGCATAATGTTCTCTAGGTCCATCCATGTTATTACATGCTTCATAAGTTTATTCTGTCTTAAATCTGCATAATATTCCATCGTATGTATATACCACAGTTTGTTTAGCCACTCGTCTGTTGATGGACATTTTGGCTGTTTCCATCTCTTTGCAACTGTAAATAATGCTGCTATAAACATTGGTGTGCAAATGTCCGTTTGTGTCTTTGCCCTTAAGTCCTCTGAGTAGATACCCAGCAATGGTATTGCTGGGTCGTATGGCAATTCTATATTCAGCTTTTTGAGGAACCGCCAAACTGCCTTCCACAGTGGTTGCACCATTTCACATTCCCACCAACAGTGAATAAGTGTGCCTCTTTCTCCACATCCTCTCCAGCACTTGTCATTTTCTGTTTTGTTGATAATGGCCATTCTGGTGGGTGTGAGACGATGTCTCATTGTGGTTTTGATTTGCATTTCTCTAATGGCCAGGGACATTGAGCATCTCTTCATGTGCCTTTGGGTCATTTGTATTTCCTCTTCTGAGAGGTGTCTGTTCAAGTCTTTTTCCCATTTTGTAATTGGGTTGTCTGTCTTTTTGTTTTGAGTTGGACAATCTCTTTATAAATTCTGGATACTAGACCTTTATCTGATATGTCATTTCCAAATATTGTCTCCCATTGTGTAGGCTGTCTTTCTACTTTCTTGATGAAGTTCCTTGATGCAGAAAAGTGTTTAATGTTGAGGAGCTCCCATTTATTTATTTCTTTATTCAGTGCTCTTGCTTTAGGTTTAAGGTCCATAAAACTGCCTCCAATTGTAAGTTTCATAAGATACCTCCCTACATTTTCCTCTAACTGTTTTGTGGTCTTAGACCTAATGTTTAGATCTTTGATCCATTTTGAGTTAACTTTTGTATAAGGTGTGAGATACAGATCTTCTTTCATTCTTTTGCATATGGATATCCAGTTCTCTAGGCACCATTTATTGAAGAGACTGTTCTGTCCCAGGTGAGTTGGCTTGACTGCCTTATCAAAGATCAAATGTCCATAGATGAGAGGGTCTATACCTGAGCACTCTATTCGATTCCATTGGTCGATATATCTATCTTTATGCCAATACCATGCTGTTTTGACCACTGTGGCTTCATAATATGCCTTAAGGTCCGGCAGCGTGAGACCTCCAGCTTCATTTTTTCTCCTCAAGATATTTTTAGCAATTTGGGGCACCCTGCCCTTCCAGATAAATTTGCTTATTGTTTTTCTATTTCTGAAAAATAAGTTGTTGGGATTTTGATTGGTATTGCATTGAATCTGTAAATCAATTTAGGTAGGATTGACATCTTAACTATATTTAGTCTTCCAATCCATGAACACAGTATGCCCTTCCATCTATTTAGGTCTTCTGTGATTTCTTTTAACAGTTTTTTGTCATTTTCTTTGTATAGGTTTTTTGTCTCTTTAGTTAAATTTATTCCTAGGTATTTTATTCTTTTAGTTGCAATTGTAAATGGAATTCGTTTCTTGATTTCCCCCTCAGCTTGTTCATTACTAGTGTATAGAAATGCTACAGATTTTTGAATGTTGATCTTGTAACCTGCTACTTTGCTGTACTCATTTATTAGCTCTAGTAGTTTTGTTGTGGATTTTTCAGGGTTTTTGACGTATAGTATCATATCATCTGCAAACAGTGATAGTTTTACTTCTTCCTTTCCAATTTTGATGCCTTGTATTTCTTTTTCTTGTCTAATTGCTCTGGCTAGAACCTCCAACACGATGTTGAGTAATAGTGGTGATAATGGACATCCTTGTCTTCTTCCTGATCTTAGGGGGAAAGTTTTCAATTTTTCCCCATTGAGGATGATATTGGCTGTGGGTTTTTCATATATTCCCTCTATCATTTTAAGGAAGTTCCCTTGTATTCATTTCTTTTGAAGTGTTTTCAACAGGAAAGGATGTTGAATCTTGTCAAATGCCTCTCTGTATCAATTGAGATGATGATGTGATTGTTCTGCTTTGATTTGTTGATATGGTGTATTACATTAATTGATTTTATGTTGAACCATCCTTGCATTCCTGGGATGAATCCTACTTGATCATGATATATAATTCTTTTAATGTGTTGTTTGATTCGATTTGCTAGAATTTTGTTGAGGATTTTTGCATCTATATTCATTAGAGAGATTGGTCTGTAGTTTTCTTTTTTTGTAATATCTTTGCCTGGTTTTGGTATGAGGGTGAAGTTGGCTTCATAGAATGAATCAGGTTGCTTTCCCTCCACTTCGATTTTTTTGAAGAGTTTGAGGAGAGTTGGTACTAATTCTTTATGGAATGTTTGATAAAATTCACATGTGAAGCTGTCTGGTCCTGGACTTTTCTTTTTAGGAAGCTTTTGAATGACTGATTCAATTTCTTTACTTGTGATTGGTTTGTTGAGGTCATCTATTTCCTCTTGAGTCAAAGTTGGTTGTTCATGCCTTTCCAGGAACCCGTCCATTTCATCTAAATTGTTGTATTTATTAGCGTAAAGTTGTTCATAGTATCCTGTTATTACCTCCTTTATTTCTGTGAGGTCAGTAGTTATGTCTCCTCTTCCATTTCTGATCTTATTTATTTGCATCCTCTCTCTTCTTCTTTTTGTCAATCTTGCTAAGGGCCCATCAATCTTATTGATTTTCTCATAGAACCAACTTCTGGTCTTATTGATTTTCTCTATTGTTTTCATGTTTTCAATTTCATTTATTTCTGCTCTAATCTTTGTTATTTCTTTCCTTTTGCTTGCTTTGGGGTTAGTTTGCTGTTCTTTCTCCAGTTCTTCCAAGTGGACAGTTAATTCTTGAATTTTCGTCTTTTCTTCTTTTCTGATATAGGCATTTAGGGCAATAAATTTCCCTCTTAGCACTGCCTTTGCTGTGTCCCATAGGTTTTGATATGTTGTGTTTTTGGTTTCATTCACCTCGAGGTATTTACTAATTTCTCTTGCAATTTCTTCTTTGACCCACTCGTTGTTTAACAGTGTGTTGTTGAGCTTCCATGTATTTGTGAATTTTCTGGCACTCCGCCTATTATTGATTTCCAACTTCATTCCTTTATGATCCAAGAAAGTGTTGTGTATGATTTCAGTCTTTTTAAATTTGTTAAGACTTGCTTTGTGACCCAGCATATGGTCTATCTTTGAGAATGATCCATGAGCACTTGAGAAAAAGGTGTATCTTGCTGTTGTGGGATGTAATGTTCTATAAATGTCTGTTAAGTCTAGCTCATTTATTGTAATATTCAAATTCTCTATTTCTTTATTGATCCTCTGTCTAGATGTTCTGTCCATTGATGAGAGTGGTGAATTGAATTCTCCAACCTATTATGGTATATGTGTCTATTTCCCTTTTCAGTGTTTGCAGTATTCATGTATTTTGGGGCATTCTGGTTCGGTGCATAAATATTTATGATTGTTATGTCTTCTTGTTTAATTGTTCCTTTTATTAGTAGATAGTGTCCTTCTTTTCCTCTTTTAACTGTTTTACATTTGAAGTCTAATTTGTTGAATATTAGTATAGCTACTCCTGCTCTTTTCTGGTTGTTATTTGCATGAAATATCTTTTCCCAACCTTTCACTTTCAACCTATGTTTATCTTTGGGTCTAAGATGTGTTTCCTGTAGACAGCATATCTATATGCTGTCCGGTTTTTTAATCCATTCTGCCAGTCTATGCCTTTTGATTGGGGAATTCAGTCCATTAACATTTAGTGTTATTACTGTTTGGATAATATTTTTTTTTCCTCTACCATTTCGCCTTTTGTATTATATATATCATATCTGACTTTCCTTCTTTCTACACTCTTCTCCATACCTCTCTCTTCTGTCTTTTTGTATCTGACTCTAGTGCTCCCTTTAGTATTTCTTGCAGAGCTGGTCTCTTGGTCACAAATTCTCTCAGTGTCTTTTTGTCTGAAAATGTTTTAATTTCTCCCTCATTTTTGAAGGACAATTTTACTGGATATAGAAGTCTTGGTTGGCAGTTTTTCTCTTTTAGTAATTTAAATATATCATCCCACTGTCTTCTAGCTTCCATGGTTTCTGCTGAGAAATCTACACATAGTCTTATTGGGTTTCCCTTGTATGTGATGGATTGTTTTTCTCTTGCTGCTTTCAAGATCCTCTCTTTCTCTTTGACCTCTGACATTCTAACTAGTAAGTGTCTTGGAGAACGCCTATTTGGGTCTATTCTCTTTGGGGTGTGCTGCACTTCTTGGTTCTGTAATTTTAGGTCTTTCATAAGAGTTGGGAAATTTTCAGTGATAATTTCTTCCATTAATTTTTCTCCTCCTTTTCCCTTCTCTTCTCCTTCTGGGACACCCACAACACATATATTTGTGTGCTTCATATTGTCCTTCAGTTCCCTGATCCCCTGTTCAAATTTTTCCATTCTTTTCCTGATAGTTTCTGTTTCTTTTTGGAATTCAGATGTTCCATCCTCCAATTCACTAATTCTAGCTTCTGTCTCTTTAAATCTACCATTGTAGGTATCCATTGTTTTTTCCAGCTTTTCTACTTTGCCCTTCACTCCTATAAGTTCTATGATTTGTTTTTTCAGTTCTTCTATTTCTTCTTTTTGTTCAGCCCATGTCTTCTTCATGTCCTCCCTCAATTTATCGATTTGGTTTTTGAAGAGATTTTCCATTTCTGTTCGTATATTCAGCATTAGTTGTCTCAGCTCCTGTATCTCATTTGAACTATTGGTTGGTTCCTTTGACTGGGCCATATTTTGAATTTTCTGAGCATGATCCATTATCTTCTGCTGGCATCTGGGCATTTAATCAGATTTCCCTGGGTGTAAGACCCCGCAGGTTGAAAAATTTTTCTTTGAAATCTCTGGGCTCTGTTTTTCTTATCCTGCCCAGTAGGTGGCGCTCGTGGTGCTCATCTGTCTGTGGGTCCCACCAGTAAAAGATGCTGTGGCTCCTTTAACTTTGGAAAACTCTCACTGTAGCGGGGGTTACCAGCCGAAGCGGCTTGGGGGAGTGCCAATCCAAATCTCCCAGCTGGCCTGGGGCGCCAAACATGGCGGGGGTGCCTCCAGCTGCTGTGGATTGGGGGAATGCCTATCCACCATTCCCAGCTGGACCGGGAAGCCATGTGTTTGGAAGGGACCCCGGTCACCATTCTCCGTGGCTTGGGGATCTCTGAACTAATTCTCCCAGCTGGTCCGGGGGGCCGCGCATGGGGGGGTGCCAGCCACCGCAGCTTGAGGGGACTGCCTGTCCAATTCTCCCAGCTGGCCCAGGAAGGAAGGAGGTTGGGACTCCGGCCTTCTGCCGCCCCAGCCCAGGGAAGCCCATGCCCCTCGACGATCTCACCAGAGCAGGTTCTCCCAGCCAGTCAGCCATTCCAGAATGGGGTCCGCTGTCTTCTTGATGTCTGTCGTGGCTCCGGGAGCTGTTCTGTATCGTTTCTACTTCTCTAGTAGCTGTTCTGGAGGAGGAACTAAGACCCGCGCATCTTACTAAGCCGTCATCTTCTCCGGAAGTCTGCCCTTTAACTTTTAATGGATGAATCCTTACTCTCTGATCACACATCTCAGATTCATAATTATAATTCAGAAGTATTTTCTTATCCTACATGTTTAGAAATATTAACTCTTTTATGAAAATCATTTCTTATGTCTCTCAGTGAGGAAGATAAGTTTCTTTTTTTCAAATATTGAAAGTGACCACTGTGCAATAAAGAATTATTACATTAATGGCAATATAATTTGTCTGCAGGCTTTCAAGGAAGCTGTGGCATACAAATTAAAAATAGTGAGTTTACAAGATCAACTAAATCCTGGCTGATTTATAAATAAATACATGTCTTGAATGGCTAGTTTTGTTTTCTGCCAGGAACAGAGAAAATCATGCAGGTCCCCCTACCTAAAATCTACATGCCTTGATTTTAGCTTAAATCAATCAAAATTCCATTTATAAATTTGGGATTATATATGTGTCTCTTTATAGAACCATTCAGTCACATTCACCACCAAATTCCCAACACTCTGACACCCATACTACCTCTCAAAGGAATAATTCCATAATAAACATAAGATGAATGTCATTACATTTTTATAACATGCAAGTGGCATTTTAGAAATGTCAATATGGCAGTTGAGCTTGTGTCATGGTTAGGAACATGTGTCAACTCGGCCAAGCTGTGGTAGCTGGTAACTACTCTCCTTTTGAGAAACAGCTTTTGGCCTATTACTGGGCCTTAGTAGAGACTGAACACTTAACCATGGGCTGCCAAGTTACCGTGAGACCTGAGTTGCCTATCATGAGTTGGGTGTTGTCTGACCCAGCAAGCCATAAAGTTGGGCATGCACAGCAGCACTCTATTGTGAAATGGAAATGGTATATTTTTTAACTTTTGACTTGCCATATTCTGTAAACATCCTTGGCAGCCAGCTTCATTCTGGATGTCAGAGAGCATCTATATTTTCTGATAAGGACTACTAATTACGAACTAATTTATAGTTAGTCAATATATCAAAATGCAAAATGTGAAATTAGCTTAGTTTAAAACTCAGCTTGAGATTCTGAACTGTAGTATACTGTCAGTATACATATTGCACTTGTAGCTGATAATTTCCACTGTATAAACTCACAGATGATATATTTTATAGTAGACATTTACTATTTGGCCTTGCAATTCGTTGTCATAAAATCTTCTACTTTTCTAGTACAAGTCACCTTGCAGGATAAATTAGTTAACTTAATTGTGTTTTCACTGCTACATTTCATAAAATTCAAATGGTCTGTCTAATTTTTCATTTTCCCCTTTCTGTGTTGTTTCTGAGATTCTTACCCTTCCAGACATTTTTAAAATATCTGAACAAATTAACAGCTTGTGCAGAAGTTCTTCATAATGCTCAATTGTCCCAGAGTCAAGTCTCTTAGTTTTGACTATTTTGCCATTGCATCTCTACATGACACTTTTGCTTTGGTCAAACTAGTCAAATACATTACTTTGATGGTTTGAAAACTCCATGTTGTTACTTGAGGTGTGTTTTCTTCAGTCAAGATTCCTTTCAGCTCAATTAGAATGGAAATAGTCAGATAGGAAAGAGGAAGTTTTTTCTTTCAAGAATCTAGTTGAATTCTGCCTTCATATGTTTCTTTAGAATTTATTGTCTTCTTGTATTGTTGATTAGTACACATACAGAAAAGCAATCTATGTTCTTACTCATTGATTTTTTTTAATTAGAGAAGTTGTAGGACTCCATAAACGTCATGTAAAAAAGATAACATTTCTCTCTATCCCCAATTGTTAACGTTTTGTATTGGTGTGTTACCTTCATTACAATTGATAAGGAATTTTAAAATATATTATGGTTAACCATAAAAAAATTTCTGCTGATTTTAAATTGTTAAATTGGCAATTAAGAAAAAAGTATTGAAGATATATCTACATTGTTTCTTGTGTGTGTTAAACACATCTATGTTGAGTGTGATAAGCATAAACATATGAATTACCATAGCACTTTGATTATATAGAAGCAGTTACCTGGCAGCTTCAGCTATCCAGAAAGCAGCTACATTTCAGGAACTAAGAGACAAAAACCATCTGCATTGCTGAAATGTTTATCATGACGTTTATACTCAGATTCACATCTATCTTACTCTGCTTTGTCTCTAGCATCATTTCTTTATTTTTGAAAAATAATTTTCTTACTTGTAAAACATATCAGTTTGATACATTTTAGACAAACCAAATGTCATTCAAGCAACCCATGTTTCTGACTTCAGTTATGTAAGTTGGAATAATTATTCTGTGTATAGTGAAATAAGACAAAGTGGCATTGTCATGAATTCCATAGACATTTAGAACAACATATTCTCTACTTTCATGGTAGGAGTAATCAGAACAAATAATGATGTGATTGTGATCAAATGCCAGTTTTAAAATAATAACTACAGTACTTTCCTAATAAAATTGGAGACAGTGCATGTGAGTTACCACACTAATAATTTCTTTAGTGTGTAGAATTTATGGACATTTGTAATCTATTTGTTTTAGGTACATTCTGGTGTAAATGAAACATATTTAACATCTTCCTTACCTTTGCTCATCAGCACTTCATAATGCACTGATGCTCATGTAAATGTATCATTTTCTGTAAATTGAGATGAAAAGACCAATGCTTCCATTGTACTCTTCTTACTTTACATTGCATTTATAGCTATATAGCTCCTATTAGTAATCAAGGAGTAAATTAAAATAGCTCTTTATTCTGGCAATAACATTTTCCAGTGATGAAGATAAGTAGCAAGCAATACTGCTGTAAATAAAACTGTGTTAGTTTGCTAGCTGCCAGAATGCAATATACCAGAACTGGAAAATCTTTTATAAAGGGGAATTTAATCATTTAAAAGTTTACAGTTCTAAAGAAGTGAAAGTGTCCAAACTAAGTCATCCAGGGAAAGATATATTAACTCAAGGAAGGCCAATGCATCTGCAACACCTCTGTGAGTAGGGAAGGGAAACTGTTCCAATGTTCCTGGGCTCCTTCAGTCTCTGTTCCTGTGGAGTTACCCCATTTTATTTCTGCAGGACTGGCTTTACTCTCTTGAATTCCTTTGTATCTCTCCAGGTTCTGCTTGCTTAACATCTCATGGCAATTTCTGCTGAGTTCCAAGCTCTCCAAACATCTGTGTCTCTATTCTTCATGAGTCCACATCTGTGTGAGCTCTGCTGTGAAGTTTCTCTCAGTTATGATGTTTCTGTTGTTTCTCTAGGCTCTACCTTTTCTGTCATTGCTCTCATTTCTGTCAGCTCTATCATTTCTGACTCTGTCCAGATTGAGTTCTCTTTTAAAAGATTCTAGTAAACTAATCAAGATGCACCTGGAATGGGTGGCATCACATCTTCATCTAATCAAAAGTCGATACCAGGAAATGTCATGTCTCTGATGATATAATCTAATCAAAAGATTCTAACTTACAGTATTGAGTTAGGATTAAAAGAAAGGGTTGCTCTTATAAGTGTGGATCAGGTTAAAACATGGCTTTTCTAGGGTACATGATAATATTTTCAAACCAGCACAGCACTAAACATGGAAGGGAAAGAAATTACAAAAGCTTATTTTCTGTAGCACTGCTGTACTTTTACTTCCTGTGTCCTCCATTCTGATGTGTTTTTTTCTGGAAATGTGCATTTCCATACATATTTTGCATGCAAACAACAATACTCTTATGTAGTATTTAGCTCACTCACCTTACACACCAAAATGCTATTAAAAATAGCATTAAATTGATCAACAATTTAAAAGGTTAACAAAAAAATTCTTATGTTAGGTTTCCATAACACAGTTGACATGACACTAACCTTTACATTGTTTATTCAAAAAGGTATGTACATGTACTTCTAAATATCTCCGAACTAAGGCTGGGAATAAAAATTGCTATTAAGAAGAGACTCCAAACCTAAAACACTAAAACCAATCTTATGTATTCAGCCCAATATCTTATCTGGATATTGTGTAGTACCACTTTGGCTGTCTTTGAATTATATTTGGGAATCAAGGTGAAAAATACATGATTTTGATAAAATTGAGAGCTAGCTGAAGCAACCAGTATCCAGAAGTTTTCAAAACATTGGTTACCTGCAAATTATGTACTTAGATGAAGATTGCAGATCCCTGGGTTCTAATCACCACCTATCCTGATTCAATATATATGGGGTAGGATACTTGTGATCTCAGAGTTGTGTTCCTTCAACAGAAATATTGAAAAAAATGTATATATAATGAGAAAATCAGGTGTGCTGATCAGGTTTTCTAAATATATTTTCACAGATTTCTCCCTTGGCACCTAAAAAAATTGATGAGAAGCAGGGCAAGATGGCAATATAAGGAGGGGTGGAAATTAGTTCACCCACCAAAGCAGCTAGTCAATAGCCAGTGTTCTAGTTTGTTAGCTGCTAAAATGTAATATACCAAAACAGAATGTCTTTTTAAAAGGGGAATTTTATATGTTGCAAGTTCACAGTTCTAAGGCCAAGAAAATAACTCAATTAAAACAAGTTTATAGAAATGTTCAATCTAAGGCATCCAGGGAAAGATACCTTGGTTCAAGAAGGCCAGTGAAGTTCAGGGTTTCTCTCTCAAGTGAGAAGACACATGGCAAACACAGTCAGGGTTCCTCTCTCATCCTGAAAGGCACATGGCAAACATGGCATCATCTGCCAGATTTCCCTTCTGGCTTCCTGTTTCATGAAACTCCCCAGGAGGTATTTTTCTTCATCTCCAAAATTTACTGTTTGGTGGACTCTCTGCTTTGTGGTTCTGTGGCACTCTGTCATCCTTCTCTGCTCTCTCTGAATCTCTCTTTTATAGGATTCCAGTAAAGTAATCAAGACCCACCTAGAATGGGTGGATTTATATCTCCACCTAATCCAGCTTAACAACCACTTTTGATTGAGTCACATCTCTGGGGAGATGATCTAATTAAAGTTTCAAACATATAGTACTGAATAGGGGTTACAAGAAATGGCTGCCTTTAGAAAATAAAATTAGGATTAAAACATGGCTTTTTAGGGTACATACATTGTTTCAAACTGGCACAGCCAGTAACTATATGAAGCAACTATTGGGGGACATCAGTGACTGGACACACATTATACATGAGTCTGGAATTGGTGGAATGGTTGAGAGCTCACATAGAACTGTAAGACTCCCAAGCTATTGAGGCTGGCATCCTCCACCATGGTCATGACAGGCTAGATCCCCAGGGAAAAGGGAAATAGAATTTACTAGTAGCAATTGCTTAGCCCTACCAAGCACCAATTGCTGAATAAATTAAGAAATTCTGACTACTGAAAACAAGCCTTATGCACAGATAAACCTGGAGTTTTCACCAGACAAGGAGGGGACAGGGCTGACAGAAAAATAAACACAGAGGCTTTTTGAGTTGGATCACAAAAAGTACTGGAAAGGGCTGGAAACCATGAAAAGGGGGCAAACAGAGATTGTGGATGCAAAGCCATATAACAAATCTAGCTCTTAATTCACAAACCTGGGGATCAAGGGTTCAAGTCTGAAAATGCTTTTTTAAATCTCCTTAACAGCACATTAAATAGAACTGCAAGTATTTTGAGTCTTTATCAGTTCCCTAGACAATGGCAGAATTATTCAATGTCTGAGAAACATAGTAACTAGTCAAGTGAATGGGGTTAATCACCTAAAGGGTATACATTTCCCCAAAATAGGAAGGAGAGCAAGCTCAAGTGGTGGCCCTCCTTCAAGGAATTCAGGACCCAGGGTCTGGAAAACAGAAGTAACCTAAAACTGCTCTCTACCTCAGCCTCTGTCTCACCCACAACACTGACAGGTAGAGGCAGCTGAATTAAAGGCACTGCATCACTTTATGTTGATGGGAAACAATAGGCATACTAGTGCTACACATTGGTCAAGATAGGAAAATCACAAGTCTAGAGGCATCATAAGAAGTCTGACAAACTCCCAGGTGTCTCACCCTCAGGGAAACTTGATATTGGCTACACTGTCCTACTGATATATAGGCTTATATTGCCAGGGAGAATCTTATGGGAATCAAAAACATCTGAGGAGAACATCCTAAAAAACATGCTTCTATATAGGCTGGGCAAGAAACAGAAAAACAAGAGCTGAACAATTATGATCAGGTAAACAGAACTTATGCTAGGAGTCTAGAATACATTGAACTAAATGCCAAAGAACAAATAGAGAACAAAGTCTCCAATAAGACAATCCTAAGTAAAAGAGTGAAAAGGACCTCCAGAATAAACTAATTAAGAAAATCAAATGCCTAGAGGCCAGCTAAAAATAAGTTATACTAGGAGAATTGAAGATATGGTCCAGTTTAAAAGAAAAGAAACAGTATTTCCAATGGGATACAGTGGTCAAAACAAATAATTCAGGATGGTTGAGAATGCATGCAAAATCTCATCAAAAATCAGATTTACAAGTTGAGGGAAGATATAACAAAAGAGACTAAAGAAATAAAGGAAACATTGGGGGAAAACAATGAAAAACCAGAGAGTTTGAAAAAACAAATTGTAGAAATTGTGGAAATGAAAGACATAATAGAAGAGGGGAGAAAAACAATGGGGATCTACAACAATAGAGATGAAGAGGTTGAAGAAAAGATTAGTAAATTAGAGGGACAGGACAAATGAAATTCTCCACACAATAGGAAAGATAAAGAAAAGAGTGGAAAAACATGGACAAAGTCTCAGGGAATTGCATGACAACAGGAAGCACATGATTACATGTGTTGTGGGTCTCACAGAAGAAGAAGAGAAGATAAGAGGAACAGAAAGACTGGTGGAGGAAATAATCACTGAAAATTTCCCATCGCTCATGAAAGACATAAAATTAAAGGTAGAAGAAGTACATTATACCTCAAACAGACTAGATCCAAATATACCTACTCCAAGACACTTACTAACCAGATTGCCAAATGTGAAAAAAATGAGAGAATTTTGAATGCAGCAAGAGAAAACCAATACATCACAAACAAGGGAGACTCAATAAGACTATATGTGGATTTCTCAGCAGAAACCATGGATGCAAGAAGGCAGTGGCATGTGATATTTAAGATTCTGAAAGAGAAAAACTGCCAAACAATAATTATATACCAAACAAAACTATCTTTCAAAAATGAGGGGAAGAAGGCAAACTACAGTGACTCAGCAGACAGAGTACCCACCTTCCATGCCGGAGACCTAGGTTCAATTCCTAGCACCTGCCTTTGCAAAAAAAAAAAAAAAAAGAAAAAGAAAAAAGAAAAAACAAATGGGGGGAGATTAAAATATTTTCAAACAGTCACTGAGAGAATTTGTGACAAAGAGACTAGCTCTGGAAGAAATACTAAAGGGACCACTACAGGCAGGTAGGGAAATACAGACAAATAGCCACTGAGAGAATTTGTGACAAAGAAAATAGCTCTATAAGAAATAGTAAAAGGAGCTGTCATGGTTAGGTTCATGTGTCAACTTGGTCAAGGGGTGGTATCTATTTGTCTGTTTGGGCAAGTGCTGGCCTGTCTGTTGCGATGAGGACATTTCACAGAATTAAGTCATGATCATGTCAGCTACATCCACAGCTGATTATATTTGTAATCAGCCAAAGGGGAGTGTCTTCTGCAATGAGTAATGCTTAATCTGATCACTGGAAGCCTTTTAAAGAGGATTCAGAAGAGACAGGAGCTTCCTGTTTTGGCTGGTGAGCTGCTCCTGTGGAGTTCATCGAGAACTTCCATTGGAATCATTGGCTTCACAGCCTGCCCTGTGGATTTTGGCCTCTGTGTTCCCGTGGTCATGTGAGACACTTTTATTAATTTTATATTTGTGAGTGTTCCCTGTTGATTCTCTTTCTCTAGAGAACACTAGCTAATACATCTTGATACTAGGAGTGGTTTTTAAGAAACAGAATCTTAAAAATGGGTTTCTATGAATGGTTTTCTACTCTGATTGCACTCAAAGGCACTAAGGACTCTGATTCCCATAATCAGAGTGACACTCCCAATCCATGGAGTGAGTTGGCAAAAGAGATAGTCAAAATATCACCATTCAGTTCTCCTAATGCTTCACTTCTATGAAGCCAGGCTATGGGGGAAAAAGTTTTTGACACCTTTACAGAGTTTTGTGGAAATAAGAGGTATAGAGATGTTGGCTGGCTGTTGTTAGATACACTGGATACATTAAGGAGTGAAAAGGATGGGCTTAAGGCTTCAAATGAGAAGCTTAAGCACCATCTGACAGATGCAGATTTTTCTATGAGTATTCTGAAGGAAAGTCTTATTTTCTCTAGCTGTAGACTTGAGATCTCTGAAAATCAGACTCAGAATCTTATTGTTAGAGTAGTAACTATACAACATAAACTGAAATCTCAATGTTGCATGGTGTCTGCCATTAAAGTGACAGTATTCATGGGAAAGGAATGGGACCGTGAAAAATGGAATGGTGACATATGGATTGATAATGATGTTGGGGGTGAGGTTGAAACCCTAGGTCATGCTGAGTCTTCTCTAGATAGCCCTGTAAGAGTTTTCCCTGAGAACATAACTGCCCCATCTTCAGCCTGCCTTGAGGAGTTGACCACCCAACCTACTCCTGAAAGGATTAGCCATAGAGTGATTAATCCTGTTTTACCAGATGAAACTACAAATGTAGGCCCTGAAGCAAATGGCTTGGAAGATATTTCTAATTCTTTTCATGGCCCACATCCACCACCCCTCATTTCTTCCAGACTTATAACTATATTAAAGTCCCAACAGGCCCCTAAAGGTGAGGTACAAAGTATCACACATGAGGAAGCATGTTATACTCCAAAAGAACTGTGTGAGTTTTTCAATTTATATAGACAGAAATCAGGGGAATATGTGTGGCAATGGATTTTAAGAGTAGGGGATAATGGTGGGAGGAATATAAGGCTGGATCAGGCTGAAATTATTGATATGGGCCCACTAAGCAGAGATTGTGCATTCAATGTTATAGCTCGAGGGGTTAGAAAAGGTATTAACAGTTTGTTTGGATGGTTGGTTGAAACATGGATCAAAAGGTTGCTGACATTAACTGAGGTTGAAATGCCAGGACTGCCCTGGTATAATGTAGATGAGGGGATCCAGAGGCTTAGAGAGATTGGAATGTTAGAGTGGATTTATCATGCAAAGCTGCTCTTACACCCCAGGTATGTCCGGAAGATGCACCGTTTACCAGAACAGTGAGAAATAAATTTGTAAGACTAGCATCATCAGCCCTGAAGAGCTCTGTGTCTGCACTTCTGTGTAGGTCAGATATTACTGTAGGAACTGCTGTCACTTAGCCGGAATTCTGAAACACAATGAGGATGATGGGATCCCGAGTTGGCAGAAGTCAGGTGGCAGTACTTAATCGCCAAAGACAGGGTAGAGGTGGCTATTATAATAGACAGCAAATGCAATGCAGGTGTCAAAATTATATGACTCACAGAGATTTGTGACATTGGCTAGTAAATCATGGGGTACCTACAGATACAATAGAAGGGCAGTCTACTAAATTCTTGTTCGAGCTATATAAATAAAAGAGTTCTAGGTCAAGTGAACAGAAGTTTAACCTGAATTACAAAAATATGGAGCCGTGGCTGCTTAATCAATTTCCAGACTTGAAACAGTTTACAGACCCAGAGCCCTTTGAATGAAGGGGAGGCCAGGTCCCTTTGGGGGAGAACCCTGTTACACTGCCACAAATTTATACTGTAAATCTTCCTCCAAGCCTTCCCCAAGGAGACCGACCACCTTTTACCAGGGTAACTGTGCATTAGGGAAAAGGAAATGATCAGATATTTGGGGGGATTATTAGACACTGGTTCAGAAGTGACATTAATTCCAGGGACTCCAAAACGTCACTCTGGTCCATGAGTGAGAGTGGGGGCTTATGGAGGCCAGGTGATCAATGAAGTTTTAGCTCAGGTCCATTTCACAGTGGGTCCAGTGGGCCCCTGAACCCATTCTGTGGTTATTTCCCCAGTTCCAGAATGTAGAATTGATGTAGACATACCGAGCAACTGGCAGAATCCCCACGTTGGCTCTCTAACTCATGCAGTGAGGGCTATTATGGTGGGAAAGGCAAAGCAGAAGCCACTAGAACTGCCCCTATGTAGCAAAATAGTAAATCAGAAGCAATCCCGGATTCCTGGAGGGATTGCAGAGATTACTGCCACTCTTAAGGACTTGAAGGATGCAGGGGTGGTGATTCCCACCACATCTCCGTTCAACTCTCCTATTTGGCCTGTGCAGAAAACAGATGGGTTTTGGAGGATGACAGTGGATTATCATAAGCTCAACCGGGTGGTAACTCCAATTGCAGCTGCTATTCCAGATGTGGTATCATTGCTTGAGCAAATCAATAAATCCCCTGGAACCTGGTATGCAGATACTGATTTGGTAAAAACTTTTTTCTCAATAGCTATTAGTAAGGACCACCGGAAACAGTTTGCTTTCAGCTGGTAAGGTCAGCAATATGCTTTCACTGTCCTACCTCAGGGGTATATCAATTCTCCAGCCCTATGTCATAATCTTGTTCACAGGGACCTTGATCATTTCTCCCTCCCACAAGACATCACATTGGTCTATTATATTGATGATATCATGTTGATTGGATTTAGTGAGCAAGAAGTAGCAACTACTCTATGTTGGCTGCTGTCATGACCCTAAGGAATGTTAAAGTAAAAATGAAAGAGAGACTGAGATCAGGGGATCTGAAGCTTTAGCAGTAAAGAGAGCAGACAACTTTATTCTTAACTAGTTCCTGCTTATATACCACAGGATTTTAGGTGACTAAAAGCATGCATACATTTTGTGAAAAAACAGAGTGCCTACTTATCAGTATATTACTCTCTACATACAAGAGATAGCTAACAAGACCTTGGGGTTTAAGAAAATAACACACATTCTCTCCCTCTCAAGCTGTCCTCCAATTAAGCAGATAATCTCCACAGTTTATTGCCAATGCTGATGCTGAAGCCAGCTGCTCCCAATAAATTCCGCAGGTTTTCTATTAACCCTGGCTCCTACAACTCTAGACTTACTGGTAATGCACTTGTGTGTTAGAGGATGGGAGATAAATGCAACAAAAATACAAAGGCCTTCCACCTCAGTGAAATTTCTAGGTGTCCAGTGGTGTGGGGCATGTCAAGATATCCCTTCTAAGGTGAATGAGAAGTTGCTGCATCTGGCCTCTCCTATGACCAAAAAAGAGGCACAATGCCTAGTTGGTCTCTTGGATTTTGGCAACAACATATTCCTCTTTTGGGTGTGCTACTCTGGCCCATTTATCAAGTGGCCAGGAAAGCTGCTAATTTTGAGTTGGGACCTGAGAAAGAGGAGGCTCTGCGACAGGTCCAGGCTGCTGTACAAGCTGCTCTGCCACTTGGGCCGTATGATCCAGCAGATCCAACAGTGCTGGAAATGTCAGTGGAAAATAGAGATGCTTTCTGGAGCCTTTGGCAGGCCCCTGTAGAAGAATCATAATGCAGACTCTAAGGATTTTGGAGCAAAGCCTTAACATCTGCTGGAGATAACTACTCTCCTTTTGAGAAACAACTTTTGGCCTGCTACTGGGCCTTTATAGAGACTGAA
The DNA here is from genome assembly GCF_023851605.1 of Tamandua tetradactyla. Classification (NCBI taxonomy): domain Eukaryota; kingdom Metazoa; phylum Chordata; class Mammalia; order Pilosa; family Myrmecophagidae; genus Tamandua; species Tamandua tetradactyla. The sequence continues at coordinate 81,220,809 of NC_135353.1, forward strand.
TGCTTAAGTATGGCCACCAAGTTACCATGAGACCTGAGTTGCCTATCATGAGTTGGGAGTTGACTGACCCACCAAGCCATAAATTTGGGCATGAGCAGCAGAACACTATTGTGAAAAGGAAATGGTATATACGAGATAGGGGCAGAGCAGGTCCTGAAGGCACAAGTAAGTTACATGAAGAAATGGCCCAAATGCCCATGGTCTGCACTCCTGCCACATTATGTTCTCTTTCCAAGACCAGAGCTATGGCCTCTTAGGGAGTTCCTTATAGTGAATTGACTGAGGAAGAGAAAACTCGGGCATGGTTTACAGATGGTTCAGCAAGATATGCAAGTGCCACCTGAAAGTGTAACCCTTTTCTGGGGTGTCTTTGAAGGACAGTGGTAAGGAGAAATCTTCCCAGTGGGCAGAACTTTGAGCAGTGCATCTGGTTGTTCATTTTGCTTGGAAGGAAAACTATCCAGAGGTGCATTTGTACATTGACTCATGGGCTGTTGCTAATGGTTTGGCTGGATGGTCAGGGACTTGTAAAGACCATAATTGAAAAATTGGTGACAAAGAGGTCTGGGGAAGAAATATGTGGATAGACTTTTCTGAGTGGGCTAAAAACATGAAGATATTTGTGTCCCATCAGAATGCACACCAGAGGGTGACTTCAGCAGAGGAAGATTTTAATAATCAAGTGGATAAGATGACCTGTTCTGTGGATACCAGTCAGCCTCTTTCCCCAGCAACTCCTGTCATTGCCCAATAGGCTCATGAAAAAAGTGGTCATGGTGGTAGGGATGGAGGTTATACATGGGCTCAGCAACATGGACTTCCACTCACCCAGGCTGACTTGGTTACAGCCACTGCTGAGTGCCCAATCTGCCAGCAGCAGAGACCCACACTCAGCTCCCGATATGGCACCATTCCCCAAGGTGACCAGCCAGCTACATGGTGGCAGGTTGATTACATTGGACCACTCCCTTGATGGAAGGGCAGCGATTTGTTCTAACTGGAATAGGCACATACTGTGGTATGGGTTTGCTTTTCCTGCACACAATGGTTCTGCCAAAACTACCATCCATGTGCTTACAGAATGCATTATCCATCGTTATGGTGTTCCACATAGCATTGCTTCTGAACAAGGAACACACTTCACAGCAAATGAAGTGTGGGAATGAGCACATGCTCATGGAATTCTCTGGTCTTACCATGTTCCCCATCATCCAGAAGCAGCTGGATTAATAGAACAGTGGAATGGCCTTTTGAATACTCAATTACATTAACAACTACATGGCAATACCTTGAAAGGCTGCAGTAATGTTCTCCAGGAAGCTGTATATGCTCTGAAACAGCATCCACTGTATGGTGCTGTTTTTCCCATAGCCAGGATCCATGGGTCCAGGAACCAAGAGCTGGAAATGAGAGTGGTACCACTCACTATTACCCCTAGTGATCCAGTAGGAAAATTTTTGCTTCCTATTCCTGCAACCCTGAGCTCTGCTGGTCTACAGGTTTTAGTTCCAAAATGAGGAGCACTTCTTCCAGGAGAAACAACAATGATTTCATTTAACTGGAAGTTAAAACTGCCACCTGGTCACTTTGCGCTACTTATGCCACTGGATCAACAAGCCAAGAAAGGGATTACATTATTGTCTGGGGTGATTGACCTTGACTATCAGGGGGAAATAGGACTGCAACTACATAATGGGGGTAAAGAAGAGTTTTCTTTGAATATAGGAGATCCCCTAGGGCATCTTTTAGTACTACCATGCCCTGTGAGTAAAATCAATGGAAAACTGCAACAACCCAATCCAGGCAGGACTACCAATGTCTCTGAAACCTCAGGAATGAATGTTTGTGTCACCCCACCAGGCAAAGAAACACGGCCAGCTGAAGCACTTGCTGAGGGTAAAGGGAACATGGAATGGATAGTGGGAGAAGGTAGTGATAAATATGAACTTCAAACATGTGATCAGTTACAGAAACGAGGGCTGTAATGCTGTTTCATCCATGTTATACTATTGAAGTTGTAAGACATCAAGTTTACAAATGAATATTACTCAAAGATTTGCACCCTATTCTGGAGAGGTTTAATGTGTTTCCAGTTATATGCAGGACAGTTGAGTATTGTTAGGTGAAAGAAAAAAATGTGTATTTTATTGTTTTTTTATTTAGAGATTAAGTATGGTTTAAGGTGGGATGTATAGCTGCCAAGTTGACAAGGGCTGGACTGTCATGTTTAGGTTCATGTGTCAACTTGGCCAAGTTTTGTTTGGGCAAGTGCTGGCCTGTCTGTTGCAATGAGGACATTTCATTCTGCAATGAGTAATGCTTAATCTGATCACTGGAAGCCTTTTAAGAGGATTCAAAAGAGACAGGCTCTTCCTGTTTCGGCTGGTGAGCCTCTCCTGTGGTTTGTCCAGACCCTCCATTAGAATTGTTGGCTTCACAGCCTGCCCTGTGAATTTTGGACTTTGTGTCCCTGTGGTCATGTGAGACACTTTTATAAATTTTATATTTGCAAGTGTTCCCTGTTGACTCTGTTTCTCTAGAGAAACCTAACTAATGCAGGAGCACTACAGGCAGATAGAGAAATACAGGAGAGGAGGTCTGGATATGAGTGTGGACATGCAAACTATCAGTAAAGGCAAAAAGAGAAAAAAAAATTAGATATGTGTATAAAATTCAAAAGACAAAATGGTAAATGAATATTGCCATTATAGTAATAATATTAAATGCTAATGTATTAAACTCCCCAAACAAAAGACATAGAATGGATTAAAAAATAGAATCCTTCTATATGCTATCTATAGGAGACTCACTTTAGACCCCAGAACAAAAACAGGTTGAAAGTGAAAGGCTGGAAAAATATATTTCAAACTAATAACAAGCAGAGAATGGCAGGGGTAGCTGTACTACTATCTGACAAATTGGGCTCCAAATGTGTATTAGTTAGGGTTCTCTAGAGAAACAGAACCAACAGGGAACACTGGTGAATATAAAACTTATAAAAGTATCTCCCGTGACCGTGGGAATGCAGAGTCCAAAAATTCACAGGGCAGGCTGTGAACCTGTGAAGTTGACTATTCTGATGGACAATCTGGATGAACTCCACAGTCAAAGCAGGAAGAGAACCTGTCTCCTGTGAATCCTCCTTAACAGGCTAATTAGTTAGACTACCCAGATAGGATGTAACCTCTGGAATATGCAATCAGAGAAGAAACAAGGGAGGGCCCTGTATGTTAGGCTTAGGGTATAAAACCTGTGGCATTCTATCATTTAGTACATCATTTTTTGGTTGAGCACCCATTCTTCCAAGATTAAAATGAATTATTTTCTTCTCCAAGAAAGAGCCATTGAGAGTTGGCACTAGATTATCCCCCAAATAACTATATTGCATTAGAGAGCACCCTGTTCAAACATAAAATAAACCTGTTCTATAGACATTAGAACTATTCGTATGCATAAACAACTTTAGGTTTCTTAAAAGATTCTGAAAAAATTGACCTTGATTCTCAGCAAAAGTTGTTCTTATTGTGTGTTCAGTGGAAGTCATTAAGTGTTCCTAAATAGATGCTCAGTGATATCACACATTTTCCCACATTCTCAAAATTAGCCTAAGTCCTGGTGTTCCATAGTGACTAGAATATTGTTGTCTATGTATTTTCCTCCAGTAAGGGAGGAACCATATAGAAGATATTAGTATAAGCTATTTTTTGTTAAAAATATTTTTCTGCTTAAAAAGCACTAGTAGTTTACAATGTCGAATACTCTGATCTAGACTTGCACACATTTTATTACATATATCCTACCCTGATTTTTGTCTTACTAATAATAACAATTAACAAGCCCAACATCAGAGCTAGCAGAAATAAATACATCATTATAATGATTAACACTAATTTTACTGTTTCTCCAAAGAGAAGTAAATGACAAAAGTTTATATAAATAAGTTGATTTTGTTACTAACCACTGGCTACATTAATTATAAATAGAAATGTAAATAAAATTATTAATTCACATACGCTGTCTTAATTTCAACTTTATTATGAAAAATTAACTGCAACAATCAGTTTAAAACAGCAAACTCATTCAGTTTGTGCTTTTCAAGTCAGAAAACATGAGCATACTAGGAACACAGGTACATGTTAAATTAATATAAAAAACAACTTGTCTAAAATGAAAACTTTTAAATACATCAGACAATGAATTCTGTATAATTTATGTCAAGAAAACAGAAAGGCACTAAAATAAAAGAATTGCATCATCCTTCATTTCATACAAAACTTAATGGCAAAAGAAAAAATTAATCTAGAGAGCCGAACATATAAACCTCAAATAAAATTATATAGGAGGCTCTATAACTAATGAATGGTGAAAATGGAATTACTATGCTTAGAAATTCAGAATAAGTAATTACATCATCAATCATTTTATATGACAGTATGTGTAAAATTGTTCATTAGAACATGAAAAACCTTAACCTCTTTATATTAGAAAAAAATGTGAATCATAGAACTTGATATGAAGCTAAATGGGAAGAAAAACAGACATTAGAAAACTAAACATAGTTTTCAATAGTGAAAATAAAACAGATTAAAATCAAAATAAAGCATTGACTCACCAATGTTAATTATGAAATAACAATTGGACTAAATGAAAATCCTCAACTGTGTTAGGGAAAGAGTGACAATCAGCAGATCAGTGCATTCTGCTATAATCTCACTACACACTGTACCCTAAAAAGGTTCAAGGATTGAAGTAGCAGTAATAAAAGGGTATCATTTCAATAAATCTAAAGAAATCCTTATTAATAAAGTCTTCCTTTTGATTTGGAAAATTGTTCTCAGTAAGGACAGGGATCAGCAAATTAATCACTGCCACCCAACCCTGAATATAAAGTATAACTATATAAATATATTTAGTAGGTTTCTATATCATATTAAATATTGGCATAGGTGTTGCTAAAATTATTATTAATCCTAACTGGAACTATCATGTAGTAACCTGGGGATGTTGCCTGTCCTATTCTGTCAGTTCAATTTTTTGTTTAGGAGATCTTGCTCTAGGGTCACATTAAGGGTTCAAATCCAAGTTTTGCACACTTAAAATAGAATACGTGCTTAATAGATTTTAGCAATGATAGACCAACAGATGGAGGGAGAAATAGCTATTTCTATAGGTTTTGATCTGTTTTTTCTAATATCAAGAGAGTATGACTGGCCTGGGTGAGAATGAGCCACAAAGATGAAGGTGAAGATGCATCTACATCCAAGAAATGAAGTTGGACTTGAAGGAAGTTCCAAGAAACAATGATCCTGCCTTATATCCTTTTGAGGTTCCACAAGAATATGTAAGAGCTTTAAATGCTATCAAACTAAAACGGGTATTTGCAAAATCATTCCTTGCCTCCCTGGATGATCACCGAGATGGAGTCAATTGCTTGGTAAAACATCCAAAGAGTCTGGCTAGAGTCTTTTCTGGGGCATGGGATGGAGAGGTTAGAATTTGGAACTTGACTAAACGAAAACGTATCCATACAATACAAGAACAGGAAGGTTTTGGACGCTGAATATGTGCTCGCTTTTGTGGGACTTCTTTTTTTACTATTGGTGATGACAAAACTGAAGCACTGGAAAATGGTTGGCCCAAGCTATAGAGAATAGGAGGAGCCACTGCATACAGTGTTAGGAAAGACAGTATATACTGGAATTGATCATCACTGGAAAGAAGCTGTTTTTGCCTCATATGGACAGCAAGTGGACATTTGGGATGAACAAAGAACCAATCCTATATGTTCAATGACCTGAGAATTTGACAGTATAAGTAGTGTTAAATTTAACTCAATTGAGACATTCCTCTGGGGATGTTGTGCTTCTGACAGAAATATAGTACTACATGATATGCAGCAAGTCACTCCTCTGAAACAAGTTATCTTAGATATGAGAACAAATACAATCTGTTGGAGCCCTATGGAGGCTTTCATTTTTACTGCAACAGATGAAGATTACAATTTATATACTTTTGATATGTGGGCACTTGACATGCCTGTAATGGTACATATGGATCATGTATCTGTACTGCTTGATGTGGATTACTGGGAAAGAGTTTGTGTCTGCTAGCTTTGCTAAATCTATTCGAATCTTTCCTGTGGATCAATGTCAAAGCAGGGAATTTTATCACACAAAGTGAATACAGCATGTTATCTGCGTAAGATGGACTTCTGACAGCAAGTACATTATGTGTGGATCTGATGAAGTGAACATTGATCTGTGGAAAGCTAATGCTTCTGAAAAATTTGGTGTGCTTACATCACAAGAAAAAGCAGCCAAGGATTATAATCAGAAATTGAAAGAGAAATTTCAACATCATCCTCAGATAAAACGAATAGCTCATCACCGACATCTACCAAAATCTATCTACAGCCAGATTCAGGAGCAGCGCAACATGAAAGAAGTTCGTCGACGAAAGGAAGTGAATCGTCAGAAACATAGCAAGCCTGGATCTGTGCCAGTTGTGTCAGAGAAGAAACACATAGTGGCAGCTGTGAAATAATATTTGGTACTCCTCCCAACTCTAATATATGATTATTTGTTATATTTGGGTGTGTAAACTCTAAAAATAAAAGTACTGGTTCTTGTTTAATATCACACATTTCAGTTATATGTATAGAACTTTATCATTGCTCATTTTTGCTGCCCTGAAAAACCATCCTTAAAGGTGACCTGGTTGCCAGGACTATCCAACATTTTATACTTTGGTCTGCTTTCTTATTTTATTAAAGAATATAATATGTGTAAGCCACTTCAATTTTTGCTATTAGGCATTGCAGTTATGCTATTTCTCTGATCTATTTATTATATAGCAGATATTATATGTTTGAATTTACCTTTAGGCCCAATATCTCTTTGTTATTATTTAATGATTGCCATTATTTTTTAGAATCTGTGATTCTATGTAACATTTAGAACTATGTCAGAACTTTTTTCAACTGAATTTATTTTCTGTGCTTTATATATATTTAAATTTTTGAGACTTAAAAGATGATTAGCCTGCATCTATATATAACTTTTATAAATAATTATAATTTGTGGTCAGGATAATAAAACATCCTTTTTCTCAGCATCAAAAAAAAAGAGAGATTACGACTGATTTTATAAGTTCCTTTTTAAATACCATGGAATAGATTGATAATTTCAGCATTACAGAAAATAGTCTTAATGATCTCCCATTAATTAAAAATCTCTCAACAGTCTCTGAATAACTTCTTAGCAGAAAATTTGAATGGAGATAATATGAACTAGAGTGGATCTTATTGTAATAATTGACCATGGTCAAATTATATTGGTAATGAAGTTGTGTCACATTTGATTACAGGATTGATCTGCTACCTAATAAATGACTTGGCTTACAAACATCCATCATTAACTAACAAAGGTGATATGCTATTATAATTTTAGCATGATATTTTGCAAAAAGTGCAAGATATCATCTCTTTTGCATCTTTAATAATACCTGAACTACTTCATATTGCCATTTTAATTTTGGGGCATTTACTCTGGCACATTTTAAAAATATTTTTATTGACAAATCTTCACAAACATACAGTTTATACATGGTGTACAATCAGTGGCTCACAATGTTAACACATAATTGTGTATTCATTACCATGGTCATTTTTAAAACACTTGCATCACTCCAGAAAGAGATAAAATGAAAAAGGAAAAAACTCATACACATCTTACCACTTGTCCCTCTCGCTCATTGACTACTAGTATTTCAATCTACCCCATTTATTTTACCCCTTATCCTCCCTATTATCTGTTATATTGATCCATTTTTTTATACTCATCTGTCCATACCCTGGATAAAAGAAGCATCAGCTGCAAGGTTCTCACAATCACACAGTCATATTGTAAAAGCTATATTGTTATGCAATCATCTTCAAGAATCAAGGTTACTGGAATACAGTTCAACAGTTTCAGGTACCTCTCTTCAGTCACCCAATACACTGTAAACTAAAAAGGGATATCTATATAATGCATAAGAATAACTTCCAGAATAAACTCTTGACTCTGAAATCTCTCAGTCACTGAAACTTTATTTTGTTTCTTTTCTTCCTTCTCCCTTTTGGTCAAGAAGACTTTCTCAATTCTCTGATGCCAGGTCCTGGTGAATGCCTGGAGTTATGTCCCATGTTTTCAGGGAGGTTTCCACCCCTGGGAGTCATGTCCCACATAGGGGTGAAGCACAGTAAGTTCACTGTTGAGTGGTGTTAGAGAGAGGCCATATCTGGGCAACAAAAGAGGTTCTCTGGGGGTGACTCTTGGGCATAATTATAAGTAGGTTTAGTCAATCCTTTGCAAGAATATTTTCATAAGGTCAAATCCAAAGATCAAGGGCTCAGTCTATTGAGTTAGTTGTCCCCACTGCTTGCAAGAATATCAGGAACTCTCCAAATGTGGAAGTTGAATATTTCCACCATTCTCCCCAGTCCCACAAGGAGGCTTTGCAAATGCTTCTTTATTCACTGCCCAAATTATTCTGGAATATATTGGGGCATCACACTAACCTAGACAAATCAAAAAGATCTCATACCCTATTCAAGATTCCATGTACTTATGGTGTTCAAATAAACTGACCATACAAGCTAAATTAGGTAATTCATTACCAAAAATACAAATTTTGCACTAAATAAATATCTCTTTCTTTGGTCTCACAGAGTTAAAATTTTAAAATATGGATAATATCACCCTTACCCTGTATTCTGATATACTCCAGTCCTATCCAGATCAGCTTCATTCATATCTCTAGTTGAAGTCTGATCCTTTTTCCAACTTTTTAAACTGGAACTGTTTAAAAAGTTACAACTCCAAAATATATGTGACTGCTGTAAGAGCTGACAATCTTGGACCCTTTACAATGGGCCTTGACCTGTTAACCCATGCCCTTGACTTCAGTCCACCAACTTTTTATATTAGAGTTAGTCAATATTGAGTGAAGCATGACAATATTTGTCTTTTTGTTTCTGACATTTCATTCAACATGCAGTCTTTACGTTTCATTCCCCTAGTTGCCTGTCTCACAACTTCATTTCTTCTTGTGGCTGCTTAGTAGTTCATGGTATGTATACACCGCAGTTACTCCTTCCTTCCATCAGTCATTGTACCCTTAGAACACTTCCATCCATTGTGAATCATGAACACTGCCACCATATACCCAGTATGCAAATGTTTATTCATGTCCCCACACTCAGCAACTCCAGGTATATACTGAGCAGGTAAGTTTCAGGATGATAAGACATTCTACCTCTAGCCTCCTGTTGAACCACCACACTGTCCTCTGAGGGGTTGCATCTCTCAGTTTCTCTACTGACAATGAATAGGTACATCTCTTTCTCTGCCTTTTCTCTAGCACTTGTTTCTCTCTGTTAATTTTAAATAGTTTTATTCATATATCATACAATCTGATGGCATATTATTCTTAACTTCATTATTCAAAATGTATTCTCCCCCTAGTTTGTTGTGTAGATGAATGGTATAGGCTTTCTTCATATTACTGAATCATGTTCTCTTTTATTCCCCTAATATACTGAAGTTTATCATTTTAAATTCTATATCTTTTATAAAAATTAAACTAAGCTATTATTTTTGGATATTAAAGTGTGTGAGGATTACAACCCTTTAAGTTTCATACTATATTATCCATTTTTTAGGTAAATTTTTCAAATGAGAAAAATATCATATTTTAACTTCAAAAGCCAAAATAAGCATAAATTTAGATATTTGTTACATATTTTTCAGACAGCCATTCTCTCAATAGGTCTTATGGAATTAAATAAATCCCATAACATTATTTTATGACTTCTTTTCACCTCTCCTCTCTTTTGCCATCTTGTTTTCCTTCTTTTTCATGTCCTCATTTTTCTCCCTTTCTGCTGTTCAACTTTTTTCCTCTTCTTCACCTCCAATCCTTTCATTCTTATTCCACAGGTCTAAAACATTTGAATGATTTAACTAAGGTATATATCTGTATGTATAATATGTTCTAACCCAACAACCAGCCCAGTTCCTTGTACATAGTGAACCTTCCATAAATATTTGTTGAATGAACAATTGAATAAATGCAGTTGGGACCCCACATCATGCATCATAATGCATATATTACAGATTTCATGCTAGTTCTTATTCCACTACTGCATTAGTCTAAGAAGCATATGAATCTATCATATAAGATTCAGTTGAAGAATTCCACCCTGACCAAAAGGGGGAAAGAAGTGTAACTAATAATGCTTCAGTGGCTGAGAGAGTTCAAATAGAGTTGAGAGGTTACTCTGGAGGTCACTGTTATGCAAACTTCAGTTAGATTGCTACCTTTTATAACTTGCCAAGCCCCAACCAAAACCATTCCAGCCAATCCTAAAGAACACCTAGGGAAATATGTAAGATTCTACAAATGTTCCGTGCACTAGGATAACTTTCCAGAAACCTATAACCTCCAGATGAATCCCTGTATCAGATAAGTCCCAAAACACAGAGGACCCAGCCTCTCCAGAACAACAGCTATTTTTATCTCCCTACCCCATATTACTGACAGACCTTCCAACTTGAAAAATTTAGAATGACCATTGCCCAAATACTCCTAAAGAGTGGGATAGAAAGATCAAAAGTGATGATGGAGTTGTACAGAGAACATAGATTTTGACAAATGAATAAAACTGCTGAATCATTAAATTAATACTTCCTTTAGTTTCAAATATCCTAGAGCAGTTAGAAGTAAAAACCTAAAACTGTGGAATTGTAACCCATACCAAACTCTGAAATCTGTTCTATAACTAATTACTGTGCTTTAGTGCTTTTTATGTGTGTGTATGTTATTTTTCACAAAAAAGAAAAAGGTAGATTGTGATGATTGAAGAAAAAGCTCTAGATTAAGTGATCCTCATCTACAAAGATGTTAATTACACATTTTGTAATCTTCCAAAGCAAAATACTGGCTTTAATTGCCAGAAAGTGCAGCAATGACAGTGCCAAGGTGGCAGTTGCCTTGGCTCCCATGGCTCAGCTTTCCTCATGAGCCCTCTCCTCTGGGGCACCCCTCAGAAGTGGTTCGCTTATTGTCACCTTCTTGTGTGCATCAGAAATAATTGCTTAAAATGTGTTTAGGACATATGCAGGGCCAAGATGGTGGATATAGTTCATCCTCCAGAGCAGCTGATAAATAGCCAGGAAGAGTACAAAACAACTGCTGGGGTCACGTCAGTGAACAGACACACAATGTACACCAGTATGGACAAGCTGGACCAGCTGTGAGCTCACTCAGAACTGTGAGTACCCTAAGCTGTGGTGGCTGGCACACCTCCCCCACAGGATGCTTGACAGAGGGGAAAGGAAGGAGTATTTACCAGCAGCAGGGGTTGAGCACAATCAAACTCCAATTGTAGAATTAATTAACAAATTCTGATTACTAAAAATAGGCTCCCAGCTCAGCTGAACCTCTAGTAAAAGCGGAGGTTGCTTGTTATTACTCCTGTGCAGAGGGGGCAGGGAAGACAGAAAAAAAAAATAAAGCAGGGTTTTTGGGGGTTTGAAAAGATCTATGTCTTGAATCAAAGGAGGGGGTACATAGGACTTCAAGATACACAGTGCAACATACTAACTTAAGCTCTTGAAGGGCAAACCCGAGGAACAGGGGTCCTGCTATGAAAAGGATTTTTCTCTTTCATTTTGGTGGCTGTGTTTCTATAGCTTGACTGCTCTTTGGATACAGCTACAAGGCTTCTTGGGCTCCACTGCCCCAGGAATAGGCAGAATTAAGCTTGTTTGAGTGTTTTTCTGGAGCTTGTGCCTTCCCCAGGAAAGGGTGGGGCCCAACTCAGGTGGAATTCCACCCTCAAGGAGTTCAAACCCCATGGTCATGGAAAAGTGAAGCATTTAAAACCAGACTACAATTTCTTCTCTGTCTCCACCCTGCCCCTAGCAGGGAGAGTCTGCTGAAGTTAAAGGTACGACATCACTGTATGCTGGTGGGACCTGGAGACAGACAAGCACCACATACTGGGCAGGATAGGAAAAATGGAGAGCCTAGAGGCTCCATAGAAAAATCTTTCAATATGCTGGGTCTCACCCTAAGGGAAAACTGATGCCGAGGACTCTTTCCTCCTGACAGGAGGCCAGTTTGGTCTGAGGAAATCTGGCTGAGGTCTATAAAACCTAAGTAGACCCTCCTAAGGGGGGAAAGAGGTACCATATAGGCAGGGCAAGAAACAAGAAAATGAGAATTGAAAAATTCTGATCTTTTAAACAAAACCTAAGCTAGAGGTCCAGAATAAGCTGAACTGAATGTCAAAGAACAAATAGACAACAGTCATCCAGGAAGAAAATCCTAGGTAAAAAAAGTGAAAGCAATCTCCAGAATAAACTATTTAAGATAATTAAATGCCTAGACACCAGCAAAAAATAACAAATCATGTAGGAAAATTGAAGGTATGGTCCAGTCAAAGGAACAAATCCACAAATCAAATGAGATACAGGAGTTGAAACAATGAATTTAAAATGTTTGAACAGACATGGAAAACCTCATCAAAAATCAAATCAGTGAATTGAGGGAGTATAAAAAGAAGGCAAGGAATGAACAAAAAGAAGAAATTTAAAGTTGGAAAAAACAAATCACAGAACTTATGGGAATGAAAGGCACAGTAGAAGAGATGAAAAAACAGTGGAAACCTACAATGTCAGATTTCAAGAGGCAGAAGATAGGATTAGTGAACTGAAGGATGGAACATCTGAAATCTGACAAGCAAAATAAATTATAAGGAAAAGAATGGAAAAACATGAGCAGGGACTTAGGGAATTGGATGACAACATGAAGCTCACAAATATACATGCTGTGGGTGTCCAGAAGGAGAACAGAAGGAAAAAGGAGGAGGAAAAACTAGTGGAGGAAATTATCACTGAAAAATTCCCAACTCTTATGAAAGACTTAAAATTACAGATCCAAGAAGTGCAGCATACCCCAAAAAGAATTGACCCAAATAGACGTACTGCAAGGCTCTTACTAATCATAATGTCAGATGTCAAAGAGAAAGAGAGAATCTTGAAAGCAGCAAGAGAAGAGCAATCCATCATATGCAAGGGAAGTCCAATAAGACTATGTGTAGATTTCTCAGCAGAAATCATGGAGGTGAGAAGACAGTGGGACAATATATTTAAATTACTAAAGGAGAAAAACTACCAAGCAAGAATTCTATATCCAGCAAAATTCTCCTTTTAGAATAGGGGAGAAATCAAAACACTTTCAGACAAAAAAATCACTGAGGGAATTTGTGACCAAGAGGTCAGCTCTGCAAGAAATGCTAAAGGAGCACTAGAGATAGATACAAAAAGACAGGACAGAGAGGTGTGGAGAAGAGTGTAGAACTGAAGACTATCAGTAAAGGTAAAAAGAAGGAAAATTAGATATGACAAATAAAATCCAAGAGGCAAAATTGAAGAAGGAAGTACTGTCCATACAATAATAACACTAAATGTTAATGGATTAAACTCCCCAATCAAAAGGCATAGACTGGAAGAATGGATTAAAAGACAGGATCTATGTATATGCTGTCTACAGGAAATGCATCTTAGACCCAAAAATAAGCATAGATTGAAAGTGAAAGGTTGGGAAAAGATATTTTATGCAAATGACAAACGGAAAAGAACAAGAGTAGCTAAACTAATATCCAACAAATTAGACTTCAAATGTGAAACAGAAGAGACAAAGAAAAATAGGAAAAAGAGACAAAGAAGCACACTAAGTATTAATAAAAGGAGCAATTCAACAAGAAGACATAACAATCAAAAACATTTATGCACTGAGCCAGAATGCCCCAAAATACATGAGGCAAATGCTGAGAAGAGAAATAGGCACAGCTACCATAATAGATGGAGACTTCAATTCTCCACTCTCATCAATGGACAGAACATCTAGACAGAGGATCAATAAAGAAACAGAGAACTTTTTAAAAAAATTTTTATTAATTAAAAAAAATTAACAAGCAAAACATTTAGATATCATTCCATTCTACATATACAATCAGTAATTCTTAATATCATCACATAGTTGCATATTCATCATTTCTTAGTACATTTGCATCGACTTAGAAAAAGAAATAAAAGGACAACAGAAAAAGAAATAAAATTATAATAGAGAAAAAAAACTATACATACCATACCCCTTACCCCTCGCTTTCATTTGCCACTATTTCAAACTGAATTTATTTTAACATTTGTTCCCCCTATTATTTATTTTTATTCCATATGTTCTACTCTTCAAGAAACAGAAAATTTGAATAGTACAGTAAATGAGCTAGACTTAACAGACATTTATAGAACATTACACCCCACAACATCAAGATATACCTTTTTCTCAATTGCTCAAGGATCATTCTCAAGGCTAGACCATATGCTGGGTCACAAAGCAAGTCTCAATAAATTTAAAAAGATTGAAATCATGCAAAACACATCCTCAGATCATAAAGGAATGAAGTTGGAAATCAATAATAGGCAGAGTGCCAGAAAATTCACAAATATATGGAGACTCAACAACACACTCTTAAACAACCATTGGGTCAAGGAAGAAATTACAAGAGAAATCAGTAAACACCTCAAGGCAAATGAAAATGAAAACATGACATATCAAAATTTATGGGATGCAGCAAAGGCAGTGCAAAGAGGGAAATGTATTGCCCTAAATGCCTATATCAAAAAAGAAGAAAGAGCAAAAATCAAGGAATTAACTGTTCACATGAAGAACTAAAGAAAGAACAGGAAACTAATCCCAAAATAAGGAAAAGAAAAGAAATAATGAAGATTAGAGAAGAAATAAATGAAATTGAGAACATGAAAACAAATGAGAAAATCAACTAAACCAGAAGTTGGTTCTATGGGAAAATCAATGAGATTTATGGACCCTTAGGGAGGTTGACAAAAAGAAGATAGAGGATGCAAATAAATAAAATCAGAAATGGAAGAGGAGTCATAACCAGTGACCCCACAGAAATAAAGAAGTTAATGAGAGGGTGCTATGAACAACTTTATGCTAATAAACTCGACAATGTAGATGAAATGGACAACTTCCTAGAAAGGCATGAACAGCCAGCATTGACTCAAGAAGAAATAGACAACCTCAACAAACAAATCACAAGTAAAGAAATTGAATCAGTCATTAAGAAGCTCCCCAAAAAGAAAAGTCCAGGACCAGATGGCTTGACATTTGAATTCTACCAAATATTCCAGAAAGAATTAGTACAAATCCTGCTAAAACCCTTCAAAAAAATTGAAGAGGAGGGAAATCTATGTAGCTCATTCTACGAAGCCAACATCACCCTCATACCAAAGTCAGACAAAGATATTACAAAAGCAGAAAACTAAAGACAAAACTTTCTTATGAAAATAGATGCAGAAATCCTCAACAAAACTGTTACAAATCAAATTCAGTAGCATCTTAAAAGAATTATACACTGTGACCAAGTAGGATTCATCTCAAGTATGCAAGGATGGTTCAACATAAGAAAATCAATTAATGTAATGTACCGTATCAAAAAATCAAAGCAGAAAAACCACACGATCATCTTGATTGATGTAGAAAAGGCATTTGACAAAATTCAACATCCTTTCCTATTGAAAACACTTCAAAGGATATGAATAAAAGGGAACTTCCTCAACATGATAAAGGGAATATATGAAAATCCCATAGCTAACATCATCTTCAATGGGGAAAAACTAAACTGTGTTCAGGTAGCAGAGTGGCTGGACATTATGGCTCAATTTATCAGGGCATTGAAATATTGATATATTAATCCAAAATGCATACTATAAATGTATAACTTCAAGATAAGAAACATTGAGTTGAAGGAAGAGAAAAAATAAAAATAACAAAAAAATTTTTTAAATTAAATTTAGTTAGAAACAACCACACAATTTTTATGTCAATATACCCATTTCACTTCTGGTCAATTTGGATCCTTACTAACTGAAGGAAAGCCACTGAAAAGGGAGTCATGAAACAGAATCACCAGCAATTACAAATAAATTATTATTTGTCTCTGTGAAGTTTGCTTCTTCTAAGTATTTCATATGAGTGAGATCATACATTTGTCTTTTTGTTTCTTGCTTATTTCACTCAATATAGCATCTTCATGTTGTATCATAGATCAGAATTTCTTTTCATTTTACAGCTGAATAATATTCCATTCTATGCATGCATTATATATTGTTTTTCCATTTGTCTGTTTGTAGGACACTTGGTTTGCTTTCAGCTTTTTGCTATTGTGAATAATGATGTGATAAATATCAGGGCACAAATATCTGAGTCCTTGCTTTTAATTCTTTGTGGTATATACCAAGAAGTGGGATTGCCAGATCATATGTGTTTTAGTTTGCTAAAGCTGCCAGAATGCAGTCCACCAGAAATGGATTGGATTTTTAAAGGGTATTTATTTACTTACAAATTTTCAGTTCCTCAGAGAAAGGCAGTTAGCATTCATCTGGGATTCTCTGTCACATGGGAAGGCACATGGCAATGTCTGCCAGCCATCTTTCCAGGCTTCTGGGTTCAAATGGCTTTCCCTGGGGAATGTTCTTTTTTTTGAGGAGGTACATGGTCCGGGAAATGAACCCAGGTTGTTCTTCTCATCTCCAAACATCTGAGACTTTGTTGGCTCTGAGCTCTGAGCTGACTTGTGCTGAGCTCTGCTGGGCTGCTGAGCTCTTTTCTGACCTCTCCCTTTTAAGCATCTACCTAATTAAATTAAACATCACTCTTTGTGGAATGCACTTCCCTTAGCTGACCACAGATGTAATCATCCATAGATGAATTCCACATGCTGGTGATTTAAATTCACAACAACAGAGCAACAGGGCACCATCACATGGTAAAATTGGCATGTGAATCTAAAATACTACAATATGGCAATTTTATTTTCGACTTTCTGAGGAGCTGCCAATCTGATTTTCATAGTGCCTGCACCAGTCTACAGTGCCATCAGTAATGTATAATGGTCTCTATTTCCCCATATCCTCACCAACACTTATTATTTCCTGATTTTAAAAAATAATAATAGCCATCATGATATGTATGAAGAGGTATCTCAGTGTGATTTAGATTTGCATTTCCCTGATGAACAGTGGTGTTGAGCATCTTTTTGTGCTTATGGCCATTTGTATACATTCTCAGTGGTGTTCATCATATTTATGTGCTTATGGCCTTTTGTACATCTTCTTTAGAGGAATGTTTTTTCAAGCACTTTGCCAATTTCTTGAATTGGGTTGTTTGTCTTTTTGTTGTTGAGTTGTAGAAATTCTTTATCTTTATGTATTCTTGATATTAAACCCTTGTCAGGTATATGGTAATCAATTATTTTCTCCCATTCTGTATGTTGTCTTTTCACTTTCCTTATAGTGTCTTTGATGTATGAAAGTTTTAATTTTTATGAATTATATTTTATCATTCTTCTTTTGCTGCTCATGATTTTAATGCAGTATCCAAGAACCCACTACCAAAGTCAAGTTTGTGAAATCCCTTTATGTTTTCTTCTAGAAGTTTTATGGGTCAAGCTCTAATGCTTAGGTTCTTAATCTATTAATAGTTAATTTTTGTATATGATATGGGCTAGGGATTCAACCTCATTATTTTGCAAGTGGATATCCAGTTTTGTCAGCATCATTTGTTGAAGAGGTCATTCTTTCCCAATTATTGTACATGGCACCCTTGTCAAAAAGCCAGTGGGCCAAAGTTGTATGGGTTTATTTCTGAACTCTCCATTCTATTTCACTGATCTGCATTTCTGTCTTTATGGCAGGATCACAATATTTTATTTACTGTGACTTTGTAGTAAGTTTTAAAATCAGGAAGTGTGTGACCGCCAACTTTGTTCTTCCTTTGCAATATTAGATTAGCTATTCAGGGTACTTTGATATTTCATATAAATTGGAGAATCATCTTTACAATTTCTTCAGAAAATGCTACAAGGATTTTGATAGGCATTTGTTCAGTCTGTTGATATTTTTGGGTAATAATTCCATCTTAATTTAAGTTTTCTTATCCATGAGCATAGATGTCTTGTCATTTATTTAGGTAGGTCTTCAGCAGTGTTTTAAAGATTTTTGTGTACAAGTCCTTCACCTCATTGGTTAAGTTTTTCCTGGGTATTTTATTCTCTTAAAAGCCATTGCAAACTGATTTTATTTTAAATTTTCATTTAAGCATTTAATAATATTCTTTGCTGAATTTAACAGTATTTACTTTTTAAAGAATTTAAATTTGAATAATTTGATAATATTCTTCTATTCATTTTATAGAACAATGCAACTTTTGGGGGGGTGCATGGTCCAGGAACCGAACCCAGGTCTCCTGCATGGAAGACAAACATTCTACCATTGAACCACTCATGCACCTGAAGAACAATGTAATTTTGTTTGTTAATTTTGCAACCTACAAATTTGATGAACATGTATATCATTTCTAGTAGTTTTTTGTGAATTCTTTGAGATTTTCTATATAAACTATCACATCCATCAGCAAATAGAGATACTTTTACTTCTTATGGTGGAGTTTTGGTGATTTTCTTTTCCTTTTCAAGCCTAATTGCTCTGGCATGGACTTCCAGTGCAATGTTGAATAGCAGTGTCAAAAGCCAGCTTTCTTTTTTTGTTTCTGACATTAGGGGGAAGAACTTCAGTCTTTTAATATTGATTATTATGTTAGATTTGGATTTTTCATATATTCCCTTTATTGTGTTGGGGAAGTTAGCTTGTATTCTTATTTTATAGGTGTTTTTATCATGAAATGGTGTTGGATTTTGTTAAATGCACTTTTTGAGTCAATTGAGATGATCATCCATTTTGTTTCTTCATTCTTTTAATGTGGTGTATTACATTGATTGATTTTCTTGTGCTGAGCCACTTTTACATTTCTGGGATAAATTCAACTTGATCATGGAGTATAAGACCTTATATTCTCACAAGCAGTGGAAACAACTAATTCTATAGACTGAGCCCTCGATCTTTGGGTTCACCCTTATGAAACTTATTCCTGCAAAGGAGAACCTAAGCCTACTTATAATTATGCTTAAGAATCACCCCCAGAAAACCCTTTTGTAGCTTACATGTGGCCTTTCTCTAAGCTAACTTGGCAGGTAAAGTTAGTGCCCTCCCTCTTACATGTAACTTCACTCCCAGAGGTGTAAATCTCCTGGGGAATATGGGACGTGATTCCCAGGGATGAGCCTGGACTCAGCATCATGGAATTGAGTATGCCAGGAACTGGGGCAAGACAGAAATGAGAAAAAATAAAATTTCAGTGGCTGTGAGGTTTCAAAAAAATTCAAGAGGTTATCCTGGAAGTTATTCTTATGCAATATATATATACACTTTTGTAGTTTATGGTATATTGGAGTTATAGAGGGAAGTACGTGAAATTGTTGAACTGTGTTACTGCAGCCTTGATTCTTGAAAATGATTATATAATGATATAGCTTTTACAATGTGACTGTGTGATTGTGAAAACCTAGTGTCTGATGCTCGCTTTATCCAGGGTATGGATAGATGAGTAAAAATAATCACAAAAAGTAAATAAATTATATGGGAGTGAAAAGGGGTAAAAACAATTTGGGAAGCTGAAATACTAGTGGTTAATGAGAGGAATGGGGCAGGGACATTGGATGTATTAGTTTCTCCTTTTTTCTTTTTATTTCTTTTTCTGGAATAATGCAAATATTCTAAAAATGATCATGGTAATGGATGCACAAGTATGTGATGATATTGTGAGCAATGAATGTATCCTTTGGATAGACTGTATGTACATGAAGATATATCAATAATATATTTTATAAAAAGAATATACTGGAACAATCAACAAAACTAGAATATGGACTATAGACCAAGTAATAGCTAGAGAATCATTGAACTTGATGGGAGAATATCTATGTTTTCAGGAAATGAACACTGAAGTATTGTAGAGCAAAAGGGCATAACAAATAAGATATTCTCAAATGGTTCAGAAAAAAATATCATGTGTGAATATATACACATATCACATGTATGAAAAATCTGTCTAATGAAAGGAAATGTGGAAAAATGTCAAATACTGGTGAATCTGAGTAAGGAGTATATGTGGGAATTCTTTCAGTAATGTGTGGAACTTTACTGTAAGTTTGAAATTATATGAAAATAAAAGACTACTAAAAGCAAAAATTAAAAAAAATAAATGCACCACATTATATTAATGGCATTGTAATAATGCCAGATAGTACCCTGATGAGAAAAAATAATAGAAAAGTATTTATTTTGTAATATCTATATAGTAGGTATCTCCTCTTGATCATTATATGCCATTTACCTCCATCTGTTCCCTTGATACTACTGAGGGACTAATAAATCAAAACAACTCACAGTGAAACTAAAAAATTAAAAATCTTAAAATTGAATCATTATTTTCACATGAATCAAAAAACAGATATGCACAGAGGGAGTAATTTTTTTTTTTTTTTTTTTAAGGAAAGACAGAGAGAAGGAAGGAAGGATAGAAGGAAGGAAGGAAGGAAGAAAGGGAAACATTTTCTTGTTTTATTGTATTCTGTTTCTCCGTTTTTGTTACATGGGCTGGGGCCGGGAATCGAACCGAGGTCCTCCGGCATAGCAGGCAAGCACTTTGCCCGCTGAGCCACCGCGGCCCGCCCCAGGGAGTAATTTTTTAAAGTTTAAAATATCATCTATTCCAAGGCACTTGGAAACATTTGTGGCAACAGTTCTGGGATTTCATTTGTCAATATACTCTGCAGATTCTGAATACATAATATTGATCAGAGAGGTCATAATTACAAATATTTGCTATCTATTCAGTATTCTATAACATTTAGGAATCACATGAATATATAAGAGACAGATTTCAAACATGAGTGTATTCACTTTTGGAAGGGTGATTAATTATATTTTACACTTTGATATATATAAGACCTAGTTCTTAACTATATATTTTTACCAGATCTTTTTATATTCAACAAATAGCTATTGCTAGCATGTTTTTTTACATTCAAGAAATGTTCCTGCTCACTTTTGATGAGTGATACATACTCATCAAACCTATGACATTATTAATGCAGAGGTAACCATTGCATAATATGGTGAAAAAGTGCATGTGTGTTTGTGTGTGGGAGGAGGGAAGAAGATGGAATTTCACAAATATAAAATTCTCTCTATATAATTTTGTCATACTAACATATAGTGATTTTTGGATAAAAATGAAGATAATTTCATTGGAATTATATGCATTAAAATAAAGTTATTTGAAATATATTTCAGATTCACAAATATATCTATGTGCATTTGATGAATAATAATACATTTCTATGTTTAGTCAGGATTGATTATTTGTTGGTGCAGAACATTAAAAATATAAAAGTTGGAATGCAATATGAAATATAAATACAAAAATTGAAATCCACAGAAGAGGATTTCAAACATAGGAGTGTTCAAAATTAGAGCTCCAAGTTGAGATGGGAAGATGGTTGAGTAAGATGCTTCAGAAATCAGGCCTTCTACCAGAAAAACTACTGAACAGGCAGGAAATGTCTAAATGAACTATTTTATAACTCTGGTTTACAGTAGACCACTGTATAGCATCTAGGGAAGAATGGGAGAAAGAGCTTAATAAATTGTGGTAAATACCAGTTAGTTCCTCCCTCTATGCTGAGGTTACTGCTGCCCATCCCCTACTCTCAAGCAGGCCACAGTGTAGTCTGGCCACTATTATAACTTGCTGGTGCCAGAGAGCAACATAAAAACCTCATTCCCCAAGATTCAGGGGTGGGGTGAGGGCGGAGTTCTGATCATTGTTCACAGCCATTGATTAGCTACCTAAACTCACTGCAAGCATGACTCTGAGTGCAGGTATTGTTCCAATCTACATGTACAAAGGTGTGAGGGAGACTTAAAGATGGTAGGCTTCCTCAGAGCTTCAGAGCACAGATAAAGGGCTATATTTGCTGAGCAAGTGTTGAGAAATGAAAGTGCAGCTTTGGGGAGACATGGCAGGATCTACAGGCATCCATCCTGGCCCCTCCTTTATTTCCTCCCCAGGGTAGCTTTAAATTGGCTGTAGCTCCTTTTGTGGATTCATGGCCTTGTTCAGGGTGGGTCTTAATCTTATTGCTGGATTCCTTTATAACAGAATGAAATTCATATACAGAGAGAGAATGCCATAGGAAGCAAGATGCTACATCAACAGAACCCAGAAAAGACAGGAAAGATCAGGAGAGGTCACTGTGTGCCTTGCCATGTGTGGTGGTTTGAAGCTGTATGTACCCCAGAAAAAAATGTGCTCTTAAATATCATCCATTCCTGTGGGTGTGAACCCATTGTAAGTAGGAACTGTTGAGGTTTTTATCGTTAAGGCATGGCTCACTTCAATCAAGATGGGTCTTAATCATACTGTTAGAGTCCATTATAAGAGAATGAAATTCAGACAGAAAAAGAGAAAACCACAGGAAGCAAGAAGCTGAAATGGAACCCAAAAGAGAAGGTATTAGGCACAGAGTCATTAAAGATTCCACATGAGACAGTGAGTCAAAGCTTAACAGGTTCATTGAGAAAAAAAAAGCAACAGGGTATGAACAAAGGGAGAGCAGACAGATGGGATCCAGCAAAACATGCCAGCAAAAGAAAAATGGCTCCAACTCTCTTTTTTTTTTTTTTATTAATTAAAAAAAGAATTCACAAAACAATTAGAAATCATTCCAATCTACATGTACAATCAGTAATTCTTAATAACATCACATAGTTGCATATTCATCATTTCTTAGTACATTTGCATCAATTTAGAAAAAGAAATAAAAAGACAACAGAATAAGAATTAAAACAATAATAGAAAGAAAAAAAACAAAAAAAACAAAAACAAAAAACCTATACCTCACATGCAGCTTCATTCAGTGTTTTAACATAATTGCATTACAATTGGGTAGTATTGTGCTGTACATTTCTGAGTTTTTATATCCAGTCCCGTTGTACAGTCTGTATCCCTTCATCTCCAATTATCCCTTCTCTTTTTTTTTTTTTAATTAACGGAAAAAAAGAAATTAACCCAACATTTAGAGATCATACCATTCTACACATGCAAACATTAATTCCTTTTTTTTTTTATTAATTAAAAAAAAAATTAACAAAACAATTAGAAATCATTCCAATCTACATGTACAATCAGTAATTCTTAATAACATCACATAGTTGCATATTCATCATTTCTTAGTACATTTGCATCGATTTAGAAAAAGAAATAAAAAGACAACAGAATAAGAATTAAAACAATAATAGAAAGAAAAAAAAAACAAAAAAAACAAAAACAAAAAACCTATACATCACATGCAGCTTCATTCAGTGTTTTAACATAATTGCATTACAATTGGGTAGTATTGTGCTGTCCATTTCTGAGTTTTTATATCCAGTCCCGTTGTACAGTCTGTATCCCTTCATCTCCAATTATCCCTTCTCTTTTTTTTTTTTTTTAATTAACGGAAAAAAAGAAATTAACCCAACATTTAGAGATCATACCATTCTACACATGCAATCATTAATTCTTAACATCATCACATAGCTGCATGATCATCATTTCTTAGTACATTTGCATTGGTTTAGAAGAACTAGCAACATAACCGAAAAAGATATAGAATGTTAATATAGAGAAAAAAATAAAAGTAATAATAGTAAAATCAAAACAAAACAACACAAAACAAAACAAAAACCTATAGCTCAGATGCAGCTTCATTCAGTGTTTTAACATGATTACTTTACAATTAGGTATTATTGTGCTGTCCATTTTTGAGTTTTTGTATCTAGTCCTGTTGCACAGTCTGTATCCCTTCAGCTTCAATTACCCATTGTCTTACCCTGTTTCTAACTCCTGCTGAACTCTGTTACCAATGACATATTTCAAGTTTATTCTCGAATGTCCGTTCACAACAGTGGGACCATACAGTATTTGTCCTTTAGTTTTTGGCTGGATTCACTCAGCATAATATTCTCTAGGTCCATCCATGTTATTACATGGTTCATAAGTTTATCTTGTCTTAAAGCTGCATAATATTCCATCGTATGTATATACCACAGTTTGTTTAGCCACTCTTCTGTTGATGGAGATTTTGGCTGTTTCCATCTCTTTGCAATTGTAAATAATGCTGCTATAAACATTGGTGTGCAAATGTCCGTTTGTGTCTTTGCCCTTAAGTCCTTTGAGTAGATACCTAGCAATGGTATTTCTGGGTCGTATGGCAATTCTATATTCAGCTTTTTGAGGAACCGCCAAACTGCCTTCCACAGTGGTTGCACCCTTTGACATTCCCACCAACAGTGGATAAGTGCGCCTCTTTCTCCGCATCCTCTTCAGCACTTGTCATTTTCTGTTTTGTTGATAATGGCCATTCTGGTGGGTGTGAGATGATATCTCATTGTGGTTTTGATTTGCATTTCTCTAATGGCCAGGGACATTGAGCATCTCTTCATGTGCCTCTTGGCCATCCGTATTTCCTCTTCTGAGAGGTGTCTGTTCAAGTCTTTTTCCCATTTTGTAATTGGGTTGGCTGTCTTTTTGTTGTTGAGATGAACAATCTCTTTATAAATTCTGGATACTAGAACTTTATCTGATATATCATTTCCAAATATTGTCTCCCATTGTGAAGGCTGTCTTTCTACTTTCTTGATGAAGTTCTTTGATGCACAAAAGTGTTTAATTTTGAGGAGTTCCCATTTATTTATTTCCTTCTTCAGTGCTCTTGCTTTAGGTTTAAGGTCCATAAAACCGCCTCCAGTTGTAAGATCCATAAGATATCTCCCTACATTTTCCTCTAACGGTTTTATGGTCTTAGACCTAATGTCTAGATCTTTGATCCATTTTGAGTTAACTTTTGTATAGGGTGTGAGAGATGGGTCTTCTTTCATTCTTTTGCATATGGATATCCAGTTCTCTAGGCACCATTTATTGAAGAGACTGCTCTGTCCCAGGTGAGTTGGCTTGACTGCCTTATCAAAGATCAAATGTCCATAGATGAGAGGGTCTATATCTGAGCACTCTATTCGATTCCATTGGTCGATATATCTATCTTTATGCCAATACCATGCTGTTTTGACCACTGTGGCTTCATAATATGCCTTAAAGTCAGGCAGCGCGAGACCTCCAGCTTCGTTTTTTTTCCTCAAGATGTTTTTAGCAATTCGGGGCACCCTGCCCTTCCAGATAAATTTGCTTATTGGTTTTTCTATTTCTGAAAAATAAATTGTTGGGATTTTGATTGGTATTGCATTGAATCTGTAAATCATTTAGGTAGGATTGACATCTTAACTATATTTAGTCTTCCAATCCATGAACACGGTATGCCCTTCCATCTATTTAGGTCTTCTGTGATTTCTTTTAGCAGTTTTTTGTAGTTTTCTTTATATAGGTTTTTTGTCTCTTTAGTTAAATTTATTCCTAGGTATTTTATTCTTTTAGTTGCAATTGTAAATGGGATTCGTTTCTTGATTTCCCCCTCAGCTTGTTCCTTACTAGTGTATAGAAATGCTACAGATTTTTGAATGTTGATCTTGTAACCTGCTACTTTGCTGTACTCATTTATTAGCTCTAGTAGTTTTGTTGTGGATTTTTCCGGGTTTTCGACGTATAGTATCATATCGTCTGCAAACAGTGATAGTTTTACTTCTTCCTTTCCAATTTTGATGCCTTGTATTTCTTTTTCTTGTCTAATTGCTCTGGCTAGAACCTCCAACACAATGTTGAATAATAGTGGTGATAGTGGACATCCTTGTCTTGTTCCTGATCTTAGGGGGAAAGTTTTCAATATTTCCCCATTGAGGATGATATTAGCTGTGGGTTTTTCATATATTCCCTCTATCATTTTAAGGAAGTTCCCTTGTATTCCTATCTTTTGAAGTGTTTTCAACAGGAAAGGATGTTGAATCTTGTCGAATGCCTTCTCTGCATCAATTGAGATGATCATGTGATTTTTCTGCTTTGATTTGTTGATATGGTGTATTACATTAATTGATTTTCTTATGTTGAACCATCCTTGCATACCTGGGATGAATCCTACTTGGTCATGATGTATAATTCTTTTAATGTGTTGTTGGATACGATTTGCTAGAATTTTATTGAGGATTTTTGCATCTGTATTCATTAGAGAGATTGGTCTGTAGTTTTCTTTTTTTGTAATATCTTTGCCTGGTTTTGGTATGAGGGTGATGTTGGCTTCATAGAATGAATTAGGTAGTTTTCCCTCCACTTCGATTTTTTTGAAGAGTTTGAAGAGAATTGGTACTAATTCTTTCTGGAACGTTTGGTAGAATTCACATGTGAAGCCATCTGGTCCTGGACTTTTCTTTTTAGGAAGCTTTTGAATGACTAATTCAATTTCTTTACTTGTGATTGGTTTGTTGAGGTCATCTATGTCTTCTTGAGTCAAAGTTGGTTGTTCATGTCTTTCCAGGAACCCGTCCATTTCCTCTAAATTGTTGTATTTATTAGCGTAAAGTTGTTCATAGTATCCTGCTATTACCTCCTTTATTTCTGTGAGGTCAGTAGTTATGTCTCCTCTTCCATTTCTGATCTTATTTATTTGCATCCTCTCTCTTCTTCTTTTTGTCAATCTTGCTAAGGGCCCATCAATCTTATTGATTTTCTCATAGAACCAACTTCTGGCCTTATTGATTTTCTCTATTGTTTTCATGTTTTCAATTTCATTTATTTGTGCTCTAATCTTTGTTATTTCTTTCCTTTTGCTTGCTTTGGGGTTAGCTTGCTGTTCTTTCTCCAGTTCTTCCAAATGGATAGTTAATTCTTGAATTTTTGCCTTTTCTTCTTTTCTGATATAGGCATTTAGAGCAATAAATTTCCCTCTTAGCACTGCCTTTGCTGCGTCCCATAAGTTTTGATATGTTGTGTTTTCATTTTCATTCGCCTCGAGGTATTTGCTAATTTCTCTTGCAATTTCTTCTTTGACCCAGTCGTTGTTTAGGAGTGTGTTGTTGAGCCTCCACGTATTTGTGAATTTTCTGGCACTCTGCCTATTATTGATTTCCAACATCATTCCTTTATGGTCCGAGAAAGTGTTGTGTAAGATTTCAATCTTTTTAAATTTTTGAGACTTGCTTTGTGACCCAGCATATGGTCTATCTTTGAGAATGATCCATGAGCACTTGAGAAAAAGGTGTATCCTGCTGTTGTGGGATGTAATGTCTTATAAATGTCTATTAAGTCTAGTTCATTTATAGTAATATTCAGATTCTCTATTTCTTTGTTGATCCTCTGTCTAGATGTTCTGTCCCTTGATGAGAGTGGTGAGTTGAAGTCTCCAACTATTATGGTATATGAGTCTATTTCCCTTTTCAGTGTTTGCAGTATATTCCTCACGTATTTTGGGGCATTCTGATTCGGTGCGTAAATATTTATGATTGTTATGTCTTCTTGTTTAATTGTTCCTTTTATTAGTATATAGTGTCCTTCTTTGTCTCTTTTAACTGTTTTACATTTGAAGTCCAATTTGTTGGATATTAGTATAGCCACTCCTGCTCTTTTCTGGTTGTTATTTGCATGAAATATCTTTTCCCAACCTTTCACTTTCAACCTATGTTTATCTTTGGGTCTAAGATGTGTTTCCTGTAGACAGCATATCGAAGGATCCTATTTTTTAATCCATTCTGCCAATCTATGTCTTTTGATTGGGGAATTCAGTCCATTGACATTTAGTGTTATTACTGTTTAGATAATATTTTCCTCTAACATTTTGCCTTTTGTATTATATATATCATATCTGATTTTCCTTCTTTCTACACTCTTTTCCATATCTCTCTCTTCTGTCTTTTTGTATCTGACTCTAGTGCTCCCTTTAGTATTTCTTGCAGAGCTGGTCTCTTGGTCACAAATTCTTTCAGTGACTTTTTGTCTGAGAATGTTTTAATTTCTCCCTCATTTTTGAAGGATAATTTTGCTGGATATAGGAGTCTTGGTTGGCAGTTTTTCTCTTTTAGTATTTTAAATATATCATCCCACTGTCTTCTAGCTTCCATGGTTTCTGCTGAGAAATCTACACAAAGTCTTATTGGGTTTCCCTTGTATGTAATGGATTGTTTTTCTCTTGCTGCTTTCAAGATCTTCTCTTTCTCTTTGACCTCTGACATTCTAACTAGTAAGTGTCTTGGAGAATGCGTATTTGGGTCTAATCTCTTTGGGGTGCGCTGCACTTCTTGGATCTGTAATTTTAAGTCTTTCATAAGAGTTGGGAAATTTTCAGTGATAATTTCTTCCATTAGTTTTTCTCCTCCTTTTCCCTTCTCTTCTCCTTCTGGGACACCCACAACACGTATATTTGTGCGGTTCATATTGTCCTTGAGTTCCCTGATACCCTGTTCAAATTTTTCCATTCTTTTCCCTATAGCTTCTGTTTCTTTTTGGAATTCAGATGTTCCATCCTCCAAATCACTAATTCTATCTTCTGTCTCTTTAAATCTATCATTGTAGCTATCCATTATTTTTTCTATGTTTGCTACTTTATCCTTCACTTCCATAAGTTCTGCGATTTGTTTTTTCAGTTTTTCTATTTCTTCTTTATGTTCAGCCCATGTCCTCGTCATGTCCTCCCTCAATTTATCGATTTCATTTTTGAAGAGGTTTTCCATTTCTGTTCGTATATTCAGCATTAGTTGTCTCAGCTCTTGTGTCTCATTTGAGCTATTGGTTTGTTCCTTTGACTGAGCCATATTCTCAATCTTTTGAGCATGGACAGTTATCTTCTGCTTCTGGCATCTGGGCATTTATTCAGATTTCTCTTGGTGTTGGACCCAGCAAGGTTGTAATATTTTTCTGTGAAATCTCTGGGTTCTGTTTTTCTTATCCTGCCCAGTAGGTGGCGCTCGTGGCACACGTTTGTCTGCGGGTCCCACCAGTAAAAGGTGCTGTGGGACCTTAAACTTTGGAAAACTCTCGCCGTCCTGGGGGTTCGCTAGCCGAAGCGGCTTGAGCCGGCCCGGGGTCCGAACGCAGGGAGGGTGTCCGAACGCAGGGAGGGTTGCTGGTCGCCGCAGCCAGGGAAAGAGCCCGTCCGAATTTCCTAGTCGGCCCTGGGCAACAAGCGTGGCGGGAGGGCACCAGCGGCAGCGGCCCGCCCGAGAGAGTGCACGTTCCCCGGGAGTCACGGGGTCACCGTTCTCCGCGGCCTGGGGGTTTCCGATCCAATTCTCTCAGTTGGTCCGGGGGCTGCGCGTGGTGTGGGCGCCAGTCGCCTTGGTTTCAGGGGACCACCTCTCCAATTCTCCCAGCCGGCCCGGGAAGGGGGAAGGGAGTAACTCCGGCCGCTTGCCACCCCGCCCGGTAAGGCCCGCGCGCCTTGGCGATCTCACCCGAGCTGCTTCTCTCAGCCAGCCAGCCGTTCCAGGATGGGGTACGCTGTCTTTTTTATCTCTGTTGTGGCTTTGGGCGCTTTCTGTATCGTTTCTACTCCCCTAGTAGGTGTCCTGGAGAAGAAACTAAGATCCGCGCGTCTTACTAAGCCGCCATCTTCTCTCAATGCCTCCAACTCTCTTTTTGACAGCTTGTAGTTTTAATGGAAAAAATGTACCAGGAGGGGTGGGGGGTGACATGTGACTGCAGGCATCACCAGAAGATATCAGTCTGGTGCAGATCATGACTTCACGCTCTTGGTTATCTGGCCTGGCCTCTGGCAGGTGGGGCATTGGCACATCCATGCTCGTCTATCTTGCAGGTATATCAGGTCCTATCAGAGGAGCTGCTGAAGGAGAGAACCTGAAGGGCCCCCCATGCCGCAGAATCCATTTTGTGTGTTAAGTTTTATTTTCTGAGACCTGATATTCCTGTCTTTTTATTTAAACAAAATTGACCAGAGCAGGGTTTGGTTTAGGGGATATTTCAGCTTAGGTCAAAACAAGTTTTAGAAAGAGCAGGATCATGTTCTTCTCCATGGCTACTTTGTTTTGTCAAAGAGGCAGAGTTGAAGAATGAAAAATTGCTTTGAGCTGAGCAGAGGCATTATTAATTGGGTATCTTTGGTTGGTACAGGCTGACAGTGTTGTTCTTGCTGGTACAGGAGCAGGTTTTAAATTTCTATCGTAGCAGGATTATGTTTTCAGAATTCTTTTGGTTGGTAACAGCTACTATCAACCTGTGAAGAAACTTAGATAGACATTGTGAGAAGCAGGGGTTTAGGAGGAATTTTAATAGAAGGATAACTAAGGACCTGATGAGGGGAGCAGTATAGCTCACATAGGGTGGATAAAAATGAAAGAAAATTTGAAAGAAAGGCAAAGGGATGAATGATGAAACTAGGCGTTATTCTTGGAGAGTTTAACATCTTTGGGTTTCAGAACTTCTTTGGCATTGGAGTAATTTGGAGGCTTTATGTTCCTGCAAAAGAAGCTTAACGAGACTGGGCCATGGTGGCTCAGCAGGCAGAATTCTTGCCTGCCATGCCAGAGACCTGGGTTTGATTCCTGTTGCCTGCCCATGCAAAAAAAAAAAAATCTATAGAGCATTAGATTCTTTTAAGGTTTCTAGGAACAATGTTAGTTGGGGGTTGACATATTGTGGCAGTTTGTAATATCTGGCTGAAGCTTGCATAAGAGTAACCTCCAGAATAACCTCTCAGCTCAATTTGAAATCCCTTAAGCCATTGAAACTCTATTTCTTTTCTGACTTTTTGTCAGTTCATCAATGTCAGGGTCAGGATCAACTTTGGATCTTATGTCTCACAGTGCCAAGGTTAGCTGCGTTCTGTGATGCCAGGGTCAGTTATATTTCATGCTGCCAGTGGCAGGTGTATATCCCTGGAAATTGTGTCCCACATTGGTGTGAAGCTCAGAGTTTGGCTTAAAAAGAGACCACATCTAAGCACAGCAGAGATCTTCTTGAGATGGCTCTTAGGCACTAATTCTAAGTGGGTTTAGTTTACTATTATAGAAATAAATTTCATAAGGGCAAGCCTTATAATTGAGGCCTTGATTATCTGGGGAATTCTTAATAGTTTTATTTCCCCAGTCCCTCAAGGGACGTAGCAGACACTTTTTCTTTTTCTTTTTTTTTTGCCCAAAATATTTTGAAATGCAGAGTATAAAACATTAACTTGTATGAAGCATTAAGATTTTGTTCCTTATTCCAGGTTCTATTTTAAATAAAGCTGAATTAGGTTGTTTGATTCACTAGACAAATTAAATTAGATAGTGAAAATTTTGGACAAATAAACATTTTCCTTTTATCTCACACAAAAGTTAAAATTTTAAAACAGACAATATTACTTTTTACGTTGTATATTGATTTATTTTGGTTTTAACTATATCAGTTTCATCATGTCTTTAATTGGAATTTGATCTCTTTTAGTTTTTTAATCATTGCTGTGTGGACCCATGCTAACTTTTAGAGCTGGTGAACCAAATTTGAGTTTTAGTTGTTATATAGGCACTTAAAGTTTCAGGGAATTAGTGGGTTATATAAAGAACAAACTACCTCAAAATTTAATTATAATAGTTAATCCTTACAATCTGAGCTTTAATCTTTATAAATATTTTAAATGAAGATTTTTAGAAATGAAGATATTAGACAGTTATTTTATATTAAGAAATCATAACAGAAGTTTTGTTCTATTATATTTTTACATACTTACCAGAGTTACATTATTTAACAGATAAAATGTATATATATTTTTTAACTTTTCTTTTAAAATTGAGCACATATTTTAGAGCGGTATTAGAGCAAAGTAGTGCAACTAATAATTTGGCCATTTCTATGCTCTGTGGCCTTTTAATAATTTTTAATTTAAAAATAATTAAAAGAGTGGTTAATACCATTGCTTAACATCATATAGATTAGTATCAGGATATAATGTTGAGAGTGAGAATATTGTCAAATTTTTAGGAATTTTTTACAATGTTCAAATATATGACTATTTTATTACTTAAATTTAATTAGTAACAAGATATAAAATTCTTTTAACCATTGTAATATGTTTTAAATATTTTTATGCAATAGTTTATTTTAATACTTAGCATCTTATTTATACAAGGTGAAAGAACAAATTATTTGTAACAGTTTTTTTATCAGTGGGAAGACTTATTTTCTGAAATAAAAGATAATATGAGCACAAACATTAATAAGGTTGTTAGTCTGATGTAAAATATTTTAGACACTGTATTTGGATGATTAAAAAATTGTTTTTGAAATAGATTATGTTAAGAGCGTGTTCTCCCAGCCAGTAAGCCGTTCCAGAATGGGGTACGCTGTCTTCTTGGTCTCTGTCGTGGCTCCGGGAGTTGGTCTGTATCGTTTCTACTTCCCTAGTAACTGTTCTGGAGGAGGAACTAAGACCCGCGTGTCTTATTAAGCCGCCATCTTCTCCAGAAGTCTCCTCTCTGTTCATTTTTAAGCAATTTTATTCATACATTATACAACTGAATCTAAGTGTATAGACATGACTTTGCCACCATAATCTATATGAAGACATTTCCCTTTCGTCCACAAAGAATACATACCTCAACCCCATGCCCACCACATGTTGACATTTAGTCTTTGAATAATGCCTTTGTTACATTCAGTGAAAGCATATTACAATGCTATTCTTGACTATATACTCTAGTTTGCATTGATTGTACTTTCTCCCATATACTATCTATTTTCAGCATCATGTAATGGTAACATTAATTTCTTCGCCATCTTGCAAGAACGTTCTCTTTTTTTAATTGTACATTTAATCACCATGATTGTCCATTCTAGGCTTACATAAAATATACATCTCAGTCTTTATCCTCTATCTCTCCTTCTGGTTTCAGATGTGCCCCCAGCCCTACTCCTTCAATCATGCTCACATTCAGCTTCGTTCAGTGTACTTATATTATTGTGCTACAACCAGATAGTATTGTGCTATCAATAATATTATGCTATCTCCTGACAACCTGTGTTCTTAACTTCAATTCTCAAGGTTCACTCATTAGTGTTAGTTCATATTAGTGAGACCATACAGTATTGGTCCTTTTGTTTCTGGCTAATTTCACTAAGCATAATGTCCTTAAAGTTCATCGATGATGTTATGTGTTTCATGCCATTATTCTGTCTTAAAGTTGTGTAATATTCCATCATATGTATATATCACAGCTTGTTCAACAACTCCTCCATTGATGGATATTTGGGCTGTATCTGTCCCTTGGCAATCATAAATAATGTTTCCATAAACATTGGTGTGAAAATGTTCATTTGTTTCCTTGCCCTCATGTTCTCTGCATATGCACTTAGTAATTTGATTGCAGTTTCATATAGTAATTCTGTACTTTGCTTCCTGAGGAACTGCCAAACTGCCTTGCCAGAGCAGTTGTAACATTTTACATTCCCACCAACAGTGGATGATTGTGCCTCTTTCTGACATCCTCACCAGCACTTGTCTTTTTCTGTTTGTCTGTTTGTTGATAATGGCCAATCTAGTGTGTGTCAGATGATATCTAAGTGTGGTTTTGATTTACATTACCCAAATAGCCAGTGAAATTAGGCATATTTTCATGGGCACTTTAGCCATTTATATTTCTTATTCCAAGAAGTGTCGGTTTATCTCTTTTGCCCAATTTTAAATGGGTTTATTTCTTTATGTTGTTGAGATGAAGAATCTCTTTATATATTCTGGATACTAAATGCTTATTGGATATATGGTTTCGAAATATTGTCTTCTATTGCATTTGCTGCCTTTTTACTTTCTTAACAAAGTTCTTTAATGCATAAAGTGATTTATTTTGATGAGTTCCCATTTATCTATTTATTTTTTCAATGCTCGTGCTTTGGATATTAAGCCTAGGAATCTGCCTCTTATTACAAGATTTATAAGATATTTCCCTACATTTTCTTCTAAAACTTTTATGACCTTAACTCTAATGTTTAGGTCTTTGACACATTTTGACTTAATTTTTCTTTGTGATGTGAGATATGGATCTTCTTTCGTTCTTTTTGTTATGGATATCCAGTTCTCCAAACACAATTTATTAAATAGGATGCTCTGTACAAGTTGAGTTGGCTTGACCAGCTTATGAAAGATCAATTTTCCATGGATGAGCTGGTTTATTTCTGAACATTCTATTCAACTCCATTGGTCAGCATATCTATCTTTACACCAAAGCCAAGCTGTTTTGGCTGCTGTAGCTTTGTAATATGCTTTAAAGTTAGATAGTATGAAAACTCCCATATCATATTTCTTTCTCAATAAAATTTTAGCTATTGGAACTACCCTTACATTCCAAATGCATTTGAATATTGGCTTTTCTGTTTCTGCAAAGTAAGTTGGGATTTTAATTGGTATTGCATTGAATCTATAAATCAATTTGAGTATAATTTACATATTGACTTTATTTAGTCCTCCAATCCATGAGCACAGCATGCCCTTCCATTGCATGCACAGCATATCCTTCTGTTACATGCACAGCATGCACTTTCATGTCTTTCCTGATTTCTTTTAGCTGTCTACGTATAGGTCCTTTGTATCTTTAGTTAAATTTGTCCCTAAATGCTTTATTTTTTATTGCTATTGTAAAGGGGATTATTTCTTGATTTCCTTCTCAGATTGGTCATCACTAGTGTATAGAAATTCTACTGATTTTTTTACTTTACTCAAGTACCCTGTCAACTTGCTGTACCCATCTATTAACTCTGGTAGCTTTGCTGTAGATTTTTCTAGATTTTTTACACGTAGTATCATGTACTTTGCAAACAGTGAGAGTTTTATTGCTTCCTTTCCAGTTTGATTGTTTTTTATTTATTTATTTGTTTATTTTCTTGTCTCATTGTTCTGGTTAGAGCTTCCAACGTGATGTTGAATAACAATGGTGACATGAGCATCCTTGTCTTGTTCCTGATCTTAGAGGGAATGCTTTCAGTGTTTCCTCATTGAGGATGATGTTACCTGTTGGTTTTTCATATATTCCCTTTTTCATGCTGAGATTGTCCCTCCTATTCTTATCCTTTGAGGTGTTTTCATCAAGAAAGGATGTTGAATTCTTTCAAATGCCTTTTCTGCATCAATCAAGATGACTATGTGGTTTTTCTAATTTTATTTTCTGATATGATGCATTACATTAATTGATTTTCTTATGTTGAAACATTCCTACATACATGGAATAAATCCCACTTGTTCATGGTGTATACTTATTTTTATGTGCTGCTGTATAAGATTTGCAAATATTTTGTTGAGGATTTTTGCATCTATATACATTAGAGAATTAGTTTGTAATTTTCTTTCCTTGTAGTATCTTTCTCTGGCTTTGGTGTTAGGTTGATGCTGGCTTCATTGATTGAGTTAGCTGGTCTTCCCTCCTCTTCAATTTTTTGAAGTGTTTGAGTAGGATTGTACTGATTCTTTCTTCAATGCTTGCTAGAGTTCATATGTAAAGTCATCTTGTCCTGGACATTTTTGGGGGGAGTCTTGATAACTGATTCAATCACTTTGCTTGTGATTGGTTTGTTGAGGTCACCTATTTCTTTTCAAGTCAATGTTGGTTGTTCATGCATTTCAAGGAAGTTTGCTCATTTCATCTACATAGTCTAATTTATTAACATATAGTTGTTCATAGTATCCTCTCATTACCTCCTTTATAACTGCAGAGTTAGTGGTTATTCTTCTCTTCCATTTCTCAGTTTATTCATTTGCATCCTCACTCCTTTTTTGTCAACAAAGCTAAGGGTCCATTGATTGTATTGATTTTCTCAAGGAACCAACTCCCAGTTCTATTGATTTTCTTGATTCTTTCCATGTTTTCAATTTCATTTATTTCTGCTATGATTTTCATTATCTCTTTCCTTTTGTTTGCTTTGGGTCAGTTTACTGTTTGTTCTCTAGTTCATCCAGGTGAACAGTTAATTATTTGATTTTTTCTCTCTTCTTTTTTAATATAGACAACTAAGGCAATACATTTCCCTCTTAACACTGGTTTTGCTGCATCTCATAAATTTTGATATGCTATGTTTTTATTTTCATTTGCCTTGAGGTATTAACTGATTTCTCTTATAATTTATACCTTGACCAACTGGTTCCTTAAGAGTATATTGCTTGGCCTCCATATATTTGCAAATTTTCTAGTCCTCTGGTTGATATTGATTTCCAACTTCCTTGCATTATGATCTGAAAAAGTGGTTTTTGTGGTTTCAATCTTCTTAAATTTATTGAGACTAGCTCTGTGACCCAGCATATGATCTATCCTTGAGAATGATCCATGAGTACTTGAGAAAAATATGTATCCTGCTGTTTTTGGTGTAATGCTACATAAATGTCTGCTAAGTCTTGTTCATTTATCATATTATTCAAATTCTCTTTTTCATTATTGACCCTCTATCTACATGTTCTATCCATCAATGAGAGCAGGGAAATGAAGTCTCTAACTATTATGGTAGATATATCTATTTCTCCCATCAGTGTTGTCAGTGCTTGCCCCATGCATTTTGGAGCACTCTTTCTCATAGATATGTATGCTATGATTCTTGTTGAATTGTTTCTTTTGTTAATATATAGTGTTCTTCTTTGTCTCCTTTAATTGTTTTATGTTAGAAGTCTAATTTGTTGGGTATTACTATAGCTATTCCTGCTCTTTTCTGATTGCTGTTTGCATGGACTATTTTTTACCAAATATTTCACTTTCAACTTATATTTGTCTTTGTGTCTAAAATGAGTCTCCTGTAGACAGCATATTGATGGATTCTGTTTTTAACCCATTTTGTCAGTCTATGTCTTTTGATTGAGGAGTTAAATCCATTAATATTTAATGTTTTACTCTAAAGTGGGTACTTTCTTCTACCATTTTGTCTTTTGGATTTTATACATCATATCTAATTTATTTTCTCTTTTTACCTTTACTGATAGTCTTCATTCCTACACTCTTCTCAAGACCTCTCTCCTCTCCCTTTTCCCTTTTCTGCCTTCAGTGCTCCCTTTAGTATTTCTTGAAGAGCCAGTCTTTTCGTCACAAATTCTCTCACCGATTGTTTGTCTGAAAATATTTCAATCTCCCACTCACTTTTTTCTTTTTCAATTGAATAAATATTCACTTTATTATAGTTACAAATTTGACAATCCCACATTAGTTCAGGTTAAAAATCTTTGTTTAAAAAAATGAATATAGCAACTTTAAAAAAATTTTATCGCATAATGTGACATATTTACAAAGCAAAGAAAGAAAAAAGCAATAGTTTTCAAAAACTACAGCAATTTTTATCAATATATTTAAAAGGTCACTTGAATGTTTGGCCTCATTTACTATCTTGGTTAATTAAACATGTTAAACTGCATTTATAAGTTTAAGAAATTCATTTCCTTTCTTAAACATTTCAAATGCCTAAATACAAACAAAACTTTCTCAAGTACATGAATATCTCTAAGAAATTTAATAGCTTAAGCTTATAAATCTGGTAACTTTAAATTTTCTTATCCATTCTAACACTGTTGACTAAACTTACTAAGATTTCAATTTAAAAATCACATGTCTATATGAATCAATGATTCTTTGTGTATTTAAAATTTCATTCCCAAGACTGATCTGTTATTCTCACAGACCATATTCTCTTAACTATTACAAGCATATAAAATTTCAAACATGCACTGATTATGTAATGCAAATATGTCAGCACTCTATGTTTGGTTCTATTAAACATTTTTATTCACTTTTTCTCAAGCTTTAAAGTTATGGGCTCACAAAGGCCAAGATTTTCCCAGTTCAAGCAAATTTTGGAGTTAAATTTTAGTCGCCATTGGGGTTACCTCTGAGAAACCCCAGGGTTGGAGGCAGTTTTTTTTTAGCTGTTTTAATTGTATAATATAACATATTTACAAACAAAGAAAGGAAAAATGAAATAGTTTTCAAAGCACTCTTCAACCAGTAGTTACAGGAGTGATCCCAGAGTTGGTTCTGGGCAAACGAGCCATCATCTCAGATTTTTCCTTCTAGGTGCTCCAGAATATAGGAGACTAGAAGGAATAAATATTTTTTTTTATCACACTCAATATTTTTTTCGTTTTGGTGTAAAATAACATATATACACAAAAGCTATAAATTTCATGGCACAGCACCACAATTAGTGGTATAACATATTTTAGAGTTTGACATGGGCTACAATTCCACAATTTTAAGTTTTACTTCTAGCTGCTCTAAGATACTAGAGACTAAAAGAGATATCAATTTAATGATTCAGCATTCATATTCATTTGTTAAATCCTATCTTCACTGTATAACTCCACCAATACCTTTGATCTTTCCACCCCTCTCTTTAGTGGTGTTTGGGCTATGGCCATTCTAAATTTTTCATATTGCAAGGGTCTGTCACTAATATGGGGTAGATAGATGGAACTATCTGATGCTCTGGAGAGGTTAAGCCCTCTAGGTTTCAGGACATATCTGGACCGGGGATCCAACTGGAGTTTGAAGTTATCTAGAAAGTTACTCTAGTTTATGGAACCCTTGTGGAATCTCATATATTGCCCTAGATGGTCTTTAGTATTGGCTGGAGTTGTCCTGGTTGGGGTTTGGCATTTATGATAGGTAGCAAGGTCAACCTGAATCTTGTATAAAAGCAACCTCCAGAGTAGCCTATTGACTCTATTTGAACTCTCTCTGTCACTGATACTTCATTAGGTACAATTCTTTTCCCCCTTTTGCTCAGGATGGAATTCTTGATCCTATGGTCGCAGGGCCAGATTCATCTCTGGGAGTAATCTCCCATATTCCCATGAGACTTTCAGCCCTGGATGTCATGTCCCATGTATGGTGGAGGGCAATGAATTCACTTGCAGATTTGGACTTAGAAAGAGTGAGGCCACATCTGAGCAAAAAAGAGGTCCCCCAGAAGTAGAACTTAGGCATGACTATAGGTAGTCTAAACTTGCCAGTACTTTTTGATTATCTGCTTAATATATTCTAGGATATATCCAGGCATTACTTTAAACTATACAGGATTAAAGACCCTCATTCTTATCCTGGGCCGCCTGTGTTTCAATTGTTCAAATGCCCTATACACATGGGTTGAGATAGATTATGTGCTACAGAAAATTTAGGTTCAAGACAAAATAAACATTTCTTTCTTTGGTCACAAAAGTAGGTGCAGTTCTAAAATACAGACATTTTCTTCTTTACCCCTGCATTCTGAATTACTTTAATCACTGCCTGATTGGCTTTGTTCTTATCTCTAAAGATAAGGTTATAGATATGTAAAATACCCTTTCGAAATCCAAAAATAATAATTACCACTCCAGCTAAATGTGTCTGCTATAAGCATTTACAATCTAGGCCCCTGTTTTCTTATAGGCATTTTCTAAAAGAGACCATGCAATAATTTTTCTTTCATTTCTGGCTTATTTTGCTTCACCAAGTGTCACACATTTTCATTCAAATCATTGCATGCCTCACAACTTCATTCCTTTTTTGTAGCCCCACAATATTTCATCATATGTATCCACCATCATTCACCAATATATTTTTGAGTCAATGCATCCTTGAGCCACCTGCATTCATTAGGCATCATGCATAATGCCAAAATTCCATAGCCTATCAACTATCTCAGTTTTAGATGTTTTCACTATTCCCAAGAAAAGAATAACCAATGAACCCACCCCCACCAAATAGGAAATTGAAATCTCCTGTTAACTCTTGTTTCACCTCCCATTATTTACCACCCCTATTACTGTGGTACTGCTGATATTTTCCTATTAAATATAGCCCATAGCATGCAATAGCAGTTTCCCCCTGTACCCAATACTCTTTGTACCTGAATCATACTTTTGAAGTAGTTCTTGCAAGAACGAATTTATATTTCTGGTATTAATCAGTGGGACACATATTAACACATGCATGTTTAAAAAAAACTAACACATAATAGTTTCATATTTTTTCTCCCATCCCTCAAGGGATTCCCCTTTAATATGGTAATATTTCTTATTGACCCACTAGAGAACTACGCTCACTTCTACTATTCCCTGGCATTTGAGTTCAACCCCATTAGCTAACCATACACCCATTTCTAGGTTCTATGTATCTCTAAGTTCCCAATATTCTGTATTATAAGCCTCTGACTTTACCTTTATCATGGTCATAAAAGTGGAGTCATACAGTATCTATCTTTTTGTGTCTGGCTTATTTCACTCAGCATTATATTCTCAAGGCTAATCCATCTTGTCATGTGCCTGAAACAGTCATTTTATCTCACTGCTGCATAATGTTCCATTGTATGTATACCACATTTTGTTAATCCACTCATCGGTTGATGGGCTTTTGGTGATTGTGAATAATGCTGCCATAAACTTTGGTGTGCAAATGTTAATTTCTTTTTGTGTCACTGCTTTCAGCTCTTCTGGGTATATATTAAGTGTTTGCTATTGCTGGGTCAAAGGACAATTCGATATTTCATTTCCTAAGGAACTGCCAAACTATTTTCCATTGTTTCTGCACCATTATACATTCATACCAGCAGTGCATAAGTGTCCCAATTTCTACACATCTTCTCCAATATTTAGTTTCTTGTTTGTTTAATAGCAGCCCTTCTTATAGGTGTGAGATTTTATCTCATTGTGTCTTGAGTTGAATTTCTCTTACAGTTAGTGAGAATAAGCATATCTTCATGTGCTTTTGAGACACTGTATTTGCTCTTCAGAAAGATGCCTATTCATATCTTTAGCCCATTTTATAATTGGGTTGTTTGTTCTTTTGTTGTTGAGTTGTGTGATTTCTTTTTGTGTACAGAATATCAAACTCTGTCCAATATGTGATTTCCAAATATTTTTTCTCATTGAGTTGGCTGCATCTTCACTTTTCTGACAAAGTCTTTTGAGATGCAGAAGGATTTGGTTTTGAGGAGTTTCCATTTATCTCTTTCTTCTTTTGTTGCTTGTGCTTTGGGTATAAAGTTTATGAAGCTACCTCCTATTACTAGGTCTTGAAGATGTTTCCCTATATTTTCTTCTGGAAGCTTTATGGTGCTAGTTCTTATATATAGGCTCTTTGATCCATTTTGAGTTAATTTTTGTATAGGGTGTAAGGTAAGGGTCCTCTTTCATTCTTTTGGCTATTGATATCCAGTTCTACCATGCCCATTTATTGAGAAGACTATTTTGTCCCAGTTCAGTGGACTTGTTGATCTTGTCAAAAATCATTGATTATAGATTTGGTGGTCTATTTCTACACTATCCATTTGATTCCATTGCTCAATAATTGTACTTTGTGCCAGTACCATGTTGTTTTCACCACTGTGGCTTTATGATAAGTTTTAAACTCAGGAAATATCAATTGTCCCAAATTGTTCTTCTTTTTTAAGGTATTTTTACATATTTGGGGTCTCTTTCCCTTCCAGATAAATTTGGTAACTAGCTTTTCCAAGTCCTCAAAGTAGGTTGTTGAAATTTTGATTATTAATGCAGTGAATCGGTAGTTCAACCTGGGTAAAATTGACATCTTAACTACATTTAACCTTCTCATCCATGAGTGGGGATTGTCTTTCCACCTATTTATATCTTCTTTGATTTCTTCTAGCAATGTTATATAGTTTTCTGTCTACAAGGCCTTTATGTCCCTGGTTAAGTTCATTCCTAAGTATTTAATTCTTTTTGTTGCTATTTTGAATGAAATTTTTTGCTTAACTGACTTCTCAGTTAGGTCAATGCTTGTGTATATAAATGTTACTGATGTTTACACATTATTTCTATATCTCACCACATTGCTGAATTTATTAGCTCAAGTAACTTTGCTGTAGATTTCTCAGGATTTTCCAAGTATTGTATCATGTCATCTTCAAATAATGAAAGATTTATGTCTTAACTTTTCAGTTTGGATGCCTTAGTCTCCAGATAGCTACTGATTTCTCTAGCAATTTCTTCTTTGACCCACTGGTTGATTAAGAGTGCATTATTTAATCTCCATATATTTGTGAATGTTCTTATTCTTTGGTGGTTATTGAAATCCAGCTTTATTCATTGTGATTAGAAAAAATGCTTTGTATAATTTCTATGTTTTTAAACTTATAAAGACCTGTTTTGTGCCCCAGCATATGATCTACCCTGGAGAATGTTCCATGAGCACTAGAGAAGAATGTATATCTTGGTGTTTTGGAGTGTAAAAACTTATATATGTCATGGGTCAGCATCATGTCTGCATGTGTTTGGGGCTGATGTGGCCCTTCTGCACAAGTCAACACTTTCCCTAAGCTGAGATCATAACTGCGGGCCATGCACATGTACAGTTCTGGAAGTGTTGTGAACTGATGTACTCACACCCAAAGCTCAGAGAGAGTGTGGTGGGGTTGTGTGACTCTCTGGGATGGGGGCAGGTGTAGCCTGGTTATGGGAGAAAACACCAGCATCCTTTATGCATTGGCAAAAGCTTACAGTTGACAAGGACTGGGATGTAGGTTTTTGGAAGGGCAGGGCAAGACTGCACTTGCTTGCCAGGAGAGGTGGATTGGGCTGTGGGTTGTAGGGCGGGTATGTGCATGAGTGTTTATTGGTGTGGGGTCACTTGCAGTGTGGGGTGGGAGGTGGGTGATGGAGTACAGTTGCATGGGATGTCAGATGAATCATGGGTCACAGAGCTGTCCTGGTGAGGATAATGTGTTCAAGAAACATGGCTTAGCTTACTTCTTAGTACTTGTTGCCTGACCCATGCACTCCTGAGGGCTCCAGGCTTCCACATCAGGCTGTTTGCACTAGCAAGACAGTCTCCAGTTCTCTGCTTCTCAGTTTCTCAGCTTTCCCATCCAGGCCTCCCTATGTGGTACAGAAGACTCTCCCAGGTCACTTACACCCTAAAATCACCATATCAGTCACCCTCCCATCACTTCTCTAGCTATTATTGGAGCAGGAGTCAGCTTGATCTAACCTATTCCAACATCCTCCCAGAATTTACCTCTCCCACTCATTTTTGAAGCACAATTTTGTAGGATAGAGAAGTCTCAGTTGGCAGTTTTCCTCTTAGAATCTTAAATATATCGTAAAACTGATTTCTTGCCTCCATGGTTTGTGCTTAGAAATCCACATTTAGTGTCACTGTGCTTCCCTTGTATATGATAGATTGCTTTTCTCTTGCTGCTTTCAAAATTCTCTCTTTCTCTTTGATGTCTGACAATTTGATTACTAAGTAACTTGGAGTATATCCATTTGGACCTGTTCTGTTTAGGGTGTGCTGCAGTTCTTGCATCTTTAATTTTATGACTTTCATAAGAGATGGGAAGTATTCAGTGAATACTTCCTCCATTAGTCTTTCTCCTCCTTTTCCATTATCTTCTCTTTCTGAGACACCCACCACACACATATTCATGTGTCTCATATTGTAATTCAATTCTCTGAGACTCTGACTCATATTTTTCCATTGTTTTCCCTATATTTTGTATTGTGTATCTGATTTCAGATGTCTAGTCCTCTAGTTCACTAATCCTTTCTTCTGCCTCTTCAAATTTATTATTGTAAGTCTCTATTGCTTTTTTTTCCATCTCTTCTATTGTAACTTTCATTCCTGTAAGT
This sequence comes from Tamandua tetradactyla, assembly GCF_023851605.1. NCBI lineage: Eukaryota > Metazoa > Chordata > Mammalia > Pilosa > Myrmecophagidae > Tamandua > Tamandua tetradactyla. The sequence goes on from NC_135353.1 coordinate 81,264,337, forward strand.
TCTGTGAGTTGTTTTTTCAAACTTTCAAGTGCTTCTTTTTTTTTTGACCCAATGTCTTCTTTATATCCTCCCTCAACTTGTTGGTTTGATTTTTGATCTTTTCAAACATGCTGAATTACTTGTTTCAACTCCTGTATCTCATTTGAAGTGTTGGTTTGTTCTTTTGTCTGGGCCCTAATTTGATTCCTAATATGACTCATTTTTTCTGGCATCTCATCTTTTGATATCCTTAATTAGATCATTCTGGAGATTCTTTTCACTCTTTTACCTAGGATTATCTTGCTAGATGGCTTTGTTCCCCATAAGTTCTGTGAAATTCCTTTAAATTTACTCTAGAATCAAGTATTGGTTCTGTTTAACTGATCAGAGTTTTTCAGTTTTTGTTGTTGTCATGGTCAGCTTCATGCATCAACTTGGCCAAGTGGTGGTACCTGTTTGTCTAGTTGGGCAAGTGCTGGCTTGTCTGTTGCAATGAGGATATTTCATAGAATTAGATCATGATGATGTCAGCTGCATCCACACATAATTACATTTGTAATCAGCCAAGGGGAGTGTCTTCTGCAACGAGTGCTGCTCAATCTAATCACTGGAAGCATTTTAAGGAGTATTCAGAGGTGACAGGCTCTGTTCCTGCTTTGTGTGGCAAGCTTCTCCTGTGGAGTTCATCCGGACCCTCCATTGGAATCATCAGCTTCATAGCTTACCCTGCAGATTTTGGACTCTGTATTCCTGTGGTCATATGAGACACTTTTATAAATTTTATATTTGTGAGTGTTCCCTGTTGATTCTGTTTCTCTAGAGAACCCTAACTAATAGAGTTGTCTTGTTTTTGGCCCTGTCTCCATGGAGCCTTTTTTTTTCAAGAAGGGTCTCCTCAGATATTACTTACCCCAGTCACATTTTCTCCAACAATACAGTTCCACATCTTAAGAGGAATGTTTACTTAGCAGCTGTTTTCCCTGAGTGTGAAACCCAGCAGATTGACAGGCTTTCCTATGAAGACTCTGGACTGTGCTTTTCCTATCCTGTCCAACATGTGACACTTGTCTGCCTATGGATTCCCACCAGTGTAAATTGATGTGATGCCTTTAATTTCAGCAGAATCTCCTTGCTGTGGATGTAGTAGAGACATAGGTGAGGTTTTAGGATGTCTTTAACTGCTTTAGTTTTCCAGTCAGTGGGGCCTGAATTCCTTGAAGGAGGGATTCCACTTGAGGTACGTCCAACCTTCCTTTTGGGAAAGATACACCCTTTAGTGAAGTCCTTTCACCTGACCAGTTGCTTTGTCTCTCAGACAAACTTAATTCTGCCCTTGCATGTGGCAGTGCTGGAGTCTGAGAGTGCTTCCAGTTCTATGTAATGAGCTGTTAAGGAGCAGAAATAAAAGCAAAATAAAGCCTTTTCCAAGCCTGGCCCCTGCTCCTTGATTTTGTCAATCAAGAACATAAGTTGGTACATGTATCTCCAGGCTCTATGTGCCCCCTTTTGTTGGGGTCCCGCACTTTTCCAGTATTTTGTGATGTCTAATTCTAAAAGCCTCTGTTATTTTTTCCATCAGCTCCACACCACTCTGTGGGGGCAAAATCTCTTAGTATCCTTAGAGCTTATTCCAGGTTTATCTGTGTTTGGGGTCTATTTTCAGTAGTCAGAATTTGTTAATTAATTCCACAATTGGAGCTTGGTTGAACTAAGCCCTTGCTGCTAGTAAAGTCTGTTTCCTTTCCTCACTGGGAACTAGCCTGCCATGCCCATGGGGAAGGGGCACCACCCTCTGTGTCTTGGGCAACTTACAGTTAATTCATACCCCACTTAGTTGCCATCAACCCCCCTGATGTTGTCTTCCTAATATCTTTTTTCTCTTTATGCATTATCTTTATTGATTTCCTTGAAATGATTTAGGAATTTTCTTGAACATCTTGATTTGTTGTTAAAAATTTTGGCTCTCTAAAGTTTTGATTTATTAACTTGAATGAGCCACATATTCCTGTTTGTTTTTAATTTTTTTCTGGTGCCTAGGCATCTCATGGTCTTGATTCATTTACTCTGAAGGTCAGCTTTTCTATTCTGCCTAGAGTTTTATGTTCATTTGCTTTGTTTTAAGGCTCCTTTTTGACACTTGGTTCAAACAGTATGATAGTCCATATTTAACTGATCAGATTTTTTAAATGCCTCTTCATCTAACTCTTGGTATGTTTGTGTGGTACATTTTTTAAGATTCTACTTTTTATGCAATTGTTTTAGACTCAGGAAAAATATTCCTTTCCTCTGTTCTTTCTCCATGAATCTTGATCTGTTCCATTTGTTTTTATTTTGCCTCTAGAGTTATTTTACACTGCTTTTATTATCTCTACTTCCTTTTGCCTGGATGCCAAATTTTGGGAGGAGGGCCACCCTGGAAAAGACTTTCCCAAGTCAGTATTATTCAGCCAAAATAGGGCCAGGGACCCACCAATGGGGAGTATATTGAATGAAAAGTGCCCTGTGGATGGGATCATGGCTGGATGCAAAAAGTTTCTTTGATGGCCCCACGAAGCTATCTTTTCCTGACCTGCCAAGTCAGTGGTACCCTTCAGAAAACTATTTCCTGCAAGACTGGGTAGGTCCTGCATGTTCATATCTCCACTGCCTCTGCTTATCTCAGATTGGGTTGAAACCATGGTTACCACCACCTCTGTTCAGGGATGGTTGAAACAACTCTGAGCTGTGATCCAGTAATCTAAACTTGCAAATCAAAAACCATAATCGAAGCTCAGCCATGCCCATCATCGCCCATTCTTGTGGAAGAGGATTTTTATGTTCCTTACTGTCAGTGGCAACCAGCCAAGGACAGGATCCTAAGTCAGCCTGCCATAAGAGTGGAGGATAGGTACTCGAAGCCACCACATGGAGAGAGAGCTACTTATAGAACTTTACAGTAACTTATAAACCTCTCCTCAGTCTTCCTTGGATGTTGTACAGTGTTTTGGCTCCCAGAGCCCCAGAACAATTGTTTTACACAGTTCTCTCCCTGTTTACTTGCTGTTCTGAATGAAGCACTGAGTCCTGAAGCTCACTTCACTGCCATCTCCCCCCAGAAGTATCCCTTATGAATTCAGTTTTTTTATTGTTGTAGTTTAGAACATTTGGTAACATGTTCTTTAAATAAGTTTAAAAATTTAGGGTTGGACCCTCTCTCTATCAAAAGCAAGCAACAGGAGTTGCTTAGCAAAAAAAATAGAATAATGTCTTTTCCAAGAATCTTTTATTTTATTCTCCTTCATGATGTCTCTAGGTGTATTTTCGTGATAGCCCTCTGAAAGGAGATACTGATATTGACAGCTATTAATTCCTCACTGTTCTTCATAGGTTCTGGCTGTAATTCTTTATTCATTAGGAGAAATTGATTGCACTTGAGCTTAAGAGAGTGCTATTTCAGCTGGTTAGTTACTAGCAATCACACTAAATTGATGTGCTTTGTAAGTGAAATAGGTATATAGTATCATTTCTTGCATTGTAAAGGTAATTTGAATCTTATCAGTGTCTTATTATAGCCATACGATAGTCTCATACCTAGGGCCTTTGTTTGCACTCTGATGCAAATCTAGCTGGATTTCCCACCTTACATCCCCAAATTACCTAAAACCATACTCTCAGGAGCCAAAAAAAGAAGGAAAACATTTTCTTCTGTGCAAAGTTTTCAAGTTAAAATCAATTCCAAATATGACTGCTGAAATGCATATGAATGGGTGGTATGACAGTGGCTCAGTGGCAGAATTCTAACCTGTCATGCCAGAGATGCAGGTTTGATTCCCAGTGCCTCCCCATGCTAATTAATTAATTAATTAAATGTTTAAGATGTTTTCTTCATCTGTTTACAATGTTACATATTAGTTACATAACTAACATTTACTTTACATGTAAAAATTTAGGCACTATAATAAAGGAAATCCTTTTTGCTGTTACTGATTCACTAAACTGGGAAACACTCATTTTAGAAAAAATGACTTTTTTCTATGATTTAGTATAAATGTTAAAATTATGAGTATAGTTATCTATTTATGTATATAAAAGTATATATGTAAATAAATTAATCTGTTATATTTTAACATGGCATGAACTTTATTATTTGGGGACTTGAGCAATTATTAATTTATATATATACAAAATCTGATCATTCTTATCACATCTACTACTCTCATCACACGCACTGTTACCACCCTGGTCCAAACCAATGATATCTATTGCTAAGAGTATTGGAAGAGCTCTATAATTGGTCTTGCTAATTTCACTACTTCCTCCTTCTGTTTATTTTTAACATATCAGTCAGAGTAAATGCATTAGGAACAAAGAGAATTGAAGTTAATTCTTACCTTAAAGTACTCTAATGGCTTCTTATTTCACTGAGAATAAAAGTCAAAATCCTTAGAGTGGCCTCCCATATCCTACATATTCTGGACTTTCACTACTTCTCTGATCCAGCATACAACCATTCTCACCCTTTGTCACTTTGCTTGGCCACATAAAGAAAATTCCTGCCCAAAGACAGTCCTGTGCCTGTTCTTTATGTTTGAAAATGGTCTTCTAGTTATCTGAAAGACACACCTCCCTTAAGTTTTTGCTCAAATATCGTATATTAACTAGGCATATCTTGAGCACACTATTTAAAATGTGACCCACTTATCCCCAGTTGGCACTCCTGATCCCCACTATGATTCTGTAACTTTTACATAGTACGTAAACACCTTTTAAAATATTTTATCAATTATTTATTTATTTATTAGGTTTATTGCCTTTCTCCATGGGACAGGGACTTTTACCTGTATTAATTATTGCAATATTTACATCACTTAGAACAATGCCCAAACTTAGGGGTAAAAATCAATATAAACATCTGTTGGATTAAAGAATAAATTAATGCATTTTTAAGGGGCTGATATTTTTTAAAAGAAAGCATCAAAATATTTGCATTAATTAAAATGTCTGAGAAATGTACTATTTTATACCTTAAATAATGAAAACAATTTTCAATACTAGCATACTCTTTTTCACTTAAGTCAATACGGTATTGAACATACAGATAGAGATGGCAAACAGGTAACCAGAAATTCTGTTTTAGACCTCAGAAGGGAATACACACTCTTATGGGACTATATTTCCAATGCAAGGACTATATGAAAGGAATCATATAAATTAATATTTGAGTACAAAATGTCAAGGAGTATTTTAATTGGAGTCTTTGAATATAAGAGAGGGCAGGAGTATAAAAGGACTCAAGAGAGGAAAATATAGTAAAGAAATAGAAGAAAAAAATATGCTGTGCTGGTTTGAAATTATTATGTACCCCAGAAAACCAATGCTTTAATCCAGATAGAATCTTTTGGGACCAGAGCCATTGTTTAGAATGGGAAACTGTGATTGGATTGTTTCCATGGAGACATGACACACAGTTGTGAGTGGTATCTTTTGGTTACTTTACTTCCATGGAGATGAGACAAACCCAATTGTGATGTGGCCTTTTGATTAGATAGGGATGTGATTCCAATCATGCAATATGTGCTTTAATTTTCTGGAGTCTTTAAAAAGGGGAAACATTTTGGGAGGAAGTTCAGAGCAGATGCAGACTCTTGGAGAACAGATGCTTCAGAGCAGACAGAAACACCAAAATTTGGTGATGCTTGGAGTGCTGAAAGAGAGTAGATACCTAGACATGGGCAGAGCCCAGCAAACATAGACATGTGCCTTTCCATGAGATGCCAAGCATCTAAGTGAAAGCCCACAGATGCTTAGAGATGAAATCACTGAGATCAGAAGCTGAAAACAACAGAACTGGGAACAAGGAACAGCAGATGGCAGCCATATGCCTTACCATGTGACAGGCAGCAGCCTTTATTTTAAGTTAAGGTATATTTTTCTGGATACCTTAGTTTGGATATTTCTATGTCCTTAGAACTATAATGTCACAACTTAATAAATTTCCTTTTAAAAGCCATTCCATTTCTGGTATATTACATTCTGGCAGCTTTAACAAACCAATACATATGCTACTAGTGAAATACAACTAGTGCTCAGAAAAGAGAGCCCTAACAAATAGGGAGAGCAAGGAAATGCAAATAAATCAAGGATATTGAAGAAGCTATGAAATTAGAGAAATCAGTTGAGCTTGAAAATCTTTGGTTTCTTTTAAGAATACAAAATCAAGCAAACGGGGAAGGGGAAATCCAGATTTCAAGAAGTTAATAAATGGGCGGGCCGCGGTGGCTCAGCAGGCAAGAGTGCTTGCCTGCCATGCCGGAGGAGCTCGGTTCGATTCCCGGCCCCAGCCCATATAAAAAACAAACAAACAAACAAAATATAATAAAACAAGAAAATGTTAAAAAAAAAAAAAAAAAAAGAAGTTAATAAATGATGTATTGAGATAACAGGAAGAGAATAGTTTGGAGGCAAAATAAAGTGAAGAATTTGGGCAGAAATCCTATGGGAAAGCAGGGTTTGAGATGTACAGAAATTTTGGTTTGTTTTTGAAAATAATGGAGATCTGATGCTGTGTAAAGTTATAAGAATACCAAATAGAAATATATCTTGAAGATGCAAAAAAGAAGAGAATTAAAAGGAGAGAAATACTTCTCCCTCAAAGATGGGAAGAAGGAAAGACAGTGAAAGGAAAAATTCAGAAATAATCTGATATGTAGGAGAGAAGATCAGAAAACCCATATTTAATTGCCTTAATCTGCTAAAGAAGATAATAGGAGAAATAAAGCCCAGTGAATTTTAACAGGAAATAAGACTGGACAAGGAGTTTGAAGAAGCTGAAAAACATTTTAATCTGCCCCTGAGATTAATGTCATAAGAAATAAGGAGACTAAGAAAAATACTGCTCAGAGGCACCAAGAATGCTGTTGCAGTTAGAAATCATGAATTTGTAGTGGTCCCAGGCAGGCCATTTTTAAAAATAATTTTTCTAACAGTACTTGGAAGTCTAGGAGCAGAGAAGGTAAATATTCACTTTTGCTTGATACAGATTACTTGTTGTAATATGGATAACACCTTTTAGTGACCAATCAAGATATACAATGCCCCAAATTCTGTCCGGAGCACATAGCCACTAACTAGACATTGTTAATTGGTTAATGAACTGTCCTCTTAAATATAAATAATGCAGTAGAAGATAAATGTGTCTTCTAAAAAAGCTTGATAATAGCAAACTTCATTTGCTGATTTTTTTCAAGAATTTTGAAAATAAAAAGGGGAGAAATGCAACATTAAGTTTATACATGAAATATTAATACATCATTTTGAGATGGCTGACCTCTAATTTTTTCCTAGCTATTTATTAAAACAATCTCCCTATATTATTATTGCTTAACTGATCTTGAGCACCAAGTTTAGATAAATTCAATTCCTGGAAAAATTATTTTACTGATTTACCTCAGGTGCAATATATTCCACTTCAAAGTATTTTCAGCATAAAAGTCCTGCTATTTCAAAATATTGCAGAAATGGAAATTACATTACCATCTTAAAATAATTTTCCAGTTTAAGAAAAAAACCATATCAGAAGAGCAAGAGATAAATCCACATTTCATTTTCACAAAGTGATAAAAGTACTGTACAGGTACTTCTTCAAAAAAGAAATAATTCAAATCAATAAAGATATAAACTGAAAGCTATATTTTAAGTTTTCTAAAACACACATTTCAGAGCTTTCAAATTCCAACTTTTTAAAGATTTCATAAGCAACTGAGAAATAAGCACTTTAGCAATGAAACTGGATTCAAGGAGTTTCAAGGTATAGATTATTTTTGCTCTTGAGGACTATTTAAATTATAAAAGACTTTTTGAATACTAGCTGGGCACAAGTATTTTTTAATGGACCAATGTTGTGTTTTAAGAAACATCTATGAAGTTAAAAGAATGAAATATTACTAACTATAATAGATAGAATTTGCTGTATATGGTATTCTATCAATAGAATAATTCTTTTACATGATGTTAGACAGCATTTTTATTTGCTCTTTCTAGGAAAAATCTAGCTACTATGCACAGAGTCCAAAGTGCAATGGTGAAATGAGAGTTAGACTTCACATATTTGCAGGCACTTAATCCAACATACTTCACTTCATTTGTTAGCTTTGTATTTCTTGAATGAGAGCTAGTCAAAGCTAATGTGTCAGGAAATGAATTAGATAGTAAGACAGCTTAAAACACTAGATCTGATCCACTGAATTTTACTAAAGAGATATAAATTTTGCCTTAAACTAAATATTAGATTCAATACTTTTACTTTTAGTGTACTATGAAAGAATTTGTGTATTACCACCTAAGCTGTTCAATGCATGTAAGTACCAAAGGGTACATTTATTCTTAACTGTGTGAAAAATCTATTTATATGTTTTCAGTTAAGGTAGTAAACTACAGACTTTTTTTTAAACTTCTTTTGTAAAAATAACATATACACAAAAAAGTAATAAATTTCATGGCACACCACAACAATTAGTTATAAAACATATTTCACAGTTTGGTATAGGTTATAGTTACATAATTTTAGGTTTTTCCTTCCAGCTTCTCCAAGATGCTGAAGACTAAAACAATTATCAGTATAATGGTTCAGCAGTCATACTCATTTGTTAAGTCCTATCTTCTCTGTTGTAACTCCTCCTTCTCCTTTGGTTTTTCTCCCAATCATTAGGGGTATTTGGGCTACGTCTATTCTAAATTTTTTCCTCTTGGAAAGGACTGTTGATAATATGAAATGAGGGACAGAACTGTTTGATATTCTGGAGAGGCTGACCTCTCTGGGTTTCAGGGCTTATCTGACCTAGGAACACATCTGGAGGTTATAGGTTTCTAGGAAGTAATCTTTGTGCATGGAGTCTTTGTAGAATCTCAGCTAGAGGCCTAGGTGTTCTCTAGGGTTGGCAGGAATGGTTTTGGTTGGGTTTTGGTGAACCATGGTAAGTAGCAATATCTACATGAAGCTTGTGTAAGAATAGCCTCCAGAAGAGCCTCTCCATTTTACTTGAAATCTCTCAGCTGCTGATAATTTATTTTGTTACCATTCTTTTCCCCCTCTTGGTCAGAAAGGTATTGTCGATCCCACAGTGCCAGGGCCATGGTCATCCCTGGGTGTCATATTCCACATTGCCAGGGAGAATTTCACTCATCATTGCCATGTCCCACATGGGGGAAGGGTAATGATTTTACTTGCAGAAATAGGCTTAGAGAGAGAGAGGTCAGATCTGAGCAACAAAAGAGGTCCTCTGGAAGTAACTCTTAGGCATAATTATAGGTATACTTATCTTCTCTACTACATAAAAAAGCTTCAAGAGATCAAGGGCTTGGCCTATTTATTTGGGAGTCCCTAATATTTGAGACAGTATCAGGAATTTCCCTGATGGTAAGATTTAATAGTTCCATATGTTTTCTCCAATCCCTCAAGGGAATTTGCCAATACTTTTCCTTATCTGCTCAACATACTTTCAGATGTATCTGGGAATCGCATTAAGCTATTACAGGCCCTCATTCCCATTCTGGGCTCCATGTGTTTGGACCATTTAAATGATCTATCTGGACAGGTTGAGTTAGATTATGTGCTACAGAAAATTTAGGTTTTGGACAAAATAAACTTTTCTTCCTTTATAGACTTAAAATGTATTTGTGGAGGTTTACAGAATAATCATGTAAAAAAATATGTCTTTCTCATATTCTTCTCACCCTTTAATAACACTTTGCAGTGGTGTGGTGCTTATGTTACAGTTGATGAAAGAATATTATATTGCATTATTAATTATAACACACAGTTTACATTCGGTGCATTTTTTCCCATATGCTGCCTTATCACTGGTACCTTGTATTAGTGTTGTGCATTTGTTATAATTCATGAAAGAACAGTTTAGTAATTGAACTGTTAACTATAATCCATCATTTACAATAGGGTTCACTGTGTTGTACAGTCCTATGTTATATCCTTTAATTTTTCTTCTAATAACATATATATGCCCTAAAAATTCCCTTTTTAATCACATTCACCTATAAAATTCAATGCTTAGTTACACTCACAATGTGTGCTCTCATCATCACCATCCATTTCCAGAATTTTCAGAAATTCTGTACAAATTAAGGGTTAGCTCCCCATTCCCTACACCCAACCCAGACTCTGGTAAACTATAATCAAGATTTTAATTCTATGAAAGAGCTTATTCTGATTATAGCATATCAATAAGGCAATGCAACATTTTTCTTTTTGGGTCTGTCTGTTCACAACTTTTGTCCATTTTTGAAATGGATTGTCTTTTTATTGTTGAATTATTCAATTTACACATTCTGGGTATTAAACACTTAATAGATATGTGACTTTAAAATATTTTCTTTCTTTGAGCAGATTGTCTTTTCATTTTCATGATAATGTCCTTTGTTGCACAAAAGTTTTTAATTATGAGGGGGGCCTGTTGATCTGTTTTTTCTTCTGTTGCTTGTACCTTGAGTAAAATATCTGAGAATCCATTGCCTAACACAAGATACTAAAGATGCTTCCCTACATTTTTTTCCATGAGTTTTGTATTCCTTGTTCTTATATTTAGGATACTGATTCATTTTGAGTTAATTTTTGTTTATGATATCAGATAGAGGTTCACCTTCATTCTTTTGCACATGGATATCCAGTTCTCTCAGCAGCTTTTGTTATAGGGTCTATTTTTTCCCAATTGAGTGGACTTAGCAATCTTGTCAGAAATCAATGCCCATAAATATGAGGGTCTATTTCTGAACTCTCAGTTTGATTTCATTGGTTTACATGTCTATCCTTGTGCCGGTACCATGCTGTTTTGAACACTGTATCTTTTAAATGTGTTCTGAATTCAGATTGTGTGAATCCTTCAACTTTGTTCTTCTATTTTAGGATGTTTATGGCTATTCAGGGACACTCACTCTTCCACATAAATTTCAATATTGGCTTTTCCATTTCTGTAAAGTAGGCTGTCATAATTTCTATTGGGATTGCATTGAAACTGTAAATCATTTTGAGTAGAATTTACATCTTATCAATATTTAGACTTCTAATCCATCAGCATGGAATTTCATTCCATTTATTAAGATCTTTGATTTTTTACCAACATTTTTGGGTTTTCTGTGTGTATGTCCTTTGTATCCTTGGCTAAATGTATTCCAAGATATCTGATTCTTTTATCTGTTATTATAAAAAGAATTTTTTCTTGATTTATCCTTAGATTGCTCATTACTGGTGAATAGAAACACTACTTAAATTTTGTGTTAATTTTGTTCCCCAACATTTTTCCCAAACTTTTTATTAGTTCTAATAACTTTGTCATTTTTTTTAGGACTTTCTGTGTCTAGGGTTATGTCATTTGTGAACACTGAAATGTTGTCCTTCTTCCTTTCCAATTTGGATTCATTTTATTTCTTTATATTGTGTTACTGCTCTGGCTAGGATACTTAGTACAATGTTGAATAATGGTGGGGACAGTGGGCATCCTTGTCTTGTTCCTTATAGGGAATGATTTCAACCTTTAACCATTGAGTATGATGTTAGTTGTTGTTTTTTCCTATGTGCATGTTATGACTTTTATCATATTGAATAAGTTTCCTTCTCTTTTTGTTTTTTCTAGAGATTTTATTAAGAAAGAATGCTGGATTTTGTCAAAGGATTTGCTGCTCCAATTGAGATGATCATGTTTTGCCCTTCATTTTGTTGATATGACATATGACATTAATTGATTTTCTTATGTTGAACTATCTACACAAATCTGGGAAAGAACATAATTGGTCATGGTTTATAATTATTTCAGTGTGCTGTTAGATTTGATTTATGAGTATTTTGGTCAAGAATCTTGTATCTATATTCATGAGAGAAATTTGCCTATAATTATCTTTTCTTGTAGTATAATTATCTGGCTTTGGTAGTAGGGTGATTTTGACCTCATAGATTGAGTAAGGTAGTGTTCACACATGTTCAATTTTTTGGAAGAGTTTGAGCAGAATTGGTAGTAAATTATTCTTGGAATGATTGGTAGAATTCACTTGTGAAAATTTCTGGTCCTGGACTTTTATTTGGGAGGTTTTGATGACTGATTCAATCTCTTTAATGTACTTTGACAGTTGAGATCTTCTATTTCTTCTCTAGTCAGTGTAAGTTGTTTGTTTCTAGGAAGTTGTCCTTACAATCTAGGTAGTCTAAGTTGTTGGCTTAGAGATGTTCACATCCTCTTATGATGCTTTTTATTCCCAAAGGGTCAGTAATATGGCTCCTCTCTTACTTCTGATTTTATTTATTTGTATGTTCTCTCTCTTTTTTACCCTAGGCATTCAAGCTAAGGTTTCTTTCCATTTTATTGATCATTTCAAAGAAGACATTATGGTTTTGTTAATGCTCTCTATTACTTTTTTTATTATCTACTTCTTTTATTTGTACTCTAATCTTTGTTATTTCTTTCATTCTACTTACTGTGGGATTATTTGATTTTTTTTTTGTAGTTACTCCAGGTGTGTAGTTAGGTCTTTGATTTTAGCTCTTTCTTCTTTTATAATGTAGGTATTTAAGCTATTAATTTCCCACTTAGTACTGACTTTGCTGCATCCCATAAATTTGATATGCTGTTTTTGTTTTCATTCCTTTCAGCATATTTGCTGAGTTTTCTTTAAATTTCTCCTTTGACTCACTGATTGCTTAAGAGTATGTTATTTAATTTTCATGTATTTGTATATTTTCCTGTTCTCTGCCTGTTATAGATTTCTAGCTTCATTCCATGACATTCATGGATGATACTTTCTATAATTTCCATCTTTTTTTTAATTTATCAAGACTGGTTTTGTGATACAGCAAGTGGTCTATCCTGGAGAACAACCCATGTACACTTAATAATGTATGGCCATCTTATTTGTCATGCAATGTTCTGTGTAAGTCTATTAGGGCTATTTCTTTTATCATGCTATTCATAATCTCTGCTTTAATATTGATCTCTTGTCTAGCTTTTCCATCTGTTGATGAGAGTGGTGTAATGAAGTCTCCAACTGTTACTGTAGATGTATGTTTTTCTCCCTGCAGTTTTGCCAGTGTATTGTTCTTATATTTGGGGGCACTCTGGTTAGGGGTATAAACATTTATTATTTTAATTTCTTCTTGGTGGTTACCCCTTTTATTAATATTTAGTGTTCTTCTTTGTCTCTTGTAGCAGCTTCTGACTTAGTCTATTTTGTCCAATATTATTCAAAGTACCCCAGCTCATTTTGGTTCCTATTTGCATTAAATATCTTTTTCCATCCTTTCACTTCCAACCTATTTGTGTCTATGGATCTAAGGTGAGTCTCTTCTAAACAGCATATATTTGAGTCATGCTTTGAATCCATTCTGTCAATCTGCATCTTTTGATATGGGAGTTTCATACATCGAAATTTAGAATTATTACTGTAAATGCAATACTTCAGCGATTTTGTCCTTTGATTTTTTCTCTTTCTTTTCTTTATTGCAACCTCCTTTTTGTATAGTTAATCTTTTTTGATGTATCAAATCCTTGATTATTTCTATTTCTGTATTTTTCTTAAGTACTTTCTTTGTGGTTACCTGGGGTTTGTATTCAAAATTTACATCTGTAAGATGCTAATTTGGAAAATTCCAATTTAATAGCATACACATTCCCTGCTCTCATAGCCCTTTGTTTCTCCTCTTTATATTGTTTTGTCCCACATTTATTCCTTGTATTTTGTATGCCCATTATCAGGGAATATGCCTTTTTCTTGTTTAATTGTATTCTAACTCTTACAGGAACTAAAAAGTAGAGTTGTGCATTGTGATACAGTATTATTAGATTTTGCATTGACTCTTTTAGTTACCTATACTGAAGATCTTCATTTCTTCAAACTACTTCATGCCACTGTTTTCTATCATTTCATTTTAACCTGCATAACTGCCTAAAGTAATTCTTGTAGGGTAGACCTATTGCAGAAAATCTCTCACTTTCTGTTCATCTCTGAATACTTTGAACTCTCCATTTTGGAAGGACAGTTTTGTTTGATAATTAATTTTTGGCTGGAAATCTTCTCTTTCTGTACCTTAAATATTTTATACTGGTACTTTCAAATGTCCACAGTTTCAGATGAGAAATAAGCCCTTCATCTTATGAGAATCCCACGTATGTGATAAACTGCTTTTCTATTGCTCATTTGAATATTCCCCCTTTATCTTTGACATTTGAAATTCTGATTAGTATGTGTCTCAGAGTACATCTATTAGGATTGATTCTGTTTGGAGTATTTTGCTCTTCTTAGATGTGAATAGTTATGTCTTTCATCATAGTTTGAACATTTTATGCAACTATTTCCCCAAATATTATTTTTGCTCCTTTCCCCATCTTTTTTCCTTCTCGGACACCCACAATGTATAAGTTTTTATGTTTCATGCTGACACTCAAATCCTTGACACACTGCTTGACTTTTTCTATTCTTATGTTTATGTGTTCTTCTAAGTGCATGATTTTGATTTTACTGTCTTTTATTTCAATGATTCTATCCTCTGCCTGGTGATATCTGCTGTATTTTCCTCAAGTGTATATTTATTCTCTACTATTGTGACTTTAATCCCCATATATTCTGTTTCTTTCTTTATTCTCAAATTCTTATTTATGCTTACACATTTGCTGATTAACATCCCTTAGCTAGAGGAGAGGCAAGATGGCAGTGCTGGGAAGAGTGGAATTTAGCATTCTAAAGCAACTAGTAAATAGCCAAGAACAGTCTGGAACAATTGGAGGCATCCACAACTGGACACATATTATTCACCAGTCTGGAAGGAGAAGAAGGGCCAAGATCACAGGGCAGAACTGTAATCAAAGCACCTAAACCGCTGAATATGGTGCTCCTCTTCCACTCTCATGGTAGACTCTGTTGGAGACAATTCCTCATGATAAAAGAGAAGTAGTCTACTAGGATTGAGGGAAGGTAGCACAACCAAACTCCAATTGTGGTTTTAATTAAGAAATTTGGACTGTTGAATACAAGTTCCAAGCTCCAAGCACATATAAACCCAGAGCAAGCAGGAAAGAAACCCTAAGGGCTCTCACAATAAAGAGGAAGTGGGGTTTACAGAAAGAAATGGATGCTTTTGGAGTTGGCTGAGCTCAGAATGCTGGAAAAAGGCTATGCCCCAAGAAAAGGGGCACATATAGCCAAGCATAAACTCCAGCTCTTAATTAGTTATCCTTGGCAGCTGGGGACTGGCTCTGACAATAGATTTATTTTTTCTAACTGTTCTAAGCAGCTCATTAGAGAAAGCCTCAGGCATTTTCAATTGTAAGCACACAGGCATGGGCAGATTTAAGATAGACACAAAGTAACTAGTCAGATGAAAGAGGTAAATCCTTAAAGGTCATATCTTCCCCCCAAAAGGGGGTGTAGGCTCAACTCAAGTGGCAGCTCTCATCCAGAGAACTCGGACCCTAGGGTTCTGGTAATCAGACACAACTTAAGCTTGCCTTCTAGCTCAGCCTCTGTCTCAACAACTCCCCTGACAGAGATAGAGTCTGCTGAGAATTAAAGGCATGATACCACTTTATGTGAGTGTGGAGCTTCAGGCTAACAAGCACCATGTGCTGGGAAGTATAGAAAAAGGACAGAGTCTAGAAGCTCTGAAAGAGTGTCTGAAAGACTGCTGGGTCCCATCCTCAGGTAAACTTGATACTGATTACACCCTACTCCTGAGACCTAGGCCTGTCTTGTATGGGAAAATATGATTGAGATTAATCATATCTGGGGAAAATCTCTTCAGAAGAAAGGTCCCATACAGGTAGGGCAAGAGCCAGAAAAACAAGACCTGAAAAATTCTGATAAGTTAAGCAAAAGTTATGCTAGAGGTCTAGAATAAATTGAATTGAATGCCAAAGGGCAGATAGAGAAAAAAATCAACCAACAAAAAAAAAACCCTAGGTAAAATTTTAAAAGGACCTCCAAAATAAACTAATCAAGAAAATCAGATATGTTAGACACCAGCAAAAAATTAAGAGTCATACTAGGAAAAACAAAGATATAACCAAGTCAAAGGAACAAACTAACACTTCAAATGAGATATGGAAATTGAAACAACTAATTAAAGATGTTTAAAGAAATATTCTAAATCAAGTCAATGAGTTCAAGGAATATATGGAAAAAGTAATGAAGGACATAAAGAAGATATTGGGTAACCATAAAGAATAACTTGGAAGCTTGAAAAAAATAAATGGAAGCAATTATGGGAATGATCCAATAAAAACCCTGGACATTGAGTCTCTTGGGATCTCCCTGGTAAATGGCATTTCACACATATTACCCTAACTCATTACTGAAGGAATTAAGCATGTTCTTGTGTGACTCCACTGGGAAAGGACTCTTGGAAGGTTATGCCTGGTTTCTTCTGGACATCCCTCAATACATTTTTTCCCTTTGTTGTTTTCTTTCTGTGTTTTTGCTGCAATAAATCTTCCTTGATGTTAAAAAATGAAATTGTGGGAATGAAAGGCACAAGAGAAGAGATGAAAAACACTGGAGACTTACCACATATTTGAAGAGACAGAAGAAAGGATTAGTGTACTAGAGAACAGAACATCTTAAATCTGACAAACAAAAGAATGGAAAGGAAAAAGAATGGAAAAATATGAGCAGTGTCTCTCAGAAATTGAATGACAACATGAAATGCATGAATATATGTGTTATGGCTATCCCAGGAGAAGAGTAGGGAAAGCTGGCAGAAAGAATAATGGAGGAATTAATCACTGAAAATTTCCCATCTCTTATGAAAGACATAATATTACAGATTCAAGAAGCACAGCACACCCCAAATAGAATACCCCCAAATAGACATCCTCCAAGACATTTATTAATTAGATCATCAAATATTGATGACAAAGAGAAGACCGAAAGCAACAAGAGAAAGCAGCACATCACAGTATTAGCTAGGGTTCTCTAGAGAAACAGAATCAGCAGGAGATATCTGTAAATACAAAATTTATAAACGTGTCCCATGCAACCTTGGGGATGTAAGAGTCCAAGATCTGTAGGGCAGGACAAAGCTGGCAGCCCCAATGAAGGCCCTCAACAAACTCTCAGGGAAGGCTGGCTGGCTGAAGCAGAATGAGTGATTGTCTCTTCTGAATCCTCCTTAAAAGCTTTCCAGTGATTAGATGAAGCATCACTCATTGCAGAAGTCATTCCCCTTAACTGATTGCTATCAGCTCTTGACGCAGCCAACATGGTCATGATTTAAGTCCATGAAATATCATCACAGCAACAAACAGGAGAGCTCTTACCCAACGAGACAACTAGGCACCACCACCTGGCCAAGTTAACACATGAACCTTACCATCACAGTCCATCCCTTGTCAACTTTGCAGCTATGCACATCACCTTAAAGTATACTTAATCTCTAAATAAAAAACAATAACAGATGAATTTGTGCCTTACCTAACAATACCCAACTGTCCTGCATCAAATTGGAAACACATTAAATCTCTCCAGAATAGGATGCAAATCCTTGGGTAATATTCACTCTTAAACTTGATATCCTACAACTTGAATACTATAACATGAACAAAACATCTTATGTCATATGATAAATGGGGATAAAATAAATAAAGAGGAAAACAAAGATATTTGATCTATGTATGAATGCATACTAATTACAAAGCAAGGAAGAAATATTCATGCCATTACAGTCCTTATTTCTGTAAGTGATCACTTGGCATAGTTCATATTTATCACCACCTTCTTCCACTACCCATGCCATGTTCCCTTTACCCACAGCAAGCACCTTAGCTGGCCATGTTTCTTTACTTGGTGTGATGACACAAACCTTCATTCCTGAAGTTTCAGAGACATTGGTAGTCCTGCCTGGGATTGGGTTGTTGCAATGCTCCATTGATTTTAATCATAGGGCATGGTAGTACTCAGAGATGTCCTAAGAGATCTTCTATATACAGGAAAACTCTTCTTTACCACCATTGCATAGCTGCAGTCTTATTTCCCCCTGATAGTGTCACTCACCTCAGCCAGTAAAATAATCTCTTTTCTTGATTTATTGAATCAGGGGCATGAGTACACCAAAATGACCAAGTGGCAGTCTTAGATTCCAATTCAATGGAATAATTGTTGTTTCCCCTTGTGTAAGCACTCTTGTTGGCTTTCTACTTGGTAAACAAGAATTGTGTCCATCAGACAGCAGGGGTTTCCACAAACCCTTCTTGGATAACCCCATTTCTGATCCTGACTTTTTCTGAAATGGCTGACTGCTTCCACATCCAGTTAAATCCTCATGTGGGGCACTATTCTCTGGAGTCTCCCATCCTGGAAACCCAGAATTTTCCAGAACATCAATTTCATATTTCCTAGTACTCAAGAGTTCAGTTCCCAGTTAATCTCTTTCTTGTAGCATTTCACTATAATCTGTGAGGAGAAACCAGGCTGCACTTTCCATATTTAATTTGGAAACCTCTTCTGCTATATATCCAAGTCCATGGCTTTTAAAATCTGCCTTCCAGCCAAAGCCACTAGTCAATTTTGCCAGACTATCTGCCATTTTAAAACAAGGATTACCTTCCTTCCAGTTTGCAATGATGCATGCCTCATTTCTGTCTAGGGTCTCATCAGAGGTATCTTTAGAGTCCTCATTTCTACCAACAGTTTCTTCAAAGCATTCTAAGCTTTCTCTATCGAGGTCCTCACAGCCCCTCCAAAATCTTCCCCTTATCCATTTAAAAAGCCATCCCAACATGTTTGGTATTTGCAAACCACAGCAGCACCCCATCTCCAGTACCAAAATCTGTATTAGCTAGCGTTCTCTAGAGAAACAGAATCAGCAGGAAATATCTGTAAATATAAGATTTATAAAAGTACCTCATGCAACCATAGGGATAAAGAAATCCTACATCTGTATGGCAGACCATGAGCTGGTAGCTCCAATGAAGGTCCTCAAGAAATTCTGGAGAGGCTGGCTGGCTGAAGAAGGAAAAGTGACTGTCTCATCCAAATCCTCCTTATGAGTTTTCTAGTGATTAGATTAAGCATCACTTTTTTCAGAAGACACTCCCTTTAACAGATAGCAAATACAATCAACTGTGGATGTAGCCAACATTGTCAAGATTTAAGTCCATGAAATGTCCTCACAGCAACGAACAGTCCAGCTCTTGCCCAACCAGACAACTGGGCACCCCCATCTGGCCAAGTTGACACAAGAAACTGACCATCACAATCACAATCAAAGGAAGCTTGATAAGACTATATGTGGATTTCTCAGCAGAAACCGTGGAGGCTAAGAAAGTAGTGATAAGATATATTTAAGATACTGAAAGAGAAAAACTGCCAGTAATTTTATAAGCAGCAAAATTGTCTTTCAAATATAAGAGAGAGTTTAAAATAATTTTAGGTGAACACACATTGAGAGTTTGTGAACAAGAGACCTACTCTACAAGAAATTCTAAAGACACTACAGGTAACAAGGAGAAGACAGGAGAAAGAGGTTTTGAAATGAGTGTATAAATTGTTGCAAGGGTTTAAAATGTGCTGGTATATGGAAGAAATATGATCAGTGCAAACTGAGGTCTATACTAAAACAGTAACATTATAATATGCCTCAATTGAATGTAGCAAATGCAATACACCAAAGCTAAATATCAATCAGAGGGAGTAAAAGGGAGGAATATGGGTTTCTTGGTGTTGTTGTTGTTTATCCTTTTTATTTATTATTTATTTTTTCTCTTTCTTTGCAGAAGAGTGGAAATGTCCTCATATAGATTGTGACGGTGAATCCATAACTATGTATTGATACTGAGAACCATTGGTTATTTATTTAGGCTGAATTGTTGTGAGTAACACTTTCTAGAAAATAAACAGAAAGATATAAGTGCTGGAGAATATGTGGAGAGAGAGACATACCTATTCACTGTTGTTAGGGAAGTAGAATGCTGCAGCACCTCTGGAGTTCAGTGTGGTGGTTTTACAAGAGGTTATGTAAAGGGTTGACATATTACCCTGCAAACCCATTATTAGATATATACTTGAAAGAACTGAAAGTAGAGACATGAATGGACATTTGCACACTTGCATTTATGGTGGCAGTGTTCATGATTTGCAATGGATGGAGGTGGACTAATGGTACATCAACTGACAAATGGAAAGATAGACTGTGGTGTATGCATACAATGGAATCCTGAATGCCTGTAAGAAGGAATGAAGTTGTGAGTCACGCAACTAAGTGAATGAAACTTGAGGACAGTTTGGTGAGTGAAACTAGCCTGAAATGAAAATTCAGATATTATAATGCCTCACCAATATGGACCAGCTCTAATGTGGAAAATCTAAGAATTGAATTCAACACCACAGGTTATCAGGGGAAGGCCTAGTGTAAAGGTTCCTGAATTATAAGCTCTTAAAGCAGTCATATCTACTGTGTGTTAGCTGTTATTTCTAAATTCTGAGATGCTGAGCTCTTTGTGTATAACCTGGTAGTTCCTTGGAAATATGGGTATCTGTATGACATCTGAGACACAGAGCTAGATTTCTGCAGCTATGAAATTCAGTATTACCCCTTTCAGCAGTTGTTTAAAAAGGTGAAAAACATCAGACTTCAATTTGGGAAACTAATGAGAAGCTGATCTAGTTAGGAGTAAGGTAAATTAGACTAAAGGGTAAAGGATGATATTGTTACAGGACAAAAGTGGTGGATTCTTTTGTGTAATGCACTCAAATGACCACTTCCTAAGATGCCAGGTTTCAAAGAGAGAATAAGTTTATTACTAGGCATGCAGCAAGAGATCAGATGGCCTATTGGCTTGAAAATCTGTTTCCCTAAAGTGCAGTAATTTTCTAAGTTTTACAGCATTAAACAATGGACAGGTTTAGGATAATGAATACAATTGGCCCAGAAGATGTAAATAGAGGTGATTCAATTATTGGCATTTGAATTTCATGTATTTCCATCTGTCAACTTTAATATACCAAAAAGTAAAAAGAAACATTTATATAATGATTCAGCAATCATCTCTTAAATCTTAATTTCTCAGTTACAATATTGACTGTGTTTTAAAGCTTCAACTTCTGTGTGAGAACAAAGGAAGAGATGTTTATTTCATACAAAGCTATATTTTCTGTAGTATACTGTTTTAACATTTTTTTGGGTGGATGCATGTTCTGGGAATCAAACTCAGATCTCCTACATGGAAGATGGACATTCTAACTACTGAACTACCCATGCACCCCCTGTTTTAACTTTTATGGCCAGTTTATTCAAATACCATAATTTCATGGAACCTTAAATAGAGAGTTAGATATTGTTGGTTATTTTACAGTTTACTGTGACACCCCAGTGCATCCCAGAGTAATCTTGACAGAAAGTAAAAAGTTATTTGCAAAGTCCTCTGGAGGGACTGGGTTAAAAGTGAAACCATTTAACTTCCCCACTTGGGTAATTCCTGATATTCTCACAAGCATTATAGACTCACAATTTAATAAGTGAAGCCCTTGGTCTTGGGGCTTGTCCTTAAGAAACTTATCCCACAAAGTAGAAGCTAAGCCTATTTATAATTATGCCTAAGAGTCACTCCCAGAGATGCTTTTCTGTTGTTCCAATGTGGCCTCTCTCTCTAAGCCATCTCTTCAGGCAAACTCCCTCCCTCTCCCGACATAGGACATGACTCTCTGGGGTACAAATCTCCTTGGCATCATGGGACCTGAATCCCTGGGATGAGACTGGCCCTGTTATCTTGGGATTGAGAAAGTCTTGACAAAAAAAGGGGACAAGAAATGAAGTGAAATAAAGATTCAATGGCTGAGAGATTTTTATTAAAATCAAGAATTCATTCTGGAGGTTATTCTTATGCAATATATAGATATCCCTTTTTGGATTTTAGTGTGTGAGCATAGCTATAATGAGACACCTGAAACTGTTGAGCTGTATTTTGGTAGACATGCTTCTTGAGAATAATTATATAACAATATAGATTTCATTGTGTACCTTGTGATTGTGAAAACCTTGTGCTGGCACTTCCTTTCTCCAGTGTATGGACAGGTGAGTAAGAAAATAAAGACAAAAATAAATAAATAATTGGGGGAAAAGGGGGCATGGGTTATTTTGGGCATTCTTTTTTATTTTTATTTATATGCTTATTTTTATTTTTTGTAGTAATGAAAATGTTCAAAAATTTATTGTGGCAATAAATGCACAAGTATGTGATGATACTGTGAACTATTGATTGTAAACTTTGGATGATTACATGGTATGTGAATATATCCCAATAAAATTGTATAAAAATTAAAAATATATATATCCTTAGTCATATATCCATATTTTCACTCCTTTCCTTGAACTGATTTTGGAGATTTGTTTGAAGATCGTTGATTTCATTTTCTAAATTCTGTGTCTCCTCTGAAGGTTTAATTTGTTCCATTGACTGAGCCAAATCGTCATGTTTCTTAGGATGGCTTATAATTTTTTGTGGATGTCTTGGCATCTGATTATTTTTATGTTACTGTGAGGGTCAGATTTTCCTTCTGTCTATGATTTTATTGTTGATTGGCTTTGTGTTATGGCCTTTCTTGATGCTTGGTCTACCTTGTTCTGGACATTTAGGGTGTCCTGTGTTTAACTGTTCAGGTTTTCTCTGCCCTTCTGCACTTTATTCTTTCCTTGGATATGTGGTACCATTTTTAAGTTTTCCCTTTTGTGTTCTCAGAAGAAAGTTTCCATTCCTCTGCTCCTTCTCTGGCAACATTGATCTGTTCTGTTTGCTTTGTGTATAATTTTCTCTTTAGCTTCTATGATTTGTTTGATTCTCTCCTTCACTCAATTCCCCCCTTTTACTTCCTCTTTTCATTTCTGGTACCCATCCTGACTTATGGAAGTTCAGTTATGCCTAACATTTTTCTGTGAGGATTTTCTAACTCCCTTTACTTCCCAATTAGGATATTCTGCTACAGGGCTCCGTACGGACTCAATCCAGAAAGGTGCATCAACCCAGAAAGGTCTGATGTGTATTTAGGTGGTCCAGCAAAGACTGGATAGGGTGTGTACACCTATTACCAATAGTTCTGCCATGATCTTTCTTTATTCTTCTAGGGCCATTTTTGTATGTGACACTCCTCAGCCACTTGTGTTCCATCTTGGCTCTCTGTGGACTTGGATTCCTGTGCCTGGATGTTCATTGGGTTCTAACTCACTGCTGTGGGTATCTGTAGATTCTATATCCATGGCAAGAGGGCCATGCTGCTTTGAAAAACTCCCAAGCCACACAGGACCAAGTGAGGAGGAGGAAAACAGACAGAAATCTCCTACATGACCTTGAAAATCCTTTTCCTTGTTTCTTCAATTCAGTATCTGTGGTGTCCTTCTTCCATCACTATTGTCCTTCAGAGTTCCAAGGAAGAGGGATTTGTCCTTTTATTATTTGATTCTGAAAGAAGAGACTTTTCTGGAAGATGTCTTAAATAGCCATGGTAATGATGTCACACACTATAGCCTCTTAATTACAAGTGGTTTTCACAGAGCTTGTTCTTTTCCTGTGATCAATAAGTAAAACAATGATAAAATGTACTATATTAATGGTGAGCACAAATAACCAATCACTTAACACCTCAAAAGGTAGAGATAACTCATAAAAATTGTATGTTCAATATGCTCCATTCTCAAACTAATCTAGTGGTTATATTTTTTCTTAATAAAAAGTAGTCAATATAAAAGAATACAAATGACAGGAGAAAAGCATCATAATGCCTAACCCAGGCACAAGAGTGCAACACTGAACAATGTGTCAAAATTTCTAGGCAAAATGCATTCAGTAGCTATAGGCTTCTGGTGACAGCTTTTCACATTAATCAGTTCTTAACACTAAAGATTGCAGGTTATTTTCTTTTCATTTCTTTTTCTGAATTGATGCAAATGAAAAAAAGAAAAAAAAGATTGCAGGTTAGTGAAAATTGATAGAGCCACAAATGCCCTTACTTGGTAAAAGACTATACTGCTTGAAGTACAAATTTCTTATAAGATTCACAGCAGGCACCTTATGAACAGAATATATAGTAAACAGGTATAAGAACCTATAGTTCTCAGATTCTAGATTCTCAAAGAAAAAAAGAGGATAAAGGTGGGATAAAATGCTATTCTGTTTGCTAAAGATAACAATTTTATCTCTAGCTGTAACCATAAGAGATAAAATATATTCTCATGGTTGTGGTTTCCCAGGATGCATTGGTGATTTTTTAGAGCTAAGAAGAATATTGAGTTCCTTAAAGTCACAAAATTACCCTTGGATTTTTGTGGGGAGAAAATGAGCTATCCAAATAATCAAATTTCTGAGTCATAAAGTTCAGTGAAGCAAGCAGCATTTAATAACTTAAATAATAACATTCATTGTTACATTTTACTACAAAATCCTGAAAAAGGAACAAGCAATGTCCAAAAATATGATTCTGCTTTAAATGAATGCATTTTCAACATTTTTGTGTTTTCAGTAACAAGAATGCTATTTTCTTCTCCCAAGTACAAGGCATACCATGGTAATATTGTGGGTTCAGTTCCACACCATGGTAATAAAGTGAATATCATAAAAAAGCAAATCATATATTTTTTGGTTTCTCAGGATATATTAAAGTTATGTTTACACTATCCTGAAGTCTAAGTGTGCAATAGATTTATGTCAATAGAAATATGGTATATAACTCAATTAAACTATATTTTACTACTAAAATTTCTAACCATCATCTAAGATTTCAACAAATCATAATTTTTTGCTGGTAGAAAGCTTTACCTCTACGTTGATGGTTGCTGACTGATCAGGGTGGAGATTGCTGAAAGTAGGATTGACTGTGTTAATTTCTTAAAATAAGATGATGAAGTTTTTCACATTGATTGACACATCATGAAAGATGTCTCTGCAGCATTCAATGCTGTTTGATAGCATTTTACCCACAGTAGAGCTTCTTTCAAAGTTGGAGCCAATCTTCTCAAACTGCGACACTACTTTATCAATTAAATTTATGTAATACTCTGCATCATTTGTTGTCATTTCAACTCTGTTCACAGCACCATCACCAGCAGTTATTTCATCTCAAGAAGTTAATTTCTTTGCCCATCCATAAAAAGCAACTCCTCTTCTGTTCAAGTTTTATCATGATATTGCAGCAATTCATTCACACCATCAGCTTCCACTTCTAATTCCAGTTCTATTGCTGTTTCCACGATATCTACAGCTACTTCTTCTACTCATGTCTTGAATCCCTCAATGCCATCCATGAGGGTCAGAATTAATTTCTTATAAACACCTGTTATTGTTGATATTTTGACCTCCTCCCATGAATCATAACTGTTCTTAATGTTATCTAGAAAGGTAAATATTTTCTAGAAAGTTTTCCGTTTATTTACCCAGGTTCATAAGAATAACCACTATCTATTCCAACTATAGACTTACTAAATATATTTCTTAAATAATAAGACTTAAATGTTTAAATGACTAATTGATCCATGGCTTGCATAGTGGATATTGTATTAGCAGGCATGAAAACATTCAACTCATCAGTTCTCTGAGCTTCTCCCAGGCAAACACTCCTCTTTAACTCTGGTTATTGAAATTAAAAACATGGCCCTTAAATGCCAGTCTTCACTCCTGCCTCAAACAAAAAAAGTAAAGCTGCTGCCTGCCCCCAGGCTAGAGAAAACATTGGCTGCTCTGGACTGGCCAAAAGGAGAAAAAGAACAGCAGGAAGCTCTTGAGCACATTGATGAAGTATGAAATAAAATAGACAGACTTAATGAACAAGCCAGTGAGGAGATTTTGAAGGTAAAACTGAAATACAATAAACTCTGCCAACCATACTTTCAGAAGAGATCAGAATTAATCACCAAAATCCCCAATTTTGTGGTAACATTTGTCAACCATCCACAAGTGTCTGTATGGCTTGGGGAGAAGGATGAAGAGGCACTGCATTATTTGACAAGAGTTGAAGTGACAGAATTTGAAGATATTAAATCTGGCTACAGAATAGATTTTTATTTTGATGGAAATCCTTACTTTAAAAATAAAGTTCTGTCCAAAGAATTTCATCTGAATGAGTGTGGTGATACATCCTCAAATTCAATAGAAATCAGATGGAATTCTTGAAAGGATTTGATGAAATGTTCAAA
This sequence comes from Tamandua tetradactyla, assembly GCF_023851605.1. Lineage (NCBI taxonomy): Eukaryota > Metazoa > Chordata > Mammalia > Pilosa > Myrmecophagidae > Tamandua > Tamandua tetradactyla. The sequence goes on from NC_135353.1 coordinate 81,290,459, forward strand.
TCAAACACAGAATAATTTCATCAGGAAGAGGCAGCATGATGAACCAGAGAGCTCCTTTACCTGGTTACTGACCATTCTGATGCAGGTACAGATGAGTTAGGAGAGGTCATCAAAGAAGACATTTGTCCAAATCCATTACAGTACCATTTGATTTCTAATATGGATGATGAAGAAAGAGAAAGAGAAGAAGAAGAAAAAATGATGATGATGATGAAAGATTGAAAGGTATTGATGAAAACAGAGATGGGGATGAAGGAGAAGATGAAGATGATGATGAGGGAGAGGAAGGAGAAAGAGGATGAAGGAGAAAATGACTAATAGAACACTGATGGATTCCAACCTTCCCTTTTTAATTTTCTCCAGTCCCTGGGAGCAAGTGGCAGTACTTTTTTTTTTTTTTTGCCTCTTGTGTCCAGTCACCCTGCTTTTGAGGTCTCTTTTCTCTCCTTTATACAATGGCTCTCAACTTATTTTGAGGGAAATATCCTGTGCAGAATACAGTGGGAAAATAATCTATACCTGTTTTTGTTTCAAATTCATTTTTATGCCTTTCTGTAAAGCTTTATGGAATCAAGACACCCCTGTGCTCTGTGGGAAAATAGGTAAAACCTTCTGCTGCCTTTGCTCTACTGGGAGCTGGAGGGGGCTAGGCCCCTGGGTAATAGTGCATAGAATTCTAGCTTTTTTCCTTCTTTCTTTGTATATTGGGCTCAGAGGTTACACTGTGTCTCTATGCGAATATGGACAGTCAGCATTTACCAACATGTACCTGTCTACTTTCTCTTTTTAAAAAAATAAAAGAAAACTTAAAAATGGGGTTACAGAAGGTCAGCAAAGGGTGGGTTTGAGATATTTGGGTGGGTTAAGTGGGCATTTTGACAAAATGGCTTCTCCTTTGGCATGTTTAATTGTGATGTTTATTGGGCATCCTTGCAGTTTAAGATGACACTTTTAAAATAAAGTTCTCTCCTAATGATGACTTAAGCCCTGCTACTTGGTGGGAGAATCAGCTGAACCTATAGGATTTTATTTGGAATTGACATTCTGTATTGTACTTTTGTTTCTGTTTAGTTTAAAATTTTCTTTTTGCTTCACTGGAAAGATGATGTTCAGTTTTAAACTTTAAAAGTGTTCAAGTTGCTTTGTCACAATAAAACTAAATGTGTACAAAGGAGAAAAACATTCATCTTATTGAACAACTTCATCAGAGCTCTTGGGTTATCCAATACATGGTCAATAAGCAGTAATATTTTTAAGGAAACTTTTTGTTCTGAACAGTGGGTCTCAACTGTATTTTAACTATTCAGTAAAACATGTGGTAAACAGATTTGCTGTCACTCAGGCTTTGTGGTTCCATATGTAGAGCTCAGGCAGAGCAAATTTAGCATAATTCTTAAGGGCCCTAGGAATTTTGAAATGGTAAGTGAGCATTAGTTTCAACACAAAGTCACCAGCTGCATTACCTCCTAAATAGAGTCAGCCTGCCCTTCGAAGATTTGAAGTGAGGCACTGACTTCTCTTTAGCTATGAAAGTTCTAGATGACATCTCTTTCCATTTTAATGTTTCATCTATACTGAAAATCTGTTCTTTAGTGTAACCACCTTCATCCATTATCTTAGCTAAATTTTCTGGATAACTTTCTGCAGCTTCTGTATCTGTATCTGTTACTTCACTTTGCACTTTTATGTATGGAGAGGGCTTCTTCCCTTAAATCTTTATGAACCAACCTCAGTTAGCTTCAAACTAGTCTTCTGAAGCTTTCTCACCTCCCAGCCTTCATAGAATTAGAGACAGTTCGGGCTTTCCTCTGGACTAGGCTTTGGCTTAAGGGAATGCTGTGGCTGATTTGCTCATTTATCCAGAACACTAAAACTTTTCATTTCAACAATAAGACTGTTTCACTTTCCTATTATTTGTGTGTTCACTGAAGTGTCCATCCGAAACTTTTGCTTTGTCTTCATAACTTAGCTCTTTGGTGCAAGAAGCCTAGCTTTATTCAACTTTCAATGTGCCTTCTTCACTAAGCTTAATTATTTCTAGCTTTTGATCTAATGTGAGAGATGTGTGACTCTTCCTTTCACTTGAACACTTAGGAGCAATTACAGGGTTATTAATTGGTTAATTTCTATATTGTTATTACTCAGGAACTATGGAGGACTGAGGAGAGAAAGAGAGATGGGAGAATAGCCTGCCAGTGGAGCAGTCAGAGCAGACCACATTTGTTGATTATGTTCACTATATTATATCAGTACATTTCATGGTGCTCCAAAATATTTACAACAGTAACACCATAGATTACTGGTCAAAGATCACAATAATGGATATAATAATGACAAATTTGAAATACTTTGAAAAGTTCCAAAATGTGGCACAGAAACACAAAGTTAGTACATGCTTTTTGAAAAATTGCACAGATAGATTTGCACAAGGCAGGGTTGCTAAAAATCTTCAATTTGTAAAAAAAATACCATATATGCAAGGCACAATAATGCATAGTGTAATAAGTGAAGGTATGCCTGTATGTGCTTGACACATAGTAGACACCCAAAATGATTTGTTGAATACATAAATTACTCTATATAGAAAGAACCTTTAGAATATTTACTCCACAACTTCAATTATCACCTCTATCCAATTATTTCTAAATCTCTACCTTTAATCTAGTCAGATTCCTCTCCTGGAATTTAGAATATTTTTCAATTTTTTTTCTGGTAACTTCCAACTTACTGCTGATAGACTTTTCAAAATCAATATATCCAAAAACAGAACCTGTATTGACATTTCCCCAAAATAGCTACTCCTCTTGTATTTCCTGTTTTACAGCCTTTTTGTATTCCTTGTCCTCATAAACAAAACATCACCAATTCTAATCTGTTATACACACTAAACATGACCCAAAGTTCTCACTTTCCCTTCTGTCTCTCTTGTTTCTTCCCTACCATCACTGCCTGTGACCATAATTCTATCTGCCAGAAAAAGAGAAAGATAAAACACAACTGTATGAATTAACTTTCAATATCTAAAATTTTCTGAAGTATAAAAAAACACGTAAGAAATTGAAATGCTACAAAATAAAAATAAAGAAAGCAAATTTACTGCCAATGAAATTAATAGAGTGAAACAGAAGCATTAAATTAATATATATATATTTCCAAATTCAGTAAAGGGGATAAAGAATTACATATATCCTCAACTACAAGAATTAATGGCACAGACAATATTAGAAGATCAATATGTATTTTTGAAAAGATTCCTTCTAATACTCTTGATAATTACACTCAACTGTATACTTGTAATAAAAGAAAGATGCAATTTGGAATTTTAATTACTGTCCCATCATGTGTTTTGAGAGAAATCTAGCACATGGAGCTTTCTGTGATTCATTCAGCAAAAACCTGATTATTCATTACTGAGAACAGAGTGTGTTTTCTAAATTTGCTCCAGCCTGAGTTGCTGTTTTTTTTTTTTTTGGCACTTAGTACTTACTACAGTTTAACTGTCCCCTAGGAGCCACAGTCTCTGCATAAGGGTGTATTTTCCACTACCTCTTTTCTTAAAATGACAGTTTCCATTACGGACCCTGAATCACCTAGAGTGAGCATCTTTATATAGACTATCTCTGGATAATTAAAAATGCTCTGCTAAAATGGAATTTCATTTAAGCAGACAAATAGGGGACTGCCATGTCCAAAGACCCTACTACAGAGTAATTCATAGCAAGATACCCTGGGCCATATTCCTTATTTGGCTATGTTTACCCTATTAGGTTGAAAAATATATGGCTTAAATTATTTAATTTTCTTACTCAGTGATTATGGAAATGATACCAATATGGTGTTGCACAAAAAAATGGACAAGGCTTTAAGCCTCCTGGAATGGTATATAGAAATAGAACAAAGTGAGCTGAGACTCGGAAGTTTCAGGAAGTAGGTTTTATTTTCTATGGCCATAGGGCTCAGCTGAGTAGCCTCTGAAAGTCTGAGCCCCGAATAAAAGGTCAGCATCAGTTTTTATAGACAGGATGACATGTTAAATACAAGGTAAATGATTGACTGGTTTAAGTTGAGAAAGGTGCTAGGCTGGGTTACAGAAGCATATGAGCTGTTAAGGGAGGGGTTCCACCTCAGGAATATCTTATCCTGCCTACTTGCAATTTCACTCATTCCTCAAGGCAAGGGGAGGGGCCACTATCCCAGGAATGTGCTTTATCTTGCCTACTTGCAGTTTTACCCATTCCTAAAGGCTAGGGTAGAGGGTTTGGGATTTTCCTCAGAGGAGGCAGCTGAACCAGAAGAAGAGGGGGGAGAAGCTTGCCTGCTCCAAAGATTGTTTGTTAAGATGGCAATAAAATAAACAGACATTACCTCAGTTATAAAAGGCAACTCTCCCCAATCAAACTTATTTATTATTTTTACTTTTGATAGCAAGAGCTAAAATTTTGCTTACAATAGTAAGAGGTGATTTTTAATTTTATTATAATGTAGCAGGCAGGCCTTCCCCCTTTCTGGTTCAGCTGTGCTCTCTGAGGAAAATCCCCAAAACCCTCTCCTGACCTTCACGAATGGGTAAACCTGCAGACAAGTGAGATAAGACACATTCCTGAGATAGAAACCTCCTCCCCTAGACTTCAGGAACTGGTGAAACTGCAAGTAGGAAAGATAAGACATTCCTGGGGTCTTATCTTAATGGTTCAGCTTTGGGCCATTCTCAGCTGAAACCAGCCAATCATTTACCTTGTCTTTAACATGTCATCCTGTCTATAAAAACTGATGTTAACTTTCTCTTCAGGGCTCAGACTTTCAGAGGCTACTCAGCTGAGCCCAGTGGCCAGAGAAAATAAAACCTGCTTCCTGAAACTACAGATCCTTAGTCTCAGCCTGTTATAATTTTGCAGAACATTCCTAGAGGCTTGCAATCTCATTGTTGGTTTTCACACTGCATTTCTGGGGGCTCATCCAGGGTAGAAAGCTGATGTATTAACAGCTCCCTCGCCCACAGTGGTGGCAGTGCCCAGACCAGAGACCCGATGGAATCTGGTTCTGGCAGTGGGATGTTTACCCATCTCTCGGATTCCTGACCTCCCCGGATAGGGCACTGGTCACTGCTGGAGCCACAAATGGATCTGGGACAGTTTCTGGAACCAGGTTTCTGGGAGCACCACCCATCTGTCTGGTAGGCATCCAGGTACATCAATTTCAGCCCACTCGTAAAAGGTTAGAGGAGCCTGAGTGGAAGGGGAGCCTGATCAATTCCCACAGGTTATCCAAGTACCAGTCTCCAGTTGGAGAACCAGGGGAAATGGAAGTTTTCAGGTTCGGTTCTGGGAAGGGTGTTATGGAAAGGGTGTTAGAGTGTGTGTGGAATTGCATGAATGAAAGGAACTTCTGGGCCATGCACCAGACCATGAATGAGTTCAGATTCTGCAAGTTCATGGTGATCCTCATATGGCTCAGGGTGAGAAACCCTGAAAGGAGGCTGGCTGGGGGTTTATGCCACACCACAAAAGCCAAGAGACACCCAGCGTCCCCAGAGGGGAGGGGCCAGACTGAAGTGACAGTTTGTACAAAACCCTTTGTTGTTTGTCTGTAAGCCCTCCCACTAATCATTGGTGCCACAGATGTGAGGGGGAAGTCAGTAAGACACTGTTGCAGTGCATTATTTCTAACTTGAAGAAAGCTTTACTACTGACTGGGAAAACAAGTTGACCCCTGATTGACTTAGGAAACTGTATACATTAAAATAAACCACTTTTAAGAAGGATAAAAAATTCTCTTGTATTATGGCTTATCATTACTCTGTCTTATAAACTAAATTTCTCACATTTCAGAGTAAGAGGAAAACATTTGTGTAAAGGTTTTAAGATTTATCTCATAAAGAGAGTCTGTTCTGTACCATTAATGTTGCCATTGCATGATCTTGGTGGAAAACAAACAAACAAACAAACAAAAAAACAAACAAAAAACAGTTAAAATGTACACTCTAGCTGGGAGGACTGGATATCCACCCAGAAGGAGGTGTACTTTAATAAAAATATCTAGGCACCAGGAAGCTCCTCTTGGTCCCTAGCCAGTTCCTGGAGCACCAAACTGGGCCCAGTCACATAAGCTAATTGGAATTTGGCCACTATTATGTGAAGATATTATAAAACCGGGGAAAGATAAAAGAATCTTATGAGAGAGGGAGAGCATCCTATTAAAATCTTATGCTCTGCTATGTATCTTAGCTAAGGAGACTCTGAATGCTGTCCCCAAAATCGCTATAGATTTTTACTAATGAGAAATAAAATGCTGCTTCTGAAACTCTCCAGCACCTTTCTTCAGGTGTTGATGCCATCTCATCTGGTGATATAACTATACTTTATTTTTAAAGATTCTTTTAATTATTTTCTTTAATTATTTTCCCAAGAAAATCCGTTTTATGTCACTGAGGTCTATGTTGTCTGTGAATCCAAATCTATAAATCAAATGGCCACAAATATCTTGTTGTCTTTCATGCACAAAATTGGTGCTATAAACAGGGTTCATATTTCAGCATGGCTTCATAGTGGTGAAGGTCAATAAGACAAGTTTTAAAAAAATTTGTGCAGAAAATGTGGAGTATATTCTTCTAAATATTATAATGCTTCATTAGAACTATTCTTGATAAATTTAAAGTTACTAATTTCTTATCTGTTTGTACGCAGAGTGTTTTAAATTTAAATGTTTTGTCTCCCTGGGCTATGCTTTCTAATACTTTAAAACATTTGGGAATTTTTAAGTTAGTAGCCCCCCTTCAAAATTTACTTAAAGGAAATTAACAATAAGCCATAATCTTTAAACATAAATTAAATTTTTATTTAATTTGAAATTAAAGTTAAAAAAACAAATTATTTTTTCTTTCTGCTCCTCCCACTGACTCTTTGAAGTGTCTTGACTTTTGAGTTCACTGATTCTTTCTTATGCCAGCTCTGATATGCTCTTGAAAACTTACGTGGGCATTTTTCATCTCAGGTATTGTGCTCTTCAAATTATGAGCTCTGTTTGGCTCCTTTTTTTTTTTTATCTCTTAAGTTTTTTATTTTGAAATAATTATAGATTGAGTGGAAGTTGCAAAGACAGTATAGAAAGATCCTGTGTACTCTTCACCCAGTTTCCCCCAATGGTTACATCTTTCATAATTATAGTACAACATCCAAACCAGGAAATCAACATTGGTGCAATGTATGTGCATAGTTCCAGACCATTTTATCACATGTACAGATTCATTCAAACAGCAGCCCAACTGAGATGCAGAACTTTCCATCATGCCAAAGTCATCCTTTTTAAGATTTCTATCTCTATACTAAAATTCTCATATTGCTCATTCAATGTTTTCAAGATATCATTTAGTTCTTTCATGGGCTTGAGAATTTTTAAGATCATATTTTATGGTTTTGTTCAGTATGTCCACATTCTCATCTTCTTCACTGCATTTTCTGTATTTTTATCCTTTTCTTGTGGATGGGCTATCATTTCCTATTTCTTTGTCTTGTACTCTTTTATTGCACACTGTACATCTTAATATTTAAAAATGTTAACTCTGGGATTTATTCCCTGAGATTTGTGTTTCTTGGTTTTTTAATCTGTTGTTAATAAGACAGAGATTTTCTTGAGCTTCAGCCTCCTGTCAAGGTGAATGCAGCATGCAGGGATTTACCTGCCTTTCTGGGCATCTGTCTTGACAGGGGCTTTTGCTTGTTAGCTGCTTTTGAGTTACCGTGTTGAGAGGAGTTTGGTTGTCCCCTCTGTTTCCCAGGATACAGACCTCTTTCTCCCTAATGTTTGAGACCATCAAGCCTTTGCTCCAAGCTGTCTACCCTTATAGTTTCTTGTACTTCTTTCATCGTCTTAAGCTGCTTTTGCCTGGAGGGCAAATTTTGGAAGATGGAACACACTGAAGAGTACTTTCCTAAATCAGTCTTTCCTAGTTAAAACATGGTCAAGGACCCACAAAGGGGCTCTGATTGATTCCACACTGACCTGTAGGGAACCAGGAAGGGCCCCAAGAGTTTCTAGCATGGGCCACAAAGTTGAGGTTTCTTGGTCTGCCCCCAAAATAACTACCCCCACAGACATGAGTAACAACATCCTTAAGTCTCCACCACAGCTGCCCCTGTCCGGGGTGGTTTGAAACAAAGTCTTCTGTCAGAGCCAGGCCCTCCACGATCAAAAGTTCTAATCAAAAGTCATGACTAGTGATTAGCTGTGCCTTCCCCTGATCTTGGGGAAGAGGATTTTTATGTCCCTTTCTATCACCAGCAAGCTAGTTAGAGGCTGAACTCTGTGGTAGACTGCCACAACAGTGAAGGATGGGCCTCTGTAGCCACTACATGGAGAAAGCAATCTATTGTTCTTCACTATATAAGTTACCAGCCTCTTCTTCCACTCTTTCCTGGATGCTTTACAATGTTCTCCTGACCTCCAGAGGTTCAAAGAAGTTGTTTCAGGCAGCTTCTGTCTGTTTAATGATTGTTCTGGTGGAAGGACTGAGTCCTGGGGCTCCCTTTCCTGCCATTTTCCAACAATCTAGATTTCTTAATTAAGAGTCACTTAATTTTTTGAATTATTAAATGCACAGACAGTGGAATTTTTTAAACATTCAACTGCAAATATCCATCAGATAATATTTTGAAACTAGAGTAGGGTGATAGCATACAAGATCTTATTTAATGTGATTCTCTTTTTTCTAAAGTCAGAAAAGTCTCTAACTGTTATATTATTTGATGAAAATAAATAAGCTTTTGATGAAATACTCCGTGTATGTTCCCTGATGTTCAAGTTCATTATGAATGATTCTGAAATGAAATTTAAAATTAAAACGACAGGTTTAAGATGTATTGCCTCTTTCCCCACCCTTCATTGTTAGCTGCTCTACTAAAGGGTAAGGTGAAAACCCATTCTCAAAGTGAATCTAAATTTTTAAGTGCATTTGATTGATTTCTAAAGAATGGTGTAGGTTATAACATATCAGAATAAGTTTTTTTCTCCTTAACTGCAACTGGTTGTCTCTAAGCTCAGGACCCTGAGAGACAGAACAAAATTTTCTGAAAGCACACTCTATTTCCTGAGCTTCAAATGCAAACTGAAGCTTTATGATGGATTTGAAATACAAAAACACAAAGTTGAAGTAGATCCTGATTGAAAATTTAAACTTAATGGGGTGCAACGGTATTTTAGAGGCAGAATTCTCACTTGCACTGCGAGAGACCCAGGTGTGATTCCCAGTCCATGCACTTCCCTCAAAACAAACAAAGAAAATAAGCAAAGAGACAAAAAGTCAACAAATGGTGCTGCAATAACAGGAGACTCACATGGAAAAAGAATGAATATGACCCTACCAAATAGCATATAAAAATGTCAATTTATTAATTGATATTAATTCTATGCTACTTTTCTGTGAAGGTAAAGTACTTCTATGTCATTAAAGATGTTAATAAATATATCTTTCTTAATTGAACTTTATTTTCTAGAAATATCAAAGATTAATTTGTAAATGCTGAATTGGTACAGAAGACTGAATGGAACAGAAAGAAAGTGGGAAAATTGTCACCTATAACTAAAGAAGTGCTCTATGCTGGCTGGCTACCACCTCTAATCAAACTGTCAAACTTTCTCTATGCCCTTCTTCTCCCAGGAAAGATCTCAAAGTGAGTTTTTTTCATATCTTCTCTTTTGTAGCTACACAGGGCTTTATACTAGGAAATTCACTTCAAACTACTCTCTGAAAAGTGAAAAATCATTCCAAAGCAATCATCTGGAAATTGCATGCTTGATAAAACATTAATCCTTCAGGACAATATGCTTTCTCAAACAGGTGAGAATGATTTAATCATGACATGATTCAAACACAATATATATCCCATGTCAGCTATGTAGCATAAGTGAGAAGAAAGCAAAAAGAAAAATAATTTCATGCAAAGGCTTAGGATTTATCTCCTTAAATTCAAATATGACATCTGTATTAACCTAAACAATACTCAACAATGCTATTACTCATCAGGCACTAGTGTCATCATTCTCATTTTACATATGTTGAAACTTGAGTTACAGAAATTTTAAATTACTTGCTTAAGCTCTTATTACTAACTCATTGGGAGGCTGGGCATTAAACTCAAGTAGTTTCAAGCAAGATCAAGAACACTAAACAAATACCCTTTGCTGCCCTCTCATGTACATATTGCAGAGATACTTCTACCCTCACCCTTTCTTAACCTGGGATTTAATGTGGCAGCATTTCTTATTGGTTAAATGCCTCTGAATGCCTAGACATAAACCCAAGTTGTTCAATTTATCTTCATCTAACCTATTGACTGTCAAATGTAATGTGCATCAGAATCACCTGGATGACTGGTGCCCATCAATGGAGTTTCTGATTCAATCAGTCTGGGTTGGGGCCTTAGAGTTTTCATTTCTATCCAGTTCCCAAGTGATGCTTCTGCTTCTGCTGCTATTCTGGGAATAACAGTTTGAGAATCATTGGACTATAAACACAATTGAATACATATTAATAAGCATAATATTTTATAATAGCACACAATAATGATAAATTATATCCTTTAGTTCCATAACTTAGGATATTTGTAAATAAGAAACAATAATTAATGTTACATATTTCTTTTTTTCACTGAAAGACAAAATGTATCAAAAGTGAATGGTGACAGTGATACTTTAAGAAGCAACCAGAAGCTTGATTTAAAAGCTCAGAGATCCCACAACTTGTGTGCTTCTTTTGATGCCAGACATAAGTAAAACCTGAATGTTCTTATTGTTGAGTGATGCCAATCTGTGATATCAATAAACAAATGCTCTTTTCTAAAGTACTGAAATACTAGTAAGAAAAACATTTATTTGCTTTCTAAATTTTTCTTACTTATATAAATCTCTTTATGCTGAATATTGTCATTTTCTTCGAGAAATTTAAGTGATCTTAGTTTTTACATATTTAGCAGATAATTAGCAAATGGTAGTAATTTCACTGTAACTAGATTAACAGGGTATTTTTTTAAACAGAATTTATAATTGCAGAATTCAGGTAGAAAATAGTAAACCTTATTTATCCATTTTAAATTTATCTTATTCACAGCATGTATTAAATTTAATGTTTGCCAGATAATATTACTATTTAAATGCTTAATATTCATGGAACCCTGATTTAAGCAAGGAGTACAAAAGGAATAGAAAATAAGGTCCCTGGCCACAGTTGATTTACATTAGAGATGTAATGCTGTAACAGAGGAGATTAATTTAGATAAACTGAGTTTAACATTCTAGAGAGGATATGTGCTAAATCCTGATAATGAGAGGAGATTAATCCATAAAGGTTTTATGTAAGAGATGATTTTAAAACCAGATTTTTAAGAAAGATATAGATTGGTTAAGAAGGAAGAGACAGTATGATATAAAATATGTGATACTCAATTTCCTTTTCAAATTTTCATAATCTATTGTGACATATATACTGATCTTTCCCTCCTCAGAACTCAAATCTCACTATAATATTTAATACAGAATTTGTCAGAAAACATACATTCTTATGTTTATTTATTTTTCTTTACATATGTATTTGTAACATATATAACAAATATATGATTTGTTATATATGAAAGTTTCTCGAGAGCAGAGAAAATGTTTTAGACTTTTCTTCCATACAACTATGGCAGCTACAAGGCTGAGCACATTCTAGGTAATTGAAAAAATGAAAAGGAAAAAAAAAAGTTCATTGAATCATATAAAGTCAGGAAATAGTGCATTTAACGCCTACTGTTTGCAAAGATTTAGGCCCTTTTACAATGCCAAATTGTGAGGTTGATAAAAATTTTTTTTATCAACCTCAATGATTTTTTATCATTAAAAAATAAAATGTAGCATATCAGATTCCCTTGTATAAAAGCCTTTTTTTGTTAAACAGATTTGAGGGATAATTTACAAAAATAAATTGCATATATTTAAAGCAAATGATGTATTAAATTGAGCCATATGTATATACACATGAAACATCACCACAATTAATATAGTGAAGCTATCTAAACCCCAAACAATTTCTACATGTCTTGTTGTGAACATTTGTTCCCACTCCCCCACATTGTCCTCCCTCAGGAAAGCACCTATTTGCTTTCTATTATCACAATAGCTTATTTTGCATTTTCTAAGCTTTATGTAAATGTATTCATACAGTATGCATGTTTTTTGTCTGGCGTTTTCAGCAAGATAATTATTTTGACATTCATCCTTGTTGTTCATTAATATAACTGAGAAGTAATGGTCTATTGCATTGATTTACCATAATCTGTTTATCTATTCTCTGATTGATGGTTATCTGCAATGTTTCCAGACTTCACCCATTATAAAGAAAGTTGCTATGAACATATCTGAACATGACTCTTTAAGGATACAAAATTTTAGTTCTCTTGGGTAAATGACTAAGAGTGGAATGAATGTGTCACAAAATAGGAGTATGTTTAACTTTTTTTCAGAAATGGCTAAAGTGTCTTCCAAAATGTTTGTTCAAATATACATTCTCATCAGCAATGTATGAGAGTTCCATTTGCTCCATATCCTCACCAATGCCTGGGATGGACAGTATAATTTATTTTGTCTTTGTTTATCATTCATGTACCCATACACTTGATAAGGGGTATGTCATTCACAAGGTTTTTACAATCACATGGTAACATGATAAAAGCTATATAGTTATATAACCATTATCAAAGATCAAGGCTACTTGATTACAGTTCAACAGTTGCAGGTATGTCCTTCTAGTTATTCTATTACACTAGAAACTGAAAAGAAATATCTATACAATGAGCCAATAGTCACAATCCTTTGCTAAAACTTAATTTCTCAGTTATACGTTCTCCCTCTCATTTGATCATTCTCTCAATCCTAAGGGTAATCTGGGCAATGACCATTTTAACTTCAAGCTTGAAAAGGATGTTGACCATTTGGTGTAGGGGAATGAAACTGGTTAATATTCTTAAAAAGCAGTCTTTATAATTTTAAGTATTCTACATTGTGATTTTTTTTGCATTTCCCTAATGACTAGTGATGTGCATCTTTTTAATTTGCTTAATTGCCATTTATATACCTTCTTTGGTATATTGAAATTATTTTCCCATTTTTTAAAATTAGGTATTTTTTTGTTTTCATATTATTTAGTTTTTACAGTTATTCATAAATTTTGAATTTAAGCCCATTATCAGATATGACATTTGCAAACATTTTCTCTTATCCATAATTTGTCTTATTCTTTTAACAGTCTCTCAAAAAGCTAAATTTCTTAATTTTCATGAAGTCTAAAAATACATTTTGGGGGGGACATTGCATATAAATCATTACCATATAATCCAAGGTCCAAAACATTTTCTCACATGTTTTCTTCTATAAATTTTAAAGTTTTAGGCATTCCATTTAGGTCTATGATCCATTTTGAGTTAATTTTTGTATAAGTATATATGTGTAAATATGAATTGAAGTTCCCTCCTTTGCATGTAGATATCCAAGAGTCCCTGCACCATGTGTTTAAGACTACGCTTTCTCAACCAAATTTCTTAGGTACCTTTGCTTAATATCAGTTGTTTATATGGGTGAATCTGTTTCTGGATTCTCTATCCCATTCCATGGATCTATTTGTCTGTCACCAATACCACACTATTGATTACTGTAGCATTAATAAGTTTTGAAGTCAAGTCACTGTGTCATAAAATATCATATTATGGTTTTGATTTTCAATTCCTTAATTGCTAATGATATTGACCATATTTTCATGTGCTTATTTGCCATGTGCTTATCTTTGGAGAAATGTCTATTCAAGTCTTCTATCCATTTTTAAATGGGTTTTTGGTCTTTTTGTTTTGAGTTCTAGAAGTTCTTTATATATTCTGGATGTTAAACCGTTAACAGATATATGTCTTCCAAGTATTTCCTCCCATTTTGTTGCTGTCCTTTCACTTTATTGATAATGTGTTTAGATACACAAACATTTTTAATTTTGATGAAGTCTAGTTTATTTTTTCTATTGTTGCTTTTGGTGTAAAGTCTAAAAATCTATTGTCTAACATGAGGTTCCGAAATAGTTTCTGTTTTCATCCAAGGGTTTTATAGTTTTAGTTTTTATATTTAGGTCATTGATGTATTTTTAGTTAATTTTTGTATATGATATGAGGTTAGGTTCTATATACATTTACTGCGTATGGATATCCAGTTTTCCAAGCACCATTTGTTGAAGAGATTTTTCTTTCCCCTTTGAGTAGACTTGACTCTTTTGTCAAAATCTCTTGGTCATTGATATGTGATTTGATTTCTATGACCTCAATTCTATTGCATTGGTCTTTATGTCTGTCCTTGTTCCAGTACCAGACTGTTTGATTAGTGAAACTTTGTAATAACTTTTGAAATTGGGAAGTATAATTCCACTAACTTACCATTCTTTTTTTCAAGTTCATTTTTCCTTTTCAGGTCTCCTGTCCTTCCCTATGATTTGATAATTATTTTTTCCATTTCTATGAAGAAAGCAGCTGTAATTTTAACTTTGTTCAAGTTGAAGATTTTTGGGAGGTAAAAATGACATCTTCATGATATTAAGTCTTCCAACCCATGTGCATGGAATATCTTCCCATTTGTTTCATTTATTTGTCTTATTTAATTTATTTCAGTAATGATTTTGTAGTTTTCTGCATACAATTCCTTCACGTCTTTGTGAAAGAAAGATATTTCATTCCTTTAGTTGCTGTTGTAAATAGAATTTATTGCATAATTTCCTTTTGGGATTGTTCATTGCTTTATATATAGAAAGACTACCAATGTTTTTTGTATTTATCTTGTACCCCACCATTGTGTTGAATTTATTACCTCTAGCAGCTTGCTTGTGGATTCTCATGGATTTATATATATATATATATAACACATTGATTTTTGAATGATAAACAAATATTGCATTCCTGAGATATATCACACTCATTTCTAAGATATTTTTTTTTATACGTTGTTGGATTGGGCTTGCCAAACATTTTTTTTGCATGGGCAGGCACCAGGAATTGATCCTGGGTCTCTGGCAAGACAGGGAAGAATTCTGCCTGCAGAGCCAACATGGCTTGCCCTTGCCAAATTTTTGGTAGGAAATCTTACACATATGTTTATAAAAGATATCAGTGTGCAAGTTTTCATTAATTGTCTGTTTTTAAAATATTTTTTATTAATTAAAATTTTTTTTAGGATATGACAACAAAGAAACACAAACATTCTTAACATATGATCATTCCATTCTACATATTTTATCAGTAATTCACAATATCATTACATAGTTGCATATTCATCATCATGATCATTTCTTAGAACATTTGCATCAATTCAGAAAAAGAAATAAAAAGACAACAGAAAAAAATTCATACATACCATACCCCTTAACCCTCCCCTTCACCAGTCACCAGCATTTCACTCTACTAAATCTATTTCAACATTTGTTACCCCTATTATTTATTCATTTTTGATCCATATGTTTTACCTGTCCATTGATAAGGTGGAATTGTCTTTTTATGATGCCATACCATAAATTCTGTCCTCAAAAATCAATTGTGATATATTCCTTTATCTTCAATTTTTTTCATAATTTGTATAGAACTGTTCTTATTTCATCCTGAAGTGCTTGGAAGAATTCTCTAGTGAAGCCACCAAGTCTTGGAGTTTTCTTTTGGTGAAGATATTTTTAGTATAAATTCAATTTCATTAATTAATGCAGAGATATCCAGGTAATCTATTTTTTTGAGTGAGCTTTGAAAGGTTTCTTTTTCCCAAGTAATTTGTATATTTCCTCAAAGTTGTTGAATGTAAAAGTTTAGATATTAATACTTCCCTTTTATCATTTTAATATATGCAGACTCTATAATGTCGTTTTTCTCATTCCTGAGATGCTATCTTTTCTGTTTTTTTACTGTTAACTCTGGCTGTAGTTTTGTTGGTTTTATTGATTTTCTCAAAGAACAGCTTTTCATTTCATTGATTTTCTCCAATTTTCTGTTTTTTTGTTTCATTGATTTGTGCCCTGATTTTTATTATTTCCTTAATTTTTTTACTTTGGTTTTGTTTTTATGTTCTCTTTTTAATTTCCTAAGGTGAAAGATCAGATACATAATTTAAACCTTTCTTCTTTTCTGATAAAATCATTTCTGCCATAAATTTCCCTCTAAGTACTTCCCTGGGTGTCTAGTCGCCTCACACTGCCTGCACTCTCAACTTCAGAAAACTCATTTATAAGTGTCCACTATAGTGAAGGAAAAGGAAATGTCTTCAGAAAGAGTGTGGTGGTGATGGCATGTCTATGCCCCTCAGCTGGATTGCATGATGTGTGAATAAAGCTATTTAAAATGATCAGAGAGAAACAAGTGCTAGAGAAAATGTGGAGACAGAGATGTATCTATTCACTGTCAGTAGGGAAATGAGAGGTGCAGCCCCTTGTAGTGCAGTGTGGTGGTTCCACAGGAAGCTAAAGATGGGTTTGCCATATGATCCTGAAGCCGCATTGCTCAGTATATACATGTAGGAGCTGAGTGTGGGGACATGAATGGACATTTGCACACTGGTATTTCTGGTGGCCATGCTAATGGCCCACATTGAATGGAGTTAGTTAAAGGGTACAATGACTAAGGAATGGAAGGGGAAACTATGGTGTATACATACAGTGGACTACTGTGTGGTCACAAGGAGGAAGTTATGAGGCATGCAACTGGAAGAATGAATTTTAGGAGTAGTATGTTGAATGAAATGTCAAGAACAGAAAGACAAATAGTATCCTGCCTCAATTACGTGGACTAAGCATAATATAAAAAATAAGTGAACTAAAGTTGAAAGCATGGGATATCATCTTGGGGCATATTTTAAAGGTTCCTAGATTGTAAGGTCTTACAGTAGTCGCATATATTCAGGAGGCATAGTCGTTAATTCTAAATTTTCAGATACTAGGCTGTTTGTGTATAACATGGTCTTCCCCAGAACCTCTGGGTATTTATGTGACACCTGAAACTCAGTTAGAGTTCTGAAACTATGTAAGTCAGTAGTACCCCATACAGGAATTTTAAAAATTTGAAAAAGCGATTAGACATCAAGATAACATATGAATGAAGCTGATCTTGATAAGACTAAGCTATATCAGCAGACTGGGTAAAGGATGATTTCATCCATATTTTAAAACTTCAACTTCTGTGTGAGACTAAAGGGAGAGATGTTTATTTGGTGCAAAATTTATATTTTGGGTAGTGCATTTCCTAATTTAACTTATTTGTAGTCAGTTTACTTGAACATCGTAAGTACATGGAATCTTAAGTAGGGCAAGATTTTGTTGGTTTGTCCAAGTTAGTGTGATGCCCTGATACATCCCACAGTGCTTTCGACAGTGAATAAAGAAGTATTTGCAAAGTGCACAGGGGGAATGAGGAGAAAGGGGGAAGTATTCAACTTCTCCATTTGGAGAATTTCTGAAATTCTCAAAAACAGTGAGGACAACCAAATCAATAGGCCAAGCCCTCAATTTTGGGGTTCATCCCTATGAAACTTATCCCTAGAAAAAATAGGCTAAGCCTACTTAAAATTAGGTCTAAGAGTCTCCGCAGAGAATCTCTTTTGTTGTGCAAGTGTGGTCTGACTCTCTCTAAGCCAACAAGGCAAGTGAACTCACTGCCCTCCACCCACCACCATGTGGGACACAGTTCCCAAGATCTGGCATCAGGGATTGAGGAAACCTCCTCAACCAAAAGGGGAAAGAGAGAAATGAGACAAAATAAAATTGCAGTGGCTGAGAGATTTCAAACAGAGTTGAGAAGTTAACCTAGAGGTTATTCTTACACATATATAGATATCCCCTTTTCAGTTTATGGTATTTTGGAGTGGTTGAAATGAAGTACCCAAACTGCAGAGGCATGTTCCAGTAGACTTGTTTCTTGAAGATGATCATATAATGAAATAGCTTTTGCAATGTGACTGTGTGATTGTGGAAACCTAGTGTTTGATGCTCCTTCTATCTAAGATATGTACAGATGAGTAAAAAATATGAATAAAATAAACAAATAATAGGGGGACCAAAGGTTAAAATAAATTGAGTAAACAAAAACACTAGTTGTCAATAAGAGAGTGGTTGAGGGGTATGGCATGTATGAGTTTTTCTTTTTTCTTTTTTATTTCGTTTGCTGGAGTGATGCAAATGTTCAAAAAAATGGTTCTGGTGATGAATCTCCAACTATGTGATGATATTTTGAGTCATTGATTGTACACCATGTATGGAATGTTTGTATGTCAAGAATTATGTTTGTATATTAAGCTTTTTTTTTTGCATGGGCAAGCACCAGGAATTAAACCCAGGTCTCTGGCATGGTAGACAAGAACTCTGCCTGCTCAGCCACTATGGCCTGTCCTTGTATGTTAAGTTTTTACAATAAAAACATTAAAATAAAAAATCTATCTGGGATAGTCAGATAGAATCTGCAAACCAGTTTTTCTTTATTTAAGTAATGATTTAAAAAATATAAATCATGTACAACAAAATTTTGCTTCTCTGTTTGGTTGAAAATAAATATTACTTACCCTAATTTATTCAATCATGGGTGGCTATGTGTTGAAATGTGTTTTTTTTCTCTCTCTAGTTATCTGTCAACTGAATACAAACTATATTAAAGAATGAATGAAGTGTGGAGAATAGATTTCCTTTTATTTTCGTGTTTTAATATCCCTAGATCATTGGTAAAATATAGTCCTTTTAGAGGGATTTTAAATAAATGTTTATCTCTGTAATTTAAACCCCTGATTTCAATCTAAAAATGGGCTGTGCTTCATGAGGCCAATGAAGTCATTTTAATTTAAACAAATGGGGCTGTCATTGAGAAATTCTCTGGTCTTTGGTTATTTTAGAATCCACAAGGTAATAAAGCATTTAGATATTTCATTCTTAACTAAGAAATAGTTGCTTATCATTTTTATAAATGTAGTGTCTTTATATTTTTCAATTACTCTGCATTAGACTGAATATAAAAGCTATATTATATGATTTCTTTTAAAAACTAAATAGGTAAAATTTAGAAGTTCAAGAGATTAATTTAACTTTATATAGAAACATTTACGATAAGTCCAAAATTAATGAATATTTTGACACTTAATATATTTAACAGTATACCTTCCAGAATTCAATATCCAAAGTATCCTTCAAAAGGTATACAAGGAAACAATGAACAAAAAATAAAGGACATCAAAGGACAGGCCTAATATCCATGCTGGATATTAACCATATTATATGAGACTAGGTATTGAATGTGTATATTCTATTGAAAACTGCATGATGATGGGTGTTCTAGTTTGTAACCTTCCAGAATGCAATATACCAGAAATGGAATGGCTTTGAGAAATGGGAATTATTGCATTGCAAGTTTACAGTTCTAAGGCTGTGAAAGTGTCCAAATTAATGCAAAACTATTAAAATGTCTAGATTAATCATCTAGGGAAAAATACCTTAGTTCAAGTAGGCCAATGATATTTAGGGCTTCCCTCTCAGCTGGAAGGGCACATAGTGTCATCTGCTGGCTTTCTCTCCTTGTTTATTTGATGGCTACCACAGTGGCATTTTCTTTCTTTGTCTCCAACAGTATCTGGCTGTGTGGACTTTGTTGCTCTGGTGACTCTAAAGCTTTTCCCAAGCTAATTCCCTCTTAAAGGTTCTCCAGTAAAGAATCCCACCTTGAATGGGTGAAGACACATCTCCATGAAAACCATCTGTTCCAGTTTGCTAGCTGCCATAATGCAATGTAACAGAAATGGAACAGCTTTTAAAAAGGGGAATTTAATAAGTTGAAGTTTATGGTTCTAAGGCTGTGACAATGTCCCAATTAAATCAAGTCTATAATAATGTCCAAATTAAGTCACCAACAAGAGATTCCATTCACACAAGAAAGGCCAACGAAGTTTAGGATATCTCTTTCAACTGAAAAGACACATGGTGAACTTGGTGATATCTGCTAGACTTCTTGTATCATGAAGCTTCCCTAAGGGCATTTTCCTTCCTAATCTCCAAAAGACTCTGGGTCTTGTGGTTCTCATGGTTCTGCTGCAGCTGTCAAGCTTTTTCCAATGTTCTTCTGCTTTTAAAGGATTCCAGTAAATTTATCAAGACCCATCTGAAATGGGTGGAGTCACCTCTCCCTCTAATCCAAGGTTAATACCCACAATTGGGTGAGTCACAATTCCCTGAAGATAATCTAATCAAGAGATTCCACCCTACATTGTTGAATTGGGATTAAAAGAAAGATTGCTCCCTCAAAGATTTGATCAACGTTAACACATGACTTTTCTAGGGTATATAGTCCTTTCAAGTCAGCACATTCCACCCTCTGGGACCCTAAAGAAGATATGTTTTTCCCATATACAAAATAAATTTACTCTATCATAATAACAAATCTTTATACCACTTCAGTAAAAATTTAAATACTGTGCAAGATTAAAAACAGCATAAAGTCTCATTAAAGTCTGTTACAGGCACGGTCTGTCCTATGGCAAAATTATCCTCTGGTTCTGGACCTGTAAAACTCAGAACAAGTTATCTGTTGCCAACATACAAAGGAGGGACAGTCATAGGATATATACCCCCATTTCCATAGAGAGAAATTGGAAGGAACACAGGGGCCACTGGACCAAAGTAGTCTCAAAAACCTGCAGAGCAAACTCCATTAGATTTCAAAGCCTGAGAGTCATTTATCTTCAGAGCTTTAGAAAACAGCAATCCCACCCTTTCCAAGGAACTATGCACAGCCCACCTTTCTCCAAATTCAACCTTTCAGGATATTGGGGAGACCACCTTCTTTTCAGTTCCACCCTCTCCAAGCATCAAGGCTGCACATGGGCTCTCTGCCATCTCTGGGGCACATGTTCAACCTCTCTATCTACTGGCAGCCAGGTTTTCCCCAATTGCCAAGGAATGTGCCCCATTATCTCCAAGGCCTGAGGGGGAACAACTCTTCCACTGCAATGAGGTGGAAGGCCCATTCTCTGCCTGCAGGGAAAACTCGCCTTCTCCACATACTTGAGTGGGTTGATTTTCCATGCCTAAGTCTTCTTGACTTCGGACTCCAGATCCGTGGTCCTGTCTTGAAAGACATTTTACCTTCACTTTTTCCCTTTTTTGAGCCTCCCGGTCAAGGCTGGCTGTGGTTCTGCTTATAAAGGTCCCACAACACTCTTGTTGATTTTCCATGTAGTAAGCAAGGATCATGCTTGTCAGAATTTCCACAAATCCTTCCTGGAAAACTCTGTCTCTGATCTTGATTTTTCTGTGAACTGGCTGGCAGGTTCTACATTTGGTTAAATCCTCTTGTGTGGCACTATTCTCTGGGGTCTCCTTTCCTGGAAGCTCTGAATTTTCCAGATAATCAGTTTCTGGTTTCTTTGTACCAAAGAGTTCAGTTCTCAGCTATCTCTCTCCTGTCACATTTCATTATAATCTGCAAGAGAAACCAGGGTACACCTTTAACATTTAATTTGGAAATATCTTCTGTTAAATATCCAAGTTCATGGCTTTTAAAACCTGCCTTCCAGCCAAAGCCACTAGTCAAGTTTGCCAGATTATCTGTCATTTTAGAACAGGGAACACCTTCATTCCAGGTTGCAATAACACATGTCTCATTTTGGTCTCTCATCAAAGGTTTCTCTAGAGTCCACATTTCTACTAACAGTCTCCTTAAAAAATTCTAGGCCTTCTCTATCAAGCTCATCACAACTCTGCTAGAATCCTCCTCTTATTCATTTAAAAAGCTGCTCCAGCATATGTGGTATTTTAAAACTGTAGCAGCACCCCATTTCTTTTTTACCAAAACCTATTCTAAGTTGTTAGCTGCTGGAATGGAATAAACCAGAAATGGAATGGCTTTAAAAAAAGGGAATTTATTAAGATGCTAGTTTATCATTCTGAGGCTGTGACAATGTCCCAATTAAAGCAATTCGATAACAATCTCCAAATAAAGGCACAAACAAGAGGTTATGTTTGCCCAAGAAATGAAGTTCAAGGTTTCTCTCTCATCTGGAAAGGTACATGGTGAACATTGTGACATTTTCCTGCTTTCTCTCCAGGCTTCTTGTTTTATGTAGCTCCCCCAGGGGCATTTTCCTTCTTCATCTCCAAATATCTTTGGCTGTGTGGGCTCTCATGATTCTCATGGCTCTGCTGTGGCTCTCAAGTTTTTTCCAAGGTGCTTCCTCTTTTAACAGATTCCAGTAAGCTAATCAAGACTCACTTGGAGTGGGTGGGTGTTCTAGTTTGCTAGCTGCTGGAATGCAATATGCCAGAAATGGAATGGCTTTTAAAAAGGGGAATTTAATAAGTTGCTAGTTTACAGTTCTAAGACCAAGAAAATGTCCCAATTAAAACAAGTCTACAGAAATGTCCAATTTAAGGCATCCAGAGAAAGATACCTTGGTTCAAGAAGGTCAACGAATTTCAATGTCTCTCTCTCAACTGGAAAGGCACATGGTGAACATGGTAGCATCTGCTGGCTTTCTCATGGCTCTACCAAAAGGGACTCTCTCCAAAATGTTTCCTCTTTTAAAGGATTCCAGTAAGCAACTCCACCTTCAATGGGTGGAGATGCACTTCCACAGAAATCATCCAATCAAAAGTTACCACCCACAATTTGGTGGGTCACATCTCCATGGAAACAATCAAAATGCTTCCACCCAGCAATATTGAATGAGGATTAAAGGACATGGCTTTTCTGGGGTCCACCATAGATTCAAACCAGCACAGTGGGTCTAATCCAAAGTTAATATCCACAATTGGTTAAGCCATATCTTCCTGGAGATAATCTAATCAAGAGATTCCAACCTACATTATTGAATAGGGATTAAAAGAAACATTTGCTCCCACAAAATTGGAGCAGGATTAAAACATGTTTTTTCTAGGGCACATAATCCTTTCAAATCATCAACCATCTAATAAAAAGTTACCACCCACAATAGAGTTGGTCACATCTCCATGGAAGCAGTCAAAGATATCCCACCCAGCAAGATCGAATGAGGATTAAAGGACATGGGTTTTCTAGGTACATAATAGGTTCAAACTGGCTCTATGGGTCTGTCTTCACAGTTAACAGAAGCAAAAATTAAAATAAAATTCTTCTGGAAATATCCATAATATCCTTTAAAAGCAGGTATTTTGAGATAAAGCAAGTATTTGTTTTAACATTGCCAATTTTTTTTCTAAATAAGTATTATAGAAGCAGACTTCTCAGATTCAAATTCTGGCTCTTCCATTTGCAAACTTTATAACCTTAAACAAGTCACTTCAGCACTTTGTGATATTTTTGCTCATCAAAAATGAGTTAATGGAGTTAATGTGTGGATTAAATATTTATATACATATGTATACTTGCATATGCTCACCTATATGTATATAAATACACATATTTGCTGCTTGTGTATGTGTATACAGAATATTTGCAGAGTGTTTGATCTGTGTTTATTTTGGTGTAGAAAAAAACAAATTTGGCTTTCAATAAGATCCTCATTTTCCATTTGTTTTTAAATTGTGATTAAATAGATGTTTTTAAATTCTTCTATTTTACTGTTCTATGTTAAGAATTTAATTGCTTAGGCATCGATTCCTGAAGGGATAAAAAATTTTTCTAAAGAGGAATATGGTTTCCACTGGAGTGCAGTATACAAACTCTTACATGTTATAAATAAAGATGTCCCCATTTATAGAAAAATGTACTTGATAAAATTTTCCAATATTTCTCTTCTTAAA
Source organism: Tamandua tetradactyla (assembly GCF_023851605.1). Taxonomy (NCBI): domain Eukaryota; kingdom Metazoa; phylum Chordata; class Mammalia; order Pilosa; family Myrmecophagidae; genus Tamandua; species Tamandua tetradactyla. The sequence continues at coordinate 81,314,241 of NC_135353.1, forward strand.
AAATCAAGCTTTTAAATAACTGAGCAACAATCGATCAATTCCATTCTAAATTTTTCAGAATTATTGAGAATGTTAGAACAACTAAAATCTGTAGAACTTCTTTCTTATGCACTTGCTCCCCCACTTTCAATCCAAATAGCACACAGTGGTGGTCAGTGACATCAATTGCATGTTACTTCCCACTGCTTCCCTCCTTTCAATTGGAAAATTCTTCTATGATTTGTTTTCTTCTTGGAGAAGCTGACTCAAAACTCCAAGGCCACAGTGATTCTCTAGATAAAATGTGAGTGACACCCCAGAGAAGTTCCAACAGGCATTTGAAACTCCCAGGATTTTATGATGATTTAAAACTCTCTGATGCTATTATTTTAACTTATCTCCCAAACATTAATGAAAATTTATTTGGATATTTCAGTCAGACACAATTTTCACTTAATTGTCCAGATGATATGACATCCAAGGCTAACATATAACTTTCTAGCAAGCTCCAGACCACCTTTTGGAAATGGGAAATACCCAGGTGATTTGGGCAGAAAATTTTAAAAATGTATTTGGAAAGGCCCCTTGAGGGACTGGGGAAAATGTGGAAATATAAATCTTCCACATCTTGGGAATTCCTGAAATACTAGGAAGCATTAGGAAATCTTAATTTACTAAGTCAAGGTCTTGATCTTGGAGTCTGTTCTTGTGAAATTTATTCCTGCAAAGGAGAAGCTAAGCCTACTTGTAATTATGCTTAAGAGTCACCACCAGAGTACCTCTTTGTTTTGCTCAGATGTGGCCTCTCTTTCTCCCAGCCAGCTCTGCAAATAAATTCACTACTCTCCACACTATGTAGGAAATGACTCCCAGGGGTGTAAGTCCCCCTGGCAACATGGAACATCATTCCCAGGGATGACCATGGCCCTGGCCTTGTGGGATTGAAAATGCCCTCTTGAGTAATAGGGGAAAATAAATGAAATGGTTTCTGTCATGGAGAGATATCAAATAGAGTTGAGAGGTCATTCTGGAAGTTAGTTTTATGCATTATATAGATATTCCTTTTTAATTTCTAAAGTATTAGAATAGCCAGTAGGAATTACCTGAAGCTGTTGTACTGTAATCCAGTAGACTGAATTCCTGATGATGATTGTATAACTATATAGCTTTCATCATGTGTCTGTGTGGTTGTGAAAACCTTGTGACTGGTTCTCCCTTTACCCAGTGTATGAAGAGATGAGTAATAAAATAAAGACAAAAGAGAAATAAATAATAGGCAGGAAATGGTATGGGATGTTTTGAGTGTTGTTTATTTATTTATTTTTTTTGAATAATGAAAGTGTTTTAAAATTGATTCTGGTGATGAATGCACAACTATTCAATGATACTATGAGCCACTGATTGCATGCTTTGGATGAATTATTTGGTGTATGAACATATCTTAACAAAATCGCATTTGATAAAAATGGACTGGTAAAAAAACTAAGGTATACATGCTAGGGAGAAAATGTCAGTGAACAACAGTAAAGTCATTTATTTTTAGAGGGAATGTGGTTTAAATAATGAGGTACTTAGGAGGTAACATCATATGTGGCATGGTTTATTTTTTTAAATAGCCAAAAACTAACTTTTTTTGGAATAGCTGGACTGACTGACTACACATACATATTTGATAGTGCTTAAAGTTTTTCCAATGAAATGTGACTTTCTAAAGTCTAGTTTCTCTGAGAATATCATTTTTCTGATTAACCCAGTTTATGTTTAAATAAAGTATTCTTCACCATGACACTTTCAAACATCTTCATGGCTCATATTTACTAACTTTTGCTGTCACTACTAAATTGTGGATTGATATCAAAATGCCCCATTTATATTGCTAAAATTTATCATAAAGTATGGAATCATTCACAAAATGGTGCTGTCAGTAGTATGTTGTTTTGGCACAGTGGGAAAACAAAGTGCTGGTGAAAAAAAATCTGACTTGGAAATTGTTTTCAGGATTTTGTAAGTGATACAAGATGTTGAGACAGCTCATTTTGAAGCTCTTTTAAGCCAAAATCATGAAATGTGTTATCTTAAATACAGTTTTAAACCCATGGGATAACTTCTGTAACTTCAGATATTTAAGGAAGAAAATAGCAGAACACATTTTGAAATCAATTTTCTTTGAAGTTTATAATCTTACCTTTCCTGCATTTCTTCCCTCAGATTTCTTCTGATTTAAGATTAAATGGAGGCAAGGGAGGAAAAGGAAAACAAAACAAAATAAAAATATAAACCAAAATCAGCCCCAATTTGGTTATTGCAAGTAGTTTTTTTAAGGATGTTGATAGTCCCACTGTCATACTACACAAGTATATTCTTCTGGTGAAAGTTTCATCACTACATTCTTCAGTAGTATCAGAAAAAGAATATAACATATAAATCACATAAAATATGAAGAGCCAAATAAAAACTTCAATCACCATCAATACATTAAGTTTTATGCTTGGTCCACATAAGTATTTGCCAAGAAAAAACACTCTTCCAATGAGATATTCTCTCATGGTATCACTTATTTTTCATCTAATTTTAAATGAGAGACTTTTGCTTCAAGCATGTACATATTGCTTATAGAAAGATCTTGGCTGGCTGGAATTCATGAATTTGCAATAAACATAAGGAATATCTATACAGGATTTGAGTACTATATCTAAATGTTAAATCAATAATTTTGCTGGTTCTTAAGGACGTCTTAATTCAACTCTGTGCAACTAAATCCTTTTTGAAGACATCATAGGGAAGCTCCTAATTTTACATTTATTGTAGACTTCTTCCTTCCCCATCCAACCTCAAAAGACAGGTTAAACTAATTGTTAAGACTGCAGAAATATTTAAGTCATTTGCCTTTTCTTTTTTCATTCTCTTTTGTAGAGGATAAATACCCCATATGATCAATTAATCAAATATCTACAATTGCATCTAATGACACTCCCCAATATGATTAAACCCCAATTTTTGTCTCAGTTCCCTTTCCTCTCTACAGTTACACAAAAGTGCCCACAAAAAACTTCTTGAATACAAGAAGTCACAGAATATTGAGGTAAGGGTATGGGTGATTTTGAAATATGGATGAATATGAAAAGATATACAGTTAATATAATAAGATGATGAATGCTTAATAATTTTTCCAGTAATTTACTTCAAAACCAAGAGGTTCTTTGTTTCATTTAAATATAATTTGAATATCCAAAGTTGGAATTTAGGCACATGTCCAGAAATAAATACAAATCTATTATGCATTGAAGTCAGAATGTTTTTTGTCTTCCATAAATTGCATTTATTTTTAAGCTTATGATATTCATATTATCTGTCTGCATTGACCAAATTTAACTATGAATGTCTCAATGCTAGAATTGTATTTTTCTGTGAACACATAGCCTGAGGATAATGCCCTAAGAAATCTCTTCTAAGAAAGTGTTCTTGGATTTTTAATGCCTTTAACAATCAGCATTCCAGTTTTACATCTCTCCTTATTATGAATACTAATGCTTACATAAAACCGAAAAAATTTAACATTCTAAAAGAAATAAACTCATGGACAAAAGCAAACACATTTTAACATGAGATTCAATTCCCAGACTATACAGCACCCACTCAAAAAAGAAAGAAAGAAAGAAAGAAAGAACAAATACTTTTGTCTGTCTGCTCTGTAGAAAAAAAATCTATCTTTGTTTCATTAGGTGTAACTGCAAAGCACAGTAGGATTTGGTGAGATTTCTAACTACTTTATCACTAAGCAATCCAGTACCATTAAAATGTTCAATGAGTCAAGTAAAGTTATGAAAGCATTTATTATACTTATCTTGGTAAATTAGTTATTGAATTGCTAGAAAGTTAATTACCTAACCAATATTTAAGTCTAAACAACATTTTGAGGTAAGTACATTCTCACCTAATGAAAAAGTACAATTCAAGTATATATGTGTTTATTTCCATAAGCTACATATTTTAACTAAGAGCATTGTCTATGCTGTGCAACTTTTGGCTTTTGTTTGACAACTTCTATGGAGAAAAGCTTAAATAGATCATGTGGGAAATATTAAAATAATAGTCTTTACATTTATTAATACCAAACAGACACAATAGTATCTGTAACCATGAGTGAGTTCTATTGCATGAAAACTATGAAAGCACTAGGATTAAAATAATTCACAGAAATTATTGACAGATGTGAATATGTTGGCAAATTGATACCAGATTTGATGCCTTAAACACTTTCTTTAAATGAATGCTGGAAGAGGGGAAAAGCATTTTGAACAGCAATTTCTGTTTCAATAGAGGCATGGATTTTTATACTCTTATTTAAAAACTGATTCTAAAATAGCAAACATTAAATCATTTTCATGATTTAATGTTTCTTGGCTCAGATTCTTCTATAATATGCATTAGTCATATAGCTATGTATGCTCATACTAACCTTTGCTGTGAATAAATCCGAATTTGTATCACCAATAGGTGATCACATCTGCTACTGCATTTAACTTTTTATATTTATAAAGCTAGGTGGATATAACTGATGAAAAGAGGGATACAGTGTGCAAGAGAAATAAGAAATGTTTAATGTCAGGACCTGATTGGAGGAAACAGCCTACATTTTTAGTCAATTCTCTACTTCTACATCAGATAGCATTAATCATTACAACAGAAACTAGTGACAGCTAAATCACCACAATGGAAAGGTATCAATCTATACATGTAGGCTATAGCTACATCATTGCAGTTGAAATAAATAAGATCAAATGATTTTTGGTACTTTCTCTCTCTCTCTTTATATATATATAATGTACATAATATGCATATAATATATATATGCTTTTGTGATTGGTGGGAATCAGATGTTTTAGTTTTGTGTGCTTCAAGCCTGTGTATTCAGAACACAAACACAAAGAATGAGGTCAGTAAACTATTTCCTTTTTAAGTTATAGATCACAATTTCAAAAGAAAAAAAATAGTACAACGCATCTAGGAATTTCTAACATCTTACTTTTTTTTCTAAATTTTACGCAGGTATCAAAATCTTACAGTGTTTACAGGAGTAAGGAAGATATTGTCTATATTTTTGAATTGCACCTACTCTTTGAGGCCAAAAGAAGGTTTATTTTGTCCAGTACCTAAATTTTCTATAGCACATAACCTAACTCAACTTATTTGGATAGTTCATTTGAACAATTGAAACACAGGCAGCCCAGAATAAGAATGAGGGCCTTTAATCCTGTATAGCTTAAGTTAATGCCTGGATATATTTGAGAATATATTAAGCTGATAATAAAAAAAGTATTGGCAAGGTCCTTGAGGGATGGGAGAAAAAATATGGAACTATTAAACATTACCATCAGTGACTCCCCTGATATTGTGTCAAACATTAGGGACACCTAAATCAATAGGTCAAGCCCTTGATATTGAGGATTACTCTTGTGAAGCTTATGTAGGTAGCAGAGAAGTTTAGCCTACCTACAGGTATGCCTAACAGCTACTTCTGGAGGACCTCTTTTGTTGCTCAGATGTGGCCTCACTCTCCCTATGCCCAACTCTGTAAGTGAAATCATTGCCCTCCCCCCCAATGTGGGGCATGACATTGAGGGGTGAAAGACTCCCTGGCAGTGTAGGAGATGACTTCCCGGGATTGAGTCTAGCCCTGGCACCATGGGATCAACAATTCTAACCTAACCAAAATTGGGAAAAGAAGTTTAACTAGTGAAGTATCAGTGGCTGAGAGAGTTCAAATACAGTCAAGAGGTACTCTGAAGGTCACTCTTATGCAAGTTTCAGTTAGACATCATTACCTAACATAACTTGCCAAACCCCAACCAAAACTATTCCAGCCAGTCCTAAAGAACAGCTAGGGCATTACATGAGATTCAATGAAGTTTCCATGCACTAGGACAACTTTCCAGAAATTTACAACCTCCAGCTGCATCTCTGGACCAGATAAGTCCTGAAACCTCGAGGGCCCAGCCTCTCCAGAACATCAGATAGGTCCATATCCTTACCTTATATGATTAATAGTACCTTCCAAAATGAAAAAAACTTAGAATAGCCATAGCTCAAATACCCCTAAAGTCTAGGATAGGTGGAGTTATATAGAGAAAGTAGAGTTTCACAAATAAATATGATTGCTGAATCATTAATTAATATTTCTTTTAGCCTTCAGTATCTTAGAGCAGCAAGAAGTAAAAACATAAAATTGTGAAATTATAACCCACAGCAAACTCTGAAATCTGTTCTACACCTAATTGTTAGGGTGTGCTTTGAAATTTGTTGCTTTTTTGTATACATGTTGTTTTTCACAAAAAAAAGAAAAAAAGTCAATTGTGATAATAAAAAAAAAAATTATTCCTTCCAGCCTCCTATATTCTGGAGCAGCTAGAAGGAAAAATCTGAGATGATGGTATGATAGCCCATGACAAACTCTGGGATCTATCATGTAATGACTTGTTGAAGAGTGCTTTGAAAACTTTTGCTTTTTTCCCAGTGCATGTCCATGCAAAAAAAAAAAAAGATTGCTTTTTTCTTTCTTTACTTTGTACATATATTATACAATAAAAAAAGAGTAAAAAAAGCTTATTGTGTTTATACACTGGCAAAGACAACATGACATTTGCACCCAGAAGATTCAGATTTTGGTCCTAGTTCCACAACTAGCAGATATCTCATCTTAATCAAGCAAACCTGAAAGGTCTGTATCTCCCTCCTACAAAGAATCAAGGGTATTGACAACAGTCGTTGTTGATATTTAGGATGATAATGATGGTAATGACAACAAGACTAATACAAAGCATTACTACACCATTATCCAGTATCATTACCTTCCATTAATTGATTGTGAAGCATTGTAGATAGTGATTTTCAAGTATCATCTCATTTCATTCTTACAGTGACTTCGATGAGGGCAAAAGATCATTTCCATTTTATACATAAGAAAAATGTGGCTCAAAATGCTTAAGTAACTTTGTAACTCTATTTTTATTTATTAATTTAAAAAATTAACAAACAAAAACATTAACGTATCATTCTGTTCTACATATATAATCAGTAATTCTCTATATCATCACATAGTTGCATATTCATCATTTCTTAGAACATTTGCATCAATTCAGGAAAAGAAATAAAAAGACAACAGAAAAAGAAATAAAATAATAACAGAAAAAAATTATTATACATACCATTCCCCTTATCCCTCGCTTTCATTTATCACTAGCATTTCAAACTAAATTTATTTTAACATTTGTTCCCCCTATTATTTATTTTTATTCCATATGTTTACTCATCTGTTGACATGGTAGATAAAAGGAGCATCAGACACAAGGTTTTCACAATCACATATTCACATTGTGAAAGCTATATCATTATTCAACCATCATCAAGAAACATGGCTACTGGGAAACAGCTTTACATTTTCAGGCAGTTCCCTCCAGCCTCTCCATTACATCTTGAATAACAAGGTGATATCTACTTAATGCATAAGAGTAACCTCCAGGATAACCTCTAAACTCTGTAATCTCTCAGCCATTGACACTTTGTTTCATTTCACTCATCCCCCTATTGGTTGAGAAGGTTTTCTCAATCCCTTGATGCTGAGTCTCAGCTCATTCTAGAGTTTTTCTCAAACACTTGATGCTGAGTCTCAGCTCATTCCAGGATTTATGTCCCACATTTCCAGGAAGGTCCACACCCCTGGGAGTCATGTCCCACATAGAGAGGGGGAGGGTGGTGAGTTTGCTTATTGTGTTTGATGGAGAGAGAGGCCACATTTGAGCAACAAAAGAGGCTCTCCTGGGGGTGTCACTCTATTTTTAAGGAGGAGAGCTGACATTTAAATCCAGATCTACTGTATTATAAAGCCCATATTCTGGATTGTAAACTCTATTGCAGCAAGGACTTTGTCATTTTGGGTGTTGGATTATTACTACATTCTCAATGCTTAAAAAAGGGTATGGTACATTGTAAACCTGAAATAAATATTTATTGACTGAATAAAGAATTCAGATATGCTCCTTTTTCTTTAATTATATTATTATAGATAATTATATTATATTTTCTTTTTTTATATTATTATAATTATATTATTATAGATAATTAAATTCAGTGTGTAATATTCAGTCATAAATCTTGGATTAAACCTCAATTGCTAGAGCCATATTATCCATGTTCAAATCCTGGCTTTTGCAACTTACTGTTTATGTGAGCCTAGGCACACTTCCTCTTGCCATTTTCCCTCAATTTTATCATCTGTGGGGTGGGAAGATAAGAGTTTCTGCCTTAATGGGGTTTGATGAGTGTTAAATGAGTAATTTAAACTGTCATTTGTGAGTCACATGCTTGTTTTATGTTATCAATGGTAATTTTTTTTTTTACATGGGCAGGCACTGGGAATCAAACCCAGGTCCTCTGGCATGGCAGGCAAACATTCTTGCCTGCTGAGCCACCGTGGCCCGTCCAATGGTAATTTATTTTTAACTCATTAAATTTAGAACTTAAGACTAACTATCCCCCATCAAAATTTTTTCTTAAAATTGTATATTAATGCCAAAAATTTGTTTAATTAGATCAATAAAATTAGGTAGGATGAACTATTCTACTATATGAACAGAATGAACTCTTATATGGTAGTAAGTTGCCAATTAACAGATTGCCACACTCATCTATTTCATAAGCTTGAAAAGTTATTCATTTCCTAATACAAACTTACAAATAATTTGAATTACATAATTGAGATAAGCAAATTCCCTCTTTTAAAATTAATGACACTGTTAAGATTATAATCAAATTATTATTTATTAAAATCTAAAATAGGTTATATCACTATTAAAGTCTGAAAGTAAGGATGGTTGGAGGAAGAAAGAGTATATCATGAAACATTTATATTGCAGTACCTGATATGTCATCTATTGCTTATTCCCTATGTTTCAGTTTGCTAAAGCTTCTGGAATGCAATATACCAGAAATGGCCTGGCTTTTTCAATAGTTCAATAGGTATTAAGTTAAATTTACAGTTCTGAAGTCAAAGAAATGTCCAAATTAGGGCATTAAGAGTAAGATACTTTTTGTGAGGAAAGGCTGAGGGCATCTGGGGTTTCTCTGTCATATATGAAGGCACATGGTGACGTCTGCTGGTCTTTCTCTCTTGGGCCCTGGTATCAAAATGGCTCTCTCCCAAGGTGTTCTCTTTCTCTCCAAACTCCCTCAGCTCTGAGCTCTCTCCAAAAATGTTTCTGGGCATTTCTCTATGTCCTCTCATAAAGGACTCCAGGAAAAGATTGAGACCCACCTTGAATTGAGAGGGTCACATCTCCATGAAACAACCTAATCAAGCCTAATCAAAAGGTCCCATCCACAACAGGTCTGCACCCACAACAATGGATTAAAAGAATTTGTACATAAAAGTTTTAAACTAATGCACCCTAAATTGGAAGAATGCTTTCTCTTATGATTTTCATATATTTTCCATAAGTTCTTTGTTGGCTGCTTATATATTCTCCCCTATTTCCATCTTTAGTAAGTTCATGTTGAACCTCCACTTTCAGTGTATGCTGTATGGAATTTTCAACTTGATTTTAAATCATCTAAGAATCTTGAAACTCAAAGTAAAACCCTTCTTTTTACTCCCAGTTAAATTCATTGTTTTAGGTTTGTGATGTTTCATTAAGCCTGTCTTAACATTATCACCTCAAATTAAACATAATAACTGTCCACAGAGAACTAGAATATGACCTTACTTGGTAATAGGGTCTTTATAGATATAATTAGTTAATTCTGGATTAGGGTGGGCTTTAATTCAAATGATTGGCAAACACATACAAAGACCATGTAAAGATGGAGGCATAGATTGAAATCATGCAGCTGAAAGCCAGGGAATGCCGAGGATTGCCTGAAGTCACCAAAATCTGGAAGAGGCAAGGACGGATTCTTCTCTAGAGCCTTCAGAGGAAGGATGGGCCTGTGGTAACCTTGATTTCAGGCTTCTAGCTTACATAACTATAAGAGAATATATTTCTGTTGTGTTAAACCACAAATTCTTGTGGTAATTTGTTATGGTAGCTGTATCAAAATAGTACAATAAACAAAGGGATATATTTCCATTTAAGGAAGACAATGAGTTAGGTAATAAAATGGCTTGTTCCATTAATGAACTCATCTATTAAGCAATAAGTTCATTAAATGATTATTATGCACAAATCACTATATTTTGTGTAATATGCAAGGTTCTAGAAGACTGGGATGATTATAAATAAGCATGTTACAATGGAAACAATATTAGGTATTGCACAAGCTATAAGTTGTAGTCCCAGTTCACTCATTTGTGAAACAATTAGCAAAAACCCATTTGGTGCCATGTATGAAGTTTCTAGTTCAGAAAACAGGAATGGGATAAGAACCCCACCCTGAAAATTTTGCATCTTTTATGGAAACCAAATGTAGAAATAGATTATTATAATATAACATCTTAAGTGTTAAAATGGGCACATGAATAAAATACTGTAATACTACAACAGAGCATGGAGGTATGTGACACTGAGCAAGTCACTTGACTTCTCAAAAAAACTCAGTTTTATAGTTTGTAAAATGGAGATAACACTCTTTATTTCTCTTATATTTACAGGTTATTTTAAACTTGAAATAAAATCCTATTTCTCCCCACTCTTTCTTCCCTTCCCTCCTCCCCAAACTGTTTTTGACATTTATTATTTTTAAGTTCCCTCTGAGTCAGACATGCTTAAATATTTAATATACATATATATAATATTTACATGTATCATATGAGTTAATCCTCAAATCTTTCACCATGGTAAAAAACATTATCCTCACTTTTCAGTTGTGGAAACAGGGACACAAAGAATCATGCTATATGTCCAAATTATACAGACTATAAAGCAGAATGTAAAAATTATTTTCATCATGGTCTGCTGCATAACCTTGACATAAATATACAAAATATAAATACTTTACTAATAAGAGTTAGTATCTTTTATGTCCAAATCCATAACAAAAACAATTAGATGTTGAATAATATTTCAAAAATGCATGAACAAATATGAATTGATGAATATTATATAAGCCTCTAAAGTACTTGATTTCCTGACTAAATAATTACCTATATTAAGGAAAAGAACATTCAGATGTGTGTCTACAAAGAAGTCATTTGCATTGCCATTGTTAGGTGATTGCAATTGTGTTTATTTAGTGGGTTTCTCTAAATTAATTCTTCCACAAAAATTTACAACTATATTTATATCAAGTATTAGAATATTCACTGTTTTAACATATGTAATAATGTAGATTCTTGAGTCCTTTCAGCTTATTTTCTATAATGTGGGAAAACTATTAAATTGCATAAATGCCAAATTTTTTAAATTGCATAATTGCCAAATTTTCCAATTCAACCATTTTAGTTCCCTGCCAAGTTACCATATGGTTAATTCTGAGGCATCATTTGTAAAGAGAGGATCCCATGTATACAGAAACAGCCAAGGACTCATAATCTAGCTCCTCTTCAGTGTAGAAGGACTATCCTTTGTGGCAAGGTGGGAAATCTACAGTCTGGAATATATTCTTGTCTCCTACACCATTTCTAACTTATTAGTTAATTCATTCATTCACCAGGGTGGTTACCTAAGGATACAGTTATTTCCAAAATGACATGGCTGTATCTATTGACCTCATAGGGATTATAGTCTCTATAAAGTACTAAAGACAAAAGTATAGATAATAACAATACTTAAGGTATCAAAGTAATTTGGCAAATTTTTCTCTGTTAATAGATATCCTTATATAATTTTCTGTCCAACCAAGAAAATAATTTCTGATTATTTACTTGCATCTTTAGCAGAGACACAAAGTGAAAATTAATTAAAGGTACAACTTCATATTTACCAGAGTGCAATGCCAATATCTTTGATGTTCTAAGATTTCCATACTACAGAAATAAAAGCAGTCCTTCTGAGTGATTCATGAAGTCTTGAATTGTCAAAGGTTACATTAAAATTGCATAAGCAAAAGTCTCAGCTTTATTTTAAATGGTATCTCATGCTCCTACAATTTCATCTGCCTCAGAAATTTTTCAGTATTTAGCTCTTAAAGTATCATGCTTGTACCTTTTTTACTGCTTTTTGAAACTATCATGTAGATTTTCAACTTTAAAAAATGATATGTTTTTGGCTTCAGATTCAATATAAAAAAGCTGATGTTTACTTTTATCTCTCTAGCTAAGTTTAACCCCAGCAGAGCTCTGCATTCAGGACATTTTTATTTTTGTTATTGGTTATATACTATTGATATTTTTGGAAGAATGAAAAAGTTGTATATTTGAGAGCTTTATCTATGGAGCTTTATCAGTCAAAAAATATTTATTGAACATCTACTATGTAATAGGCATAGTACTTAACATCAAGAGCTCTCAAATTAGACTTCAGGACTCAAAATGTACCTCCACCATGTATTAACGGTATGACCTGGGGCAAGTTGCTTAACTGTTTTAAGTACTCTGTGCTTGAGTCAGTTCATTTGTAAAGCATGGAAAATAATAGTAATTATATGATATGGTAAGTCTAATAGTTAAATGAGTTAATATAGTAAAGCATTAAACACAATGTCATATAGCAAGCTCTCAATAAACACTGGTTAATATTGTTTTTATAGCCATTATTTTAACCATGTACCATATGAAACACTGGGAATGCCATGATAAACAAGAAAGAAGATTAAAATCTGCCAAACACACCAGCTACTAAAGAATACTTAGAGATGATCAGTTAATTAATAGCTGATATGTGCCAAAGGTTATAAATCAGGACAGTTTTCCTTTGGTTCCCAAGTGAATCACTACTTCATGAAAATGAACTATAGAAAACTATAGTATGGATCTACTTTGCTTGAAGCATGTAAACAGAGTCCCTTTCTACTTTGTAAATTACCAGAACCATACAACTTAATGCATGGCCCTTAATGTTAAATCATTAGTGAAACAGAGGTTTCTGTCCTGTGCTTATGGGATCAGAATCAGAGCCCAGATGATGAGCCCTTTTTCATATCCATTCTCATTGTGGTTTATTTTGAAGTGATTAGATCTATTGTTAGAAGGAAGCCTTGCCATCACTGAGGATATATTGATTAATAGAAAATTTAGAAAAATTATTTTGGATAGATGTCTAAGGTCTCAATCGAGACATGGATATAAATTAGTTATTGCAGCTTAATTCACACCTATTACCTGTCTAGGAAGCAATGATTTCAAGCAAAGAGCAGCAGATGTGAAAGAATTATGGGATGATGTGGGGTAAGGAACGCTAGAATTCAGGTCTTCCATTAAAACAACTATTAAATAAACAAGGACTGTCTGAAACAATTATTTTGAAACTACAAAGGTCAGAAGAACACTATCCAATATCCAGGGAAGAGTGAGAGGAAGAGATTGATAGACTTTTTTTTTGGCTTGTGCAAGCTTAAGGCATCAAACCCCAGTCTTGGGCATTTAAAGTGAGAATTTGATCACTGAGTAAACCCTGCATTGCACAAAAGGTTATTGTTTTTCTTTCTTTTTTTGGGGGGGGGGTGGGGGCTTGGGCAGGCTCCAGGAATCGAACCCAGGTCTCCGGCATGGCAGGCGAGAATTCTACCACTGAACTGCCATTACAGTTTGATAGACCTTCACTGTGTCCCATAAGTTTTGATATGTTGTGATCTCATTTTCATTCATCTCAGATTAGTTCCTGATTTTCTTGTGGTTTCTTCTTTTACCCATTGATTGTTTTAATAGTGTATTTTTTAACATCCATATATTTGCAAATTTTCCTCTTCTCTGTTATTGGTTTCTAGCTTCATTTCACTGTGGTCAGAGAAGATGCTTTGTTTTAATTTTGACTTTTAAAATTTAATTTGTTTCTGTGATCTAACATGACTATCCTGGTGAATGATCCATGTGCACTGGAGAAGAATATGCATTCTGTTATTTTGGTGTACAGTATTCTTTATATGTCTCTTAGGTCTAGTCCATTTATCATATTGTTCAATTTCTCCATTTTCTTATTGATTCTCTGTTTAGATTTCTATACATTGAAAAAAATAGCGCATTGAAGTTTTCAACTATTATTGTAGAGGTGTCTATTTCTCCCTTCAGATTCATCAGTATGTGCTTCATGCATTTTGGAGCACAGTTATTAGGGGCATAAATATTTTCATTGCTATTTCATTCTTTGTATTGATTCTTTTATAAACATATGTTGTCTTTTGCCTCTCATAATTTTTTTCTTTTTTTACTTAAAGTGTATTTTGTCTGATAATAGTATCACTACCCAAGCCCTTTCATGGTTACTCTTTGCATATATTATGTTTCTCCATTGTTTCACTTTCAACCTATTTGTGTCTTCGGGCCTAAGATGAATCTCTTATAAACAACATGTAGCTGGATTATGCTTTTTTGCATTCTGCCAATCTGTGTCTATTGAGTGGAGAGTTTAATTTATTAACATTCAGTGTTATTATTTAAAAGACAGTACTTCAACCATTTTGTCCTCTGGATTTTATGTCTTACATATTTTTGTTTCTTTTTCTTATGTAGCCTCCTTTTTTCTATAGTTCATTTTTTATGATGTAATTGATTGATTCCCTTTTCATTTCTGTATATATTCAAAATAAATACTTTGCAGTTACCCTGTGGTTTGTATTAACTTATGTCTACAATCTACTAGTCTGAAAACCTAACTTTGATAAAATACACAGTATCTGCTCCTATATCTTCTTCCCCTTTTTATGTTTTTTATCACATATCACCTCAGTAAAATTTGCCTGTCCATTACAATGTTCTATGATTACTTTTTATTCAACTGAATTTTACATCTTCTGGGAAATAAGGAGTTTTCCTATACAGTGAGCGTATAGTACTGTTGAATTTTATACTTAACCATGTAATTATCTTCACTGGAAATCTTCACTTCTTCATACTGCTCCAGGTTACTATCTCATGTCCTGTCTTTTCAATCTGAAGAACTCCCTTTAGCATTTCTTGTTGGTGTGTTTTGGTGACAAATTCTGTTTTTGTTCATCCACAAATGTCTCAAATTATCTCTTATTTTTGAAGGACAGTTTTGCCAGATGAAGAATTATTGGTAAAATTATATATCTGAATGTGGTTAAAGGAGATATATTATGTAGTATATCCAGTACTAGAATACATTTTAAAAAATCCATGGGACTGAGCAACATAAACCTTGAATCTTAAGTTAAATCATGGACTATAATTAATAATACAATTATAACAATGTGTATTCATCAATTATAACAAGTGTACTGTTTCAGTGCAAATTGTTAATAATAGGGTGGTACATGAGAATTCTGTATTTTGTGCATGACATTAAAATGTGCTGCAGGTTGATACTTACCCTATTATTTTACTGTTTACCATCCTAAGGAAGATTACCTTTCCTCTGTTCCTCCTTCAGGAGTCCTGAGCTTTTCTGTTTGTTTTTATGCAAATTTAACTACTTGGTGGCTATGATTTGCTCAACTGCTTCCCCATGCTAATGTCCACTTTTTCATTACAGCTTTCAGTCCTGAGTCTACCCTGCCTGACAACAGTTCAAATTTTCCCTTTTCTCTGTAGCTTTTCTGCCTGTAGTAACTTGCACATTAGGGTAACCCTCCCCAGGCAGCCAGACAGGGTCAGTGTCCAAAACTGCCTGACTTTTGGTTAGGTTCACCATCAGAGACTGGGTTTGTTGCATGAAACCAGGGACAAGGCTGCAAGCCTCCATGAGCATTATGCAGAAATGGAACAAACTGGGGCCAAGGCTCTGAAGTTTCAGGAAGTAGGTTTTTATTCATTCATGGCCATAGGGCTCAGCTGAGTAGACCCTGAAAGTCTGAGCCCCCAACAAAAGGTTAACATCAGTTTTGATAGACACAATGTCACATTAAAGACAAGGTAAACAATTGGCTGGTTTAAATTGGGAAGTGTGCGAAGCTGGGTTTATAGAAGCAGATGAGTAGTTAGGGAAGACAAGCATCTTGTTTATGCATAGTTCTGACTGTTCAGAGGAGTTTGGGGAATTTTTAAAGAAGAGATACTTTAAATGTGCAAGGGGGGGTGAGGGGCCCAGACTGCTGCAAAGGGCCTACTTGTTACAGGTTGGAAGTGTGCACTGCTTGTGAAAATTCTACCACGTGTCTTCTCATTTCCTAGGGACACTTTGAATGTATGCACACACTTACTACTAAAGCCCTGTCTTGGTATTATGTGGACTTGGGTCCTCATGCCTGAATGTGTGTAGGGCTCTAAGCCATGCTGTGAGAAGCAATGTGTTCAGTGACCACTGCAAGTTGTGGCTGGGCCAAAGTGTTGCTTCTGTGTGCCACTTAATATGTGCTTGTATTCACAAATATGTGATGATATAGTGAGCCACAGATTTGTGCACTTTGGATGGTTTGTGTGGTGTGTGAACTTACCTCAATAAAATGCAAAATGTTTAAAAAATTATTTTCTGAGATTCATATATTAGTAACAGCTGTTTTTAAAGTCTCTTAGTATTTCAGAACTCAGACATATTTTGTTTGATTACTTATAAATCATTTTGCTTATTAAAGGTTAAATTCTTCCGTAAGATTTGTATGAAATACTAGAGAGTATGTGTAAAACCTCATGAACACTTTAACACTTGTGGTTCTGTGTTTACAGTGAAGATTCTGTTAACACAATGCATTGAGTTTGAAATTACACTTGTCCTCTTCTTGGACTCTTGAATTCTTGAATTTTCTCGCTCTCTGTCTCTCATACACACACACACACACACGTACACAGACAAACACATGCAAGTCCATATACACACTTCATGACATTCAAATGCAGTATTACCCTTTCTGAGTATAGTAGACTCTACTTAATTTGTGGTTAGGAAAGAGAAGGATGTAGAAGATTTTCACACTGAATGAATTCAAATAATTTTTAATGCAAGAATAGGCTTCTCCTTTTTAGAAATCCCTTATATTACTCAATCTCTAGGGAGTCTCACAGGCCTAGAAATCCTAATTTCCTTTATTCTTGATTCAACTTCTTTCTTAATCTTCTCTTGACTCTTCTTCTCACATTATTGGAGCAAAACAAATTACCTACCTTGATCATGTAAATGTATGGGTTATGTTTTGTTGTTTGCCCATGCCTTGGTTTGGCTAGGGGTTCTCAAGCTCTGTCTCTAGCTACATAACATTTTATTGTTCAAAACAAAGATATTATATTACTGAAATAAAATTTAATGTTGAGGCCTTATTTTGCATATATTTGTTTATTTGATTCAGAGAGCCTCAAAATGTGGGTATCATAACACATATTTAAAGATGAGGAAACTGCAGTTCAGAGATCTAGTCCAATTTCCAAGATAATCTGCATGTGGACTATTATTGAGGATATGCATGAAGAATAGTTTTTCAGTTGAGGACACTCTGATGCTTATACTCAACTCATGTCACTAACTTTTACTCACTTATGTAGAATAATGAGTATATTTTAGAATGGCATTCAATGCCAGAGATTGAAATAATAATAAAAAAAAAAGGTTTTGGCCACAATCAATTAAAGAAAAAGTACAATAATTCAGACCTCTGAGTGAGTTCTTTTATTTCCAACTACACATTCAGCTTGCATTTCGGTTTTTAGAATTATGAAGCCTTAAATTTGTGAGTCTGCAATTTACCACGTTTTTAACTTATTACAAATGTCATCACTAACATCTTTAGGGTGCTCCTTTTTTGTTGTTGTTGTCTTACAGCTTTGCATACCACTTTCTTTAACTAACCTCTGTTGTTGGTTTATGGTACCCGATTGTGTATATATATATATATATATATATATATATATATATATATATATATATTATTCAGACCAATTTTTCTCTTAATATACAGTTTTAGGCATATACTTCACTTGTCAGATGATAGAGAAAACACTCCCTCACTTTTTCACCTTTTTAGTTTTTCCTTTTTCTCTCTGGTTTCATTGGATGTTGGTCTCACATCATTTTTTTCTCCGTTAAAATTTGTGGGATGTGGTGAAAAAGAGAGAGTCTATCGATCTTATGCAGTTATTACATATCTTGAGAATTGATGATTACAAACTAGAAGGTAGTAAATAACTTATAAATACAGACATACATATTTTATAGGGCAGAATGAAAGCTATTTCTACAAAATTTTACAAGGCTTGTAAACCATAGATATGTACTCAAACTTCAATTGAGAGTATAGTGGTAAAATCTCCCCTAAACAATCAATCACTTCTCCAGCTCAAGGCACTGTAATTACTAAATTAGCACCACTAGAAATCCAATACTTTGAACCCATTATTCTGTCTGCAGGACACTTGTGTTTTGATAGTTTGGCAATCCACGCTTTTTTCAAGGCCTTCTATACTAAAGAGTGTTACTAGACTAAACCTACTAAAACACTAGGACTCAAGTGATTATCTTTTACTTTTTAGATTTACCTTAATTTTTGCATGTTTATTTAATTCTATTGAGGACTTAATTCTGTAAAAAGAATATAATTCAATTTCACATGATCTGGCTATTGAATCATACCTATGCCTTTGAAAAATGTCACATTTTATGAAATTATCAGCTAAATATGTTGGATAGAATGTTTGTTCTACCAGTGAAATGATTAGAATAGTAACTTTTCCTTTTATTTATTTTATATCCAGGTTACATTTCAATCAATAATTACAGATTGCTTTGATATAGAGGAGGTTTTTTTCTGCCTGATTACCAGAGAGTTTGTTTGCAGCATATTGGATTAGCCCAGCCAAAGGCTTGACATAGCACAGCCTACCAATAAACATCATCTTCTATATTTCTATTGTTTATCCTATAGTTTTGTATGATACTCTGATTTATTAAAATATTTGTGTTACTTTTAGAATCTGAACATTCTGCAAATATACTCATAAGCAGATTGTGCAGAATTTAATGATTAACATAAAAATTCAGAAAACTGAAAATGTCTTCATGTTAAGGTAAAACTGTGAAAGCTTATGTCATTACATATAGTTGACAATTAATTTTCATATAAGTGCTTTATATGTACCTTAACATACATCCAGGTTGTTTTTGTTCTTTAAAGTTTGTTCTAGTTTGCTAGCTGCCGGAAACAGAATGGTTTTTAAAAGGGGGAAACAGAATGGCTTTTAAAAGGGAGAATTTAATAAGTTGCTAGTTTACATTTCTAAGGCTGAGAAAGTGTCCCAATTAAAACAAGACTATAGAAATGTCCAATCAAAGGCATCCAGGAAAAGATACCTTAGTTCAAGAAGGCCGATGAAGTTCCGGGTTTCTCTCTCAAGTGAGAAGGCACATGGTGAACACAGTCAGGATTCCTCTCTCATCTGGAAGGACACATGGCAAACACAGCATCATCTGCTAGCTTCTTCTCCTGGCTTCCCCTTTCATGAAGCTTCCCGTTTCATGAATCTCCCCGGGAGGCATTTTCCTTCTTCATCTCCAAAGGTCACTGGCTGGTGGACTCTGCTTCTGGTGGCTATGTCGTTCTGCTCTGCTCTCTCTGAATCTCTTTCATGCTCCAAAATGTTTCCTCTTTCAGAGGACTCCAGAAACTTATCAAGACCTACCCAAATGGGTGGAGACATGTCATCACCTAATCCAGTTTAACAACCACTCTTGATTAAATCACATCTCCAGGGAGATGTTCTGATAAGGATTATTCTGCCTTTACAAAATGGGATTTTGATCAAAACATGGCTTTTCTAGGGGACATACATCTTTTCAATCCTGCACAATGTTTTTTATTAAAATTATTATTCATTGCAATAGTTCATTAAACTTTTTCTACATTTTATCCTTATAGTCTATGAAAATAACTTTACCATTTCCAAATATAATCACGATAATCATAATAAATAAATTTTTCAACCTATTATATAGTGAACCTAGACATTTTATAATCTATGGGCAATATTTTAACATCTGAGAAACCTCTGTTATATACCACTAATAATCTTAAGAAGAGCAGTCAGCTGCTATATATGACTATGAGAAGGAATTGCGGGTTGCAATATTTAGAATATCTAGTAGAGAATTACTAGCCACCTTTTGTTATTGAATTTTTAGTGAAAAATTGAAAATTAAAAAGGCTCAAATGTTAACAGTACCAACGAACAAATAAGAATGTATAAAATAAAATGGAACATTATTGAAAGTGAAAATGAGCTCAAAGAAGTCCAAATATGGGGGATGTGCTAAAATACACTTATTACATTAGACTTATAGATTAGGCAGCCTAGAATCCTGCCTAAATGAGTGACTGCAAAATTTATACTGTGAAAGCCCATGCTTGACCTTGTGGATTTCATTCTTATTGCTTCTGCCAGTAAATTTTAGCTTTCTTTTAAAATCAATCTTGGTTTAGGTATTTAATTTAAAAAAAAACTTTTTGATTATGTTTTCAGTGCATCTCAGTTCTTGAGGTTCCATAGACACAAAGTAGTCATCCCCAAATATGTACCCAATTGAATACAAAACTCTATGTCTCCTTATGTGAAAGACCACATAATTTGATCTTTAATTGGCTTTTTAACTGCCCCAAATGATGTGACCTTTCTCTAATACTCTGGGGAACTGGTGGCCAAATTTGCATTTAACTTGCTCTCATTGCCCTTCTTTTAGCATGATTAACTAAAAAAAAGCTAAAACGTTTATTGCAGATTTTTAACAATAAACTGATAAACACAAAAAAATCAGTTTTCCATCAGTGATGCCACGTGCCTTAGGTTCTTGAACTGTGACTGAAACATTATACACAGAAACTAAAAAATTGTCACCAAATATAAGAGTTAGGAAATTTTCAAAACTGGAAACAGATGCTTTAAGTGGCCTAAAGGAAACTTACTGGAATGACTTAATCATGGCACAAAAATATGCATTGCTGGCTGGAAAGATTAGCAGTTAGATCAAATATATTCCATGCCTTAGTCTTTACTGAATAAAATATCAAGCAGAATCCCACTATCAGATTTTCCCTAAAACTAGATGCAATGCATGTATTAGAGAAGCTTATAATAAGTGTACATGACATTCTAGACCTAATAAATAAGCTAAAGGAAAATTCCTGCTATTTAAAGTTGCGCTCCTGACAGAGATGAAAGAACCCAGGACTAAATTGTTTATAAACATGCTCCTAAATCAGAGGATTAAGACACATCATTTTGACATTCCTTTATAATAATGAGACTCATAGGTTACTCATTGATGAGTTTTACTTTGACATCATCCACCATCCAAAGAGAAATAGAGGAGAGATTGAGAAGTATGCCCAAACAGAGCAACTTTATTCATCACCAGTTATGCCTTACTCCTTGTTAGAGCTACCCTGTAGACTTCTCACATGTCTGAAATCTTTCCACACTGTCTTTTGCTCACTTTCATTATATCAATCATATTTTTCCCAAGAAAATAGCCCAATCATATTGTTTTCTCAATGCCACCTTTACTTTTTTCATATCTCTAAGATCCTGGTATTAGAAACTGATGTTCTTTCAGTTGTTAGGTAGTTGTAAAGCACAAATTACATGGAATTGGTGGTTTTAAGAAATGTAATTTCTTTAGAAAATTATCCCCATTTCTTCTCCACAGAGTACAAGAGAATCAGATTTTCTAAGCTTCATTCCAGAAAAGCATAGGCATAAACAGCAACTTTAGAATTGTTAAAGCCTGTAGAAATGATATACACCGCGAGCCATCCTTTTATATAAAAAAAAGAAAAACATGTATTTGACAAAAACATCAAGAAAAAAACGTCCTGCTCATATTTTTAATTCGACTAAAAAATGGTGCCTGTTCCCCATGTTTGTAGCATAAAACCAATGTACAAACCAAAGAACAATTCTCCCCATCGTCTTCATACATATTGCAGTGAAAATCAGACCAGCACAGCAGACAGAACACCCTTCCAACGTGCACTATGGAAATACCACTATGGGAATACCACTGCATTCCCAACATACTCCCCTCAGGAAATTCTACAGCAATCGTTCTGGAATACAGCTGGATTCAGCCTTAGACACAAACCAGAAGAGGTTGGACAAGAAGAAACTTTTCTGATTCCAGGCCTAATGCTACAATATCAGTTATTTTTCAACTGAGCCAGAGAAAAGCCTGAGGACTCCCAAGATCTTTCAAGCACAAAAGTATAAAGGAAAAAAGTAGAAATTAAAAAAAAAATAAGTAAGAATACTACAGAAGTGCACTGATTGACCATAGCACTCCTCCCACTCAGAAACAGGTTTCCTCTCCTTGAATAAGAGTACATCATGCCTCCATATGCAAAAATTGGTCCAGGCCAGGGACTATGAAAAGTACTGTGGGGGCTTCACTGAGTCTTCTGGAGGCCACCCCTATGAGGAATAACCAACGTTATGGCCCTTTTCCCTTCCAAATCCCCTGGAATGCTTGCATACATTAGAAACTGCGACTTTTTCCTACTTGAGTCTATTATTTCAGAAACAGCAGTTTGGGAATGCCAGCCTGATCCCTTCCTGCTACATGAACATTTTTCAAGCAAAACTTTAATATTCGTGGTAATAACCTGGGATTATTGTTTGCTAAGATGTTTAAAGAAGATATTATTTGTAGTGAAAATTGTTCATAATAAAGTAGTAATATAAAAAATGAGGATTAGAAGTAGAGACCAACCATGATCTATTTCACTTGGAAAAAAGTATCCTGAGACTCTTCAGTGTTAGCTCCTTAATGACAGGGAAGTTAAACAACACCTTTCTGGAGGAATAGTTTTATGTTCTTATTGAATGTCTGCATTTGAGGCAGTGGGAATTGCTGCTTCTTCAGAGCAACAGGATTATTTCCAAGTTGGAATTCCCAGAAGCTTTAACATTCCTAACTCTGACTTTACCAATCCAAAGACTTTAAAAGAAAAACGTAATTAAATGTATTAAAAAGGCAAAAATAAAACAAAACAAAACAAAACAAAAACAATAGAATGCTTAATCTACTTTCCTTTTTGTTCTCAAAATGTTAAGGATTGGTTTCCTTTATCCTTTAAAACTAATTTTTTTAATTAACTTCCTCTGGTTGTGTTTCCCAGGGACCTTTTGGTCAATTTTTCTGCATTTTATATTGTTACTTCTTTCCTCACACACAGAGAATTAAAACTAATAAAAAGTATTCTTTAAAACTAATCATCCAAAAACAGCAGAAAATTACTTTTTTGAATTTGCTTATTTCTACTGCAAAATTTTCAAAGCACCCACCCCCATAAGAGTTCACCCTTATCTGTAAAATGCTTATGAATTCACTGTACTTTGCCTCTCATATTCATTTCCCATTTAGAAAAGAAATACTCCTTGAAAGGGCCAATAAATAGTACAAAGGGAAACACTGAGTTGAAAGTTTCACAAAATCTCTAACATTAAAATCAGGCAAATGCTTTTATAGCCATCTTTAATAGAGCCTTTCTTTTCCATCATTCAAACTAATAAAGAAAGGAAGATTGCAGAAAGAGGGAGGAAGAGGGGTGACTAGGTATCTGCAGCAACTCTGGAACAAAGAGGCCTAGCTGGAAAAGCCAAAATGTTCTTCTCTGAAGATTTCTCAGCACGAGGTTTTATTTTGTGAAGCATGTAAATCCAGAAGGAAACAGAACAAATAAAGAAGAGATACTTGCTGCAGTGTTCACATGATGGCAAGTTATCTTCTATCTGGGAAGTTGAAATATTGGTGCAGCCGTGAGTTTCAGTAGCTAGCAGTGGCTCTCATAAAACCCCTACGCGGAAAGATGTCTTTATAAAAGGTAAAAACACAAATTAGTTTAAGTAAGCATAAATGGGAACTGCCGTAGTAGACAAGGAACTGACTTTTCAGGAACAGGAGAAATCATGGATTGGTCTCTTTCTTATTCTGGAGCTCCAGTTCGGCAGCCTTTTGTACGGCTGTATCGGCCAGTAACTGCAAGTTGCTGAAGTCCTCGTACTGCTCCGGTGACACGGGCTCCAGAGAAGGCACATGCAAAAGTTTGCTGGTGGAAATCTTGACCTTTTCCTTTGGTTGGGCCTTCAGGGTGAGCTTCTGGCTGGTGGCCAACTCTGGATCCAGCAGCTTCTCCTCTGACTCCGGACCCGATGGCCGAGGGCTCAGGGGCAGGCAGGGTACTCTGTCTGCGTCTCTGGGCCCTGATTTGGCCTGCAGAGATGGATGGGTGTTCTGCAGGTGGCCCAAATCAGCAGCTTTACCATTTTGGTGACATACGGTGATCAGGTTGGGGTCATTTCCATCCTGCTGAAGCATATCAGGGAGTTCGCCTCTGCGGGCATTGATGAACCAGTTAGAAATCTGCAGGAAAGACAAATGGGTCTGCTCCGACAGCATTCGCTTCTCTTCCTCCGAAGGGTAGGCCTTAAATCGGTGCTCATACAGCCAGTCACGGAGGATCTTTACGGACTCCGTAGGCCAGTACCCTTTCCGCTTCCTCTTGCCCTCTGCCGGGACAAGAACTTGGTTTACACTTGTGTCAACCGGGGCGTCTTGGACCGGAGTTCGGTCGTCTGGCAGACTTTCCCCCGCGGCCTCCATGTCGATGAGGCTGCCTTCGCTGTCTTCACTGTCTTGGGAATGACGGATCACTGAGGTGTGGGTAGCGCATTGCTGGGGCAGCTCCTTAAGGAAGCAGAGGAAGTGTACAAGTGGAAGTCTCCCCCTCTGCTTCCCCTGCGGGTAGAAACCGTGTTGCCAACTGCTTGTGCCCGCGGACTCGGTGACATCACATCCTTTCACCCACCCATGCTTCCCCTCCCCCCCCACGCTTCCCCTCCCCCCCCCCCCCCACATTCTGGTGCTGCCTTCCTCCACCGTTTGTCCGGTTGCTTTTTTTTTCTTTTTTTCCATCTGTTGGTTTGGACTTGTTTACACCCGAGCAGTATGGCTAATTATAGTTCTCTCGAGTTTTTATTTCTCCGCTGCTGTCACTTGTTTCTGCTAAATGACAAACTCTGTTTCTCTTAGTGCAAACCTGGCTTGTTCATAGGCCACTCAGTTTCTTCCTTTTTAATTTTATTCTATTAATGTCTTTCCCTCCTATATCCTCTAATTGTATCTCTGACTCATCTACATGCTTTTTTAAATTAATTTTTAACAAGACATTTGCCTATGACAACCTCCTCCCTCCATTTTTCTTCTTCATGGCATTGAAATCTTGGCTTTGACATAACTTCACTGCAGCTCATGATACCACACTATCTATACTTTGGGCTCTGATATCCGGCTGATACGATTGCCCAGGAAAATATCCAGCTATTTGGAGCATGGAACAGGATAGAATTCAAGAACAAAACCATGATCACGTTATTCGATTAGTCCAATCTTTCTTGATACTTCACAACATGGAAATCAATGCCTAAATAGGTTAGAAACAAATTTTAAATTTGCATTTCATTCAGCTGGAAAACAAGAGTTTTTTTAAACATAGCAACATACAAACACAAGCATTCTTACCATATGATCATTCCATTCTTGGTAAATAATCAATAACTCACAGTATCATCACATAGTTGTTATTAGTCACCATGATCGCCTCTCAGAACATTCACATCAATCCAGAAAAAGAAATAAAGAGAGAAAAGAAAAACATTTATACATACCATACCCCCTCCCCTCTTCCCCCGCAGATCACCAGCATTTCAATCCACTAAATTTATTTTAACATTTTGTTCCCCTATTATTTATGGATTTTTAATTCGTATGTTTTACTCATCGACTTATTTTTAATTCATATAGTTTACTCATCTGTCGATAAGGTAGGTAAGAGGAGCATCAGACACAAGGTTTTCACATTCACACAGTCACATTGCAAAAGCTATGTCATTATACGCTCATCTTCAAGATACATGGCTATTGGAACACAGCTCTACATTTACAGCCAGTTCCCTCCAGCTCCTTCATTACACTTTAACTAAAAAGGTGATATCTATATAATGCATAAGAATAACCTCCAGGATAACTCTCGACTCTGCTGGAATCTCTCAGCCATTGACACTTTATTTTGCTCTTTGCAGAACAAAGTGACCCACTCAGAGGACAAACATCAACTCTGAGAACTCAAGAGAAGTGTATGATATTATTATTCATTTCATAGATGTCTCAGAAGAAACTCTTGGTCATCATCTTAATTGATTCATACTATTCATAGTTTCTGTTTGGTGAGGACAACAGCCTTTTTTTTTGAGAGATCTTATTTGGAGTCACTGAGCTGAACATTAGAATATTGACTGCTGATTTTTTTTTTGACTGTTGGTAACCTTACTGGGGCTGTATTTCTATGTTAAAATTTAGTGTAAGGCAATACTACCTAATTGTAATGGAATTATGTTAAAACACTGAATGAAGCTGCATCTGAGCTATAGTTTTTTTGTTTTTTTTGGTTTTTTTATGTTTTTTGTATTTTTATTTTTATTTTTTTCTCTCTATTATCATTTTCTTTCTTTTTCTGTTGTCTTGCTATTTCTTTTTCTAAATCGATGCAAATGTACTAAGAAATGATGATCACACATCTATGTGATGATATTAAGAATTGCTGATTGAATGATTTCTAAATGTTATGTTAGTTAATTTTTTTTAATTAATAAAAAAAGCACTAAAAAAAAATTTAGTGTAGGGGAGACCTATGAATTATGAAACTGGATCTTATGGACATCTCAGTAATAACAACTGCTAAGTATACATGTTGGATACAATTGAAGATCTCCCTTGGCATACTCTAGAAAAGGTTGCTAATCTTTCCATTGGTCTTTTGGGCTTCTGGAACACAGAAAAGATTTTCTAGGGGTAATTCACTTCTTATAACTATCTCCCACCATCACATTCATGCCCTTTGCGCACTGAAACTATTCTTGTCTGTTAGTATAGCTTTTAATAATTTAACCTCCATCACTTCTTACTTCTGTATCTCCTTTGTAATTGCTAGGATGGAGACTGCTGCTGAAAGACTGACATAGAACTGTGCTTACACAAAACAATGACATTTTATTCTCCCTGACAACATCTGGACTCTTGATTTTTTTTTGCAATTTTATTGAGATATATTCACACACCATATGATCAGTCCAAAGTATGCAATCATTGGTGAACAGTATCATATAGAGTTGTGCATTCATCCCCACAATCAATTTTAGAACATTTTCATTACTTAAAAAATTAAAGCAAAAATAAGAAAGAACACTTAAAATATCTCATACCCCATATCCCACCTGTTAATTATTTGTTTATTTTGTTTTGGTTTTATTACTCATCTGCCCATACACTGGATAAAGAGAGGATGAGTCACATATTTTCACAATCACATAATCACACCATAAAAGCTATATAGTTATACAGTCATCAAGAATCAAGGCTACTAGATTATAGTTCAGTGGTTATAGGCACTTCCTTGTAGCTATTATTAAAGAGGAGTAACTAAAGTGGAATATCTATATAATGCATAAGAATGACTTCCAAATAACATATGAAGTCTATTTGTAATCTCTTAGCCATTGAAACTTCATTTTCTTTCATTTATTTCCCCCTTTTTTAGTCAAGCAGAATTTCTCAATCCTGTGATGCCAGCACCAGGCTCATCCCTGAGAGTCATATCCCACATTGCCAGGGAGACTTACAGCTCTTGGATATTTGTCCCACATAGGAGGAAATGTAAGTGAGGAAAGCAACAAAAGAAGTTCTCTGGGGGGGGTGGTGACTCTTAGACATAATTATAAGTCAGTTTAGCTTTTCCTTTGTAGGAATGAGTCTCATAAGGGCAAGCCCCATAATCAGGGGCTTGGATTATTAAATTAGGAATCCCTAAAAGCTTGCAAGAATATCAGGAATTCCCTAGGTGAGGAAGTTTAGTGTTTCCAAAATTTTCCCCAGTGTCTCAAGGGGACTTTGCAAATATTTTTGTATTTTCTGCCCAAAATACTATGTGATGAATCAAGGTATTACATTAAACTGTACAGAATAACAGGATCTCATTTCCTATTCAGGGTTCCATGCAATTATGTTGTTTAAATAAACAGAACATTTAGGTTACACTTGAAAGCCATAGCCTTTAATCCTCATTCAGTATTACTGGATGGGTGCTTTTTGATTATCTCCATGGAGATGTGACTCATCCAATTGTGGAGATTAACCTTTGATTAGAAAGAGATGTGACTCCACACATTTGAGGTGGATCTTGATTAGTTTACTGGAATCCTTTAAAAGAGAAAACATTTTGGAGAAAGCTTGTAAACCACGACTGAGCCATGACAGAGCTTTTCATTAGAGATGAAGAAGGAAAATGCCCCCAGGGGAAATTTATGAAACAAGAAGCCTGGAGAGAAAGCTAATAGGTGTTGCCATGTTTGCCATATGCCTTTCCAGTTGAGAGAGAAACTCCAAACTTTATTGACCTTTCT
This sequence comes from Tamandua tetradactyla, assembly GCF_023851605.1. NCBI lineage: Eukaryota > Metazoa > Chordata > Mammalia > Pilosa > Myrmecophagidae > Tamandua > Tamandua tetradactyla. Next base: position 81,342,694 of record NC_135353.1, read on the forward strand.
TGAGGGAAGGGACCTTCGTGTTGGTGCCTTAATTTGAAATTTTTATAGATTTGTTTTCATTGGGACATTTTCATGGCCTTACAACTGTTAACTTGCAACTTATTAAATTTCCCTTTTTAAAAATCATTCCATTTCTGGAATATTGCATTCTGACAGCTAGCAAACTAGAACACAACCCATTCTAAGTAAACAGTCAGCGGCTCCTGGTATAATCACATAGTTATGCATTCACAATTACAATCTATATAAGATTATTTCCATTACTCTGCAAAGAAAGAAGACAAATAGTGAGAGCACAAAGAGCAAAAAAATAAATGAGAAAAACAAAAACAACCATAATACTGTATCCTTCCCTTATACTCTCTTTTTAGTGACATTAGCTTTGGTATATTGCCTTTATTATAATTAATAGAAGAATATTACAATATTACTGTTAACTATCAATTTTTGTTTCCATTGATTTTATTTTTATTCTATTTAATAATATCACATATTCAACACCATGCATACATTCTCTTGATAGTTTTAATTTTCCAAGAAATGACTGGTGGCTTTATTTATTTTTTATTTTTAATTCAATTTAGTCAAGATACATTCACATACCATAAATCATCTAAAGTATATAATCAGTGATTCATGGTATCATCATAGAGTTGTGCATTCATCATCACAATAGATTTTTGAACATTTTCATTACTCCAAAAACAGTTAAAATAAGAATAAAAAGGAAAAGAGAAAGTGAAAAAACACCCAAAATATCCCATACCCTTATACCCTTCTATTATTTAATTTTTTGTCTTTATTTTCTTATTCCTCTATCTATACATTGGATGGAGGGAATATAAGTCACAAGGTTTTCACAATCATGTGGTCACACCATAAAAGCTACATAGTTATACATTCAGTTTCTGTATCAGTAATGCTTATTTTCAGAGCTGCAAAACTCTACCTCTGAGTCTCAGGTATCACACAGATACCCAAAAGTTACAAGGAATACCCAGATTATACACAAAAAACTTAGCATCCAAGAATTTAGAAAGAACAGCTAAAACTCAGGAATAGATGTGACTGCTGTAAGAGTTCTCAATTTAGGAACCTTTAGAATAGGCCTTCAGCTGATAATCTATGAGGCATTAAGATATTTGTCTTTTCATTTCTGGCTTATTTCACTCAACATACTATTGCATTCACACAACTTTATTCCTTCTTGCAGCTGCGCAATAGTCCATTGTATATATATCACATCACAGCTCCCTCTTCCATTTCTCAATAGATGTACCATTAGGCCACCTCCATCTACTGCAAATTGTCAACATAGCCACCATAAACACCAGTGAGCAAATGTTCATTCATGTCCGTGCTCTCAGTTTCTCCAAGTATTCACCTAGCCACGGGGCTGTATGATCATATGGTAACCCCATCCTTAGCTTCCTGTGGAACCACCACACTGCCATCCAGAGGGCCTGCACCACTGTCCTTACCTATCACCAGTGAATAGTTACATCTCTCTCTCCACATTTTCTCCAGCTCTTGTATCTCCTTGTTTATTTTTAAATGGCTTTATTCACGCACTACTAAATCCATCCTAATTAAACAATTAATGATGGCTGGGATAATCACAATAGTGTTTAATTTTGAGGGAGTTCCCATTTATCTATTTATTTCTTCAATGCCTGTACTTTGGGTGTTAGATCTAGGAAACCACCTCCTATTACAAGTTTTATAACATATTTCCCTAAATTTTCCTCTAAATGTTCTATGGTCTTAGTTCTAATATTTAGGCCTTTGGCTCAATTTGAGTTAATCTTTGTATAGTGTGTGAGATGCGGATCCTGTTTCATTCTTTTGCATATGGATCTCCAGTTCTCCAAGCACCATCTATTGAAGAGGGTGCTCTGTCCCAGGTGAGTTGACTTGACTATGTTGTCAAAGATCAGTTATCCTTAAATGAGAGGGTCTATATCTGAACACTTATTTGATTTCATTGGTCAGTATATTTATCTTTATGTGAGTACCATGCTGTTTTGACCACTGTAGCTTTGTAATATGCTTTAAAGTTAGGTAGTATGAGACCTCCCACTTCATTTTTATTTCATGAGGTATTTTTAGCTATCCATGACACCCTACCCTTTCAAATAAATTTTGTTATTGCTTTTTCTACTTCTGCAAAGTAGGTTTTTGGAATTTTAATTAGCATTGCATTGAATCTATAAACCAATTCAGGTAGAATTGACATCTTAAGATATTTAGGCTTCCAATCCATGAGCACACTATGCTCTTTCATTGATTTAGCTTTTCTCTGATTTCTTTTAGCAATTTCTTGTAGTCTTCTGTGTATAGATCTTTTGTATCCTTGGTTAAATTCATTCATAAATACTTTTTCTTTTGGTTCCTATTGCATATGGAAAATTTTTGTTGATTTCTTACTCAGATTGCTTATTACTAGCAATCTGAAACACTACTGATTTTTCGGTGTTGATATTGTACTCTGCCACTCTACTGTACTCATTTATTAGCTCTAGTAGCTTTGCTGTGGATTTTTTATAGAATTTCAATGTATAGTGTCATGTCATCTGAAAACAATAAGACGTTTACTTTTTCCTTTCCAATTTGCATGCCATTTGTTTCTTTTTATTCTATAACTGCTTTGGCTAGAACTTCCAGCACCATGTTGAATAAGGATGGTGACAGTGGACATCTTTGTCTTATTCCTGATCTTAAGAAGAATGCTTTCAGTCTTTCACCATTAAGGATGATGTTAGCCATGGGTTTCTCATAAATTCCCTTTATAACGTTGAGGAAGTTCCCTTTTCTTCCCATCCTTCAAAGTATTTTCATCAAGAAAGAATACTGAATTTCATCAAATGCTTTTTCTTCATCAATTGAGATGATCATGTGTTTTTCTGCCTTGAATTGTTGATATGGTGTATTCCATTAATTGATTTTCTTATGTTGAACCATCCTTACTGTTCTAGTTTGCTAGCTGCTGGAATGCAATATACCAGAAACAGATTGGCTTTTAAAAAGGGGAATTTAATGAGTTGCTAGTTTACAGTTCTAAGGCATCTTAGAGAAAATGTCCCAATTAAAACAAGTCTAAAGAAATGTCCAATCAAAGGCATCTAGGGAAAGATACCTTGGTTCAAGAAGGCTGATGAAGTTCAGGGTTTCTCTCTCAGTTGGAAGGGCACATGGTGAACACAGCATCATCTGCTAGCTTTCTCTCCTGGCTTCCGGTTTCATGACACTCCCCGGGAGGCGTTTTCCTTCTTCATCTTCAAAGGTCACTGGCCCGTGGACTCTCTGCTTCATGGTGCTGCAGCATTCTCTGCTCTCTCTGAATCTCTCTGAATCTCTCATTCTCCAAAATGTTTCCTCTTTTATAGGACTTCAGAAACTAATCACGACCCACTCAAATGGGTGGAGGCATGTCATCCCCTAATCCAGTTTAACAACCATTCTTAACCAAGTCACATCAACCAGAGAGATGATCTCATTACAGTTTCAAACATACAGTATTGAATAGAAATTATTCTACCTTTATGAAATGGGATTTATATTAAAACATGGCTTTCTTAGGGGGCATATATCATTTCAAACCAGCACACTTGCATACCTGGAATAAATCCTACTTGGTCTTTTAATGTGTTGTTGAATTCAATTTGCAAGTATTTTGCTGAGAATTTTTGCATCTGTATTCATTAGAGAGATTGGTCTGTGATTTTCTTTTCTTTTAATATCTTTGGCTTTGGTATGAGGGTGATGTTGGCTTCACAAAATAAGTAAGGTAGTCTTCCCTCTTCTTTAACTTCTTTGAAGAGTTTGACCAGGATTAGTACTAATTCTTTCTTAAATGCTTGGTAAAATTAACATGTGAAGCCATCTGGTCCTGGTCTTTTCTTTTTTCAGCAGCTTCTTGGTGACTGATTCAATCTCTTTACTTGTGATTGGTTTGATAAGGTTATCAATTTCATCTTAAGTAAATATTGATTTTTCATGATTGTGCTGCTTTGAATCTGTGGTGGTCCCCAGAAAAGCCATGTCTTTTCATCCTCATTGCTGGGTGGGAGCATTTTGATTGTTCCCATGGAGATGTGACCCACCCAATTGTGGGGGGTGACTTTTAATTAGATGATTTCCATGGAGGTATGTTTCCACCCATTGAAGGTGGAGTTGCTTACCGTAATCCTTTAAAAGAGGAAACATTTTGGAGAGAGTCCTTTTGGTAGAGCCATGCTAAAGCCAGCAGACACTGTCATGTTCACCATGTGCCCTTCCAGCTGAGAGGGAAATGTTGAACATCATTGGCATTCTTGAACAAAGGTATCTTTCCCCGAATGCCATAAATCAGATATTTCTGTAGACTTGCTTTAATTGGGACATTTTCTCAGCCTTAGAACTGTAAACTAGCAACTTATTAAATTCCCCTTTTTAAAACCATTCCATTTATACCATGTTGTGCTCCAGCAGTTAGCAAACTAGAACAGATTTTGGTACTTGAGGAGTGGGGTGCTGCTGCGGTTTGCAAATACTGCGGTTTGCAAATACTGTGGTCTGAAGTCAGGAAGCCTCGGGCTAGGAGAGTGGACCCACTCAAGCCCATGGAAAGGGTGAGTTTGCCCCAAAGGTAGAGGATGGGCCTTGCACTTCATTGCCATGGAAGAGTCATGCAGCCTTAGGCCTTGGGGAGGGTGAAGCACATTTCTTGGGGTTGGGAGAGAGCCTGGCTGCCACCAAATGGAGGGATTGAGCATGTGACCTGGAGATGGCAGAGAGCCTGGGTACAGCCCTGATCTTTGGAGAGGGTGGATCCAAGAGAATGGTGGTCTCCCTAATATCTCCCAAGGTTGTATTTGGAGAGAGGCAGGCCTCTGCGTAAGCCCTTGGAAAGTGTGGGACTGCAGTTTTCAGAAGCCCCGAAGATAAATGTCTCTCAGATCTTGAAATCTAATGGACTTTTCCCTGTGGGTTTTCAAAAATGTATGGGTCGGGTGAGCCCTCTGTTCCTTCCTCCTTATGGAAATGGGTATATGTATCTTATAAATGTTCCTTTCTTGTATATCAGTGGTAAATACCTTGTGAATTTTATAGGTTCAGAGACAAAGGAGAATTTTGCCTTAGAACAGGCCATGCCAGGAACTGACTTGATAAGATTTTATATTGTTTCTAACTTTGTATTTTATTTGCTTTGTTACTGAAATGGTTTAAAACTTTCTGATATTGTTATGGAATGAATGTATTTTGCATTTGGAAAGAGCATGTTGTTTTGGGGTCCAAAGGGTGGAATGTGCTGGTCTGAATCTGTGGTGAACCCCAGAAAAGCCATGTCCTTTAATCCTCATTCAATATTGCCAGATGGGAGCATTTTGATTGTTCCTGTGGAGATGTGACCCACCCAACTGTGGGTGGTAACTTTTAATTAGATGATTTCCATGGAGGTGTGTCTCCGTCCATTGAAGGTGGATTTGTTTACTGGAATCCTTTAAAAGAGGAAACATTTTGGAGACAGTCTTTTTGGTAGAGCCACAAGAAAGCCAGCAGATGCTGCCATGTTCACCATGTGCCCTTCCAGCTGAGAGAGGAACATTGAAAGTTGTTGGCCTTCTTGAGCCAAAGTATCTTTCCCCAGATTCCTTAAATTGGGCATTTCTATGGACTTATTTTAATTGGGACATTTTCTCAGCCTTAGAACTGTAACTAGCAACTTATTAAATTCCTCTTTTTAAAAGCCCTTCCATTTCTGGCATATTGCATTCTGGAAGCTACAAATTAGAACAATGCCTTTATAGGAAGTTGTTCATATCATCTATGTTGTCTAATTTATTGACTTTTAAATGCTCATAGTATCCTCTCATTACCTCCTTTATTTCTGAAAGGTCAGTTGTTTTGTCTTCTCTTCATTTCTGATTTTATTTATTTGCTTCCTCTCTCTTTTTTCTTTTGCCAACCTAGCTAATTTTCCATCAATTTAGCTGGGGGGCTATTTTCAGTAGTCAGAATTTGTTAAGTAATTTGGAAATTGGAACATGATTGAGTTCAGCTCTTGCTTCTAGTAAAATCCATTTCCTTTACCTGGATACCTTTGATTGGACATTTCTATAGCCTTGCCTTAATTTGGACACTTTTAGCCTTAGAACTGTAAACTAGCAACTTAATAAATTCCCCCTTTTAAAAGCCATTCTGTTTCTGGTATCTCACATTCCAGCAGCTAGCAAACTATAGCTCTAACTAGTTAAACAACTTTGATAAAATGGATGAAATCTTAGAAACACATGAAGAAACTAAACTGTCTCTGGAAGAAATAGAAGACCTCAACAACTAACAACAATAAAAAGAATTGAATCAATCATCAAAAAACCTCCCAACAAAGAAAAGCCTAGGACTTGATGGCTTCACAGGTGAATTCTACCCATAATTCCAAGAAGAATTAATAGAAATTCTGCTCAGACTCTTACACTAGTGCTTTTTATTTACTGTTTTCCAAGGTAGAGTTAGCTTTAGTAGCTTCCACCTGGAATCTACTTCCACTATGTCCTTCACTCCTCAGGTCAGGGAAAAATGTTAGGATCCTCTCAATGACTGAGTATGTCTATTCAAATTATGTGTTCCATAACTGGAAATTATCATATTAAAGGTTTGGGGGACCCACCGGCTCCACTGTGAGACAACTGGGTTAAAATTTGATTTTCACCTGATTTCCATAAGCATATACTCAAACTTGTGTGCCAAGAGGAACTTTTTTATTAGCAAAGTTGTTGGTTTATAAATAAATTAAGCAGAAAATGCAGGTTTTCTATACAACCCCTTTACACATGCAGATTTCCCTATTATTACCACTTTGTATTAGAGTGGCACATTTGTTACAATTGAGGATAGTATATGATTTTTAATTTTACCATTACTTACAGTTCATAGCTTAAAATAGTTTAGAGTACACTGTGCTGTATAGTCATATGTTTTATATTTTAATTTTTATACTAACAAATATGCAACATACACAATTTAAGATTTTTCCTTTTAGCCACAGTTAGATGCACACTGGTGTTAATCACATTTACTGTTAGGCTAAAATCACTGCCATCCATTGTCAGTATATTTCAACTCAAAGAAAAATTGTCTCTAAATTATCCATTAACTCCACATTACCTACCAACATCCTGGCCCCTTGCAACCAATATTAAAGTTTCTGACTTCATGAATTTTCTTTTGCTAATTATTTAATATCAGTGAGACCATATAATATTTCTCCTTTTGCATCTAATTTATTTCAGTTACATCATGTCTTCAAAGTACATTTGTGTTTTTCCATGTATCAGAACTTCATTCCTTTTTCTGGCTGAATAATATTCCATTGTCTATATGTACCACATTTCCTTAATAATTTATCTGTTGGTGGACAGTTAGGTTGCTTCTATCTTTTGCTAATGTGAATTATGCCACTTTGAAGATTGATGTGCTAATATCTGTTTGAGGTGCTGCTTTAATTTTTTCAGTTATATACCTTGAGATAGGATGTCTGAACCATATGGTTATTCTGTGCTTAACATTATGAGGAATAACCAAACTGTTTTTCACAGATATTGCATCATGTTACATTCCCACCAACAATGAATGAGTGTCCATAATCTGTACCTCCTTTCCAACCCTTGCTATTTTTCGTTTTGCACCATTCTAGTGCATTTGAAATGGAGTCTCATTGTGGTATTTTCCTAATGGATAATTATGTTGAGCACATTTTGGTCATCTGTAAGCCTTCTTTGGTGAAATATCAAGACTTTTGTGCTTTTGTAATTGGGTTGTTTGTCTTTTTGCTTGCATTTTAGGAGTTCTCTATATATTCAGGATATTAACCCCTTGTGAAATATTTGGTTCCCAAATATTTTTTTTCATTCAATAGGTCATATTTTTAATATCAAGATGAAGTCCTTTGATGCATAAAAGTTCAATATTTTTATGTGGTCCTGTGTTGCTATTTTTAACTCATGCATTTGGTATAAAATTTAAGGAAACAATACCTAAAAGAGGTCCTGAAGATGCTTCTCTATGTTTTCTTACATGAGTTGTACAGTTTGGGTTGTCATATTAAGACTTTAATTCATTTTGAGTTAATTATTTATGTGGGTGAGTTAGGGGACCAACTTCATTTTTTGCATAAGGATACCCAGGTTCATTATCACCAGTTTTTTAAGGGACTGTTATATCCACATTGAGTGGACTTCACTACACTGTCAAAAGTCAATTGGTGGGAGGGGCCAAGATGACGTCTTAGCAATGTGTGCATTTTAGTTTATCCTCCAGAACAACTACTAAATAACCAGAAACAGTACAGAAGAGCTCGTGGAGCCACGATAGTGACTGGACACACAGCATACCCCAGTCTGGACCAGCTGGACTGGCTGTGAGCCTCCTCAGAACCATGAGTTCCCCAAGCCATGGCGGCCAGCATCCAGCACCCCTCCCCCACAGGCAGCTTCCCAGAGGGAAAGGAAAGAGACTCTAACAGCAGCAGGGGTTGAGTGTAACCAAACACCAATTGTGACATTAATTAACAAATTCTGCCTGCTAAAAATAAGCCCCCAGCTCCAGTGAACCTGGTCAAGGTGGAGGTTGCTTATTGGGCTAATGAAAAAAGAGGAAAGGGGAGGAAATGGAGGGTTTTGTGGCTGTGTATCTATGGAGATGTGGCTGCCTCTGGATTCATTGGTGGGACTATTTTGGCAGCAACTGCCCCAGGCATAGGCAGAAACGGACTGCTTTCAGGGCTGTCTCCTACCCGTGCCTTCCCCAGGGGAGAGGTGAAGCCCAACTCAGGTGGAATTCCTCCCTCAAGGAATTCAGAACCCAGGGCTTGGCAATTTGACGCCATTGAAAACAGCCTACAACCTCTCCTCGGTCTCCACCATGCCACCAGCAGGGAGAGTCTTCCAAAGTTAAAGGTGCCACAACATCTTTTTCTGGTGGGACCCGCAAGCAGACAAGCACCACATACTGGGCATGATAAGAAAAACAGAGCCCAGAAATCTCACAGGAAAGTCTGTTAACCTGCTGGGTCTCACCCTCAAGGAAAACTGACACAGGTGACTCCTTCCCCCTGATAGGAGGCCAGTTTAGTCAGGGAAAACCCGGCTGGATGCTATAATACCTATGTAGACCCTCCTAAGGGTGGGGAGTGAAAAGGCACCATACAAGCAGGGCAAGAAACAAGAAAACAAAAACTGAAAAATTATTCTCTGCTAAACAAAACCTAAGCTAGTGGTCCAGAAAAAGCTAAGCTGAAGGTCAAAGAACAGATAGACAACAAATTCATTTAGCAAGAAAACCCTAGGTAAGAGAAGTGAAAGCAATCTCCAGAATAAGTTAATTAAGGTAATTAAATGTCTAGATGCCAGCAAAAAATAACAAATCACACCAGGAAAATTGAAGATATGGCCCAAAGGAACAAACCAATAGTTCAAAAGAGATTCAGGAGCTGAAATAATTAATTCAGAACCTATGAACAGACATGGAAAACTTCATTAAAACCAAATCAGTGAATTGAGGGAGGATATAAAGAAGGCAAGGAATGAACAAAAAGAAGAAATAGAAAGTATGAGAAAACAAATCACAGAACTTATGGGAATGAAAGGCACAGTGGAAGGGATGAAAAAAACAATGGAAACCTACAATGGTAGATTTCAATAGACAGAGGTTAGGATTAGTGAACTGGAGGATGGAACATCTGAAATCCAACAAGAAACAAAAACTATAGGGAAAAAATGGAAAAATATGAGCAGGGACTCAGGGAATTGTATAATATGAAGTGCACAAATATACATGTTGTGGGTGTCCCGGAAGGAGAAGAGAAGGGAAAAGGAGGAGAAAAACTAATGGAAGAAATTATGACTGAAAATTTCCCAACTCTTATGAAAGACCTAAAATTACAGATCCAAGAAGTAGAGCCCACCCCAAAGAGAATAGATTCAAATAGACATTCTCCAAGACCCTTACTTGTCAGAATGTCAGAGGTCAAAGAGAAAGAGAGGATCTTAAAAGCAGCAAGAGAAAAGCAATCCATCACATATAAGGGAAACCCAATAAGACTATGTGTAGATTTCTCAAAAGAAACCATGGAAGTGAGAAGACAGTGGGATGATATATTTAAAATACTAAAAGAGAAAAACTGCCAACCAAGAAATCTATACCCAGCAAAGTTGTCCTTCAAAAATGAGGGAGAAATTAAAATATTTTTAGACAAAAAAATCACTGAGAGAATTTGTCACCAAGAGACCAGCTCTGCAAGAAATACTAAAGGGAGCACTAGAGATAGATACGAAAGGACAGAAGAGAGAGGTGTGGAGAAGAGTGTAGAAAGAAGGAAAATTAGATATGACATATAAAATACAAAAAGCAAAATGGTAGAAGAAAGTACTACCTGTACAGCAATAACACTAAATGTTAATGGATTGAACTCTCCAATCAAAAGACATAGACTGGCAGAATGGATTAAAAAACAGGATCCTTCTATATGTTGTCTACAGGAAACACATCTTAGATCCAAAGATAAACATAGGTTGAAAGTGAAAGGTTGGGAAAAGATATTTCATGTAAATAACAACCAGAAAAGAGCAGGAGTGGCTACACTAATATCCAACAAATTAGACTCTAAATGTAAAACAGTTAAAAGAGACAAGAAGGATATTATACACTAATAAAAGGAACACTTCAACATGAAGACATAACAATCATAAATATTTATGCACTGAACCAGAATGCCCCAAAGTACATGAGGTAAACACTGCAAACACTGAAACGGGAAATAGACACATCTACCATAATAGCTGGAGACTTCAATTCCCCACTCTCATCAATGGATAGAACATCTAGACAGAGGATCAATAAAGAAACAGAGAATTTGAATATTACAATAAATAAGCTAGACTTAACAGATATTTATAGGACATTACACCCCAGAACAGCAGGATACACCTTTTTCTCAAGTGCTCATGGATCATTCTCAAGGAGAGACCACATGCTGGGTCACAAAGCATGAGACCACATGGTGGTCTCAACAAATTTAAAAAGATTGAAATCATACACAACACTTTCTCAGATCATAAAGGAATGAAGTTGAAAATCAATAATAGGCAGAGTGCCAGAAAATTCACAATTACATGGAGGCTCAACAACACACTCTTAAACAACCAGTGGGTCAAGGAAGAAATTACAAGAGAAATCAGTAAATATCTCGAGGGAAATGAAAATGAAAACACAACATATCAAAACTTATGGGATGCACAAAAGGCAGTGCTAAGAGGGAAATTTTTCACCCTAAATGCCTATATCAAAAAAGAAAAAAGGGCAAAAATTCAGGAATTAACTGTCCACTTGGAAGAACTGGAGAAAGAACAGCAAACTAACCACAAAGGAAGCCAAAGGAAAGAAATAACAAAGATTAGAGCAGAAATAAATGAAATTGAGAACGTGAAGACAATTGATAAAATCAGTAAAACCAGAAATTGGTTCTACGAGAAAATCAATAAGATTGATGGGCCCTTAGCAAGATTGACAAAAAGAAGAAGAGAGAGGATGCAAATATATAAGATCAGAAATGAAAGAGGAGACATAATCACTGAACCCACGGAAATAAAGGAGATAATAACAGGATACTATGAACAAATTTATGCTAATAAACACAACAATATAGATGAAATGGACAACTTCCTAGAAAGGCATGAACAACCAACTTTGACTCAAGAAGAAATAGATGACCTCAACAAACCAATCACAAGTAAAGAAGTTAAATCAGTCATTAAAAAGTTTCCTAGAAAGAAAAGTCCAGGACCAGGTGGCTTCAAATGTGAATTCTACCAAACATTCCAGAAAGAATTAGTACCAACCCTGCTCAAATTCTTCAAAAATTTGCAGAGGAGGGAAAGCTACCTAATTCATTCTATGAAGCCAACATCACCCTCATACCAAAACCAGACAAAGATATTACAAAAAAAGAAAACTACAGAGCAATCCCTCTAATGAATATAGATGCAAAAATCCTCAACAAAATTCTAGCAAATCGAATCCAGCAACACATTAAAAGAATTAAACATCATGACCAAGTAGGATTCATCCCAGGTATGCAAGCATGGTTCAACATAAGAAAATCAATTAATGTAATACACCATATCAACAAATCAAAGCAGAGAAATCACATGATCATCTCAACTGATGCAGAGAAGGCATTTGACAAAATTTAACATTCTTTCCTGTTGAAAACTTTTCAAAGGATAAGAATAAAAGGGAATTTCCTTAAAATGATAAAGGGAATATATGAAAAACCCACAGCTAATATAATCCTCAATGGAGAGAAACTGAAAACATTCCCCCTAAGATCAGGAACAAGACAAGAATATCCACTATCACCACTGTTATTCAACATTGTGTTGGAAGTTCTAGACAGAGCAATTAGACAAGGAAAAGAAATACAAGGCATCAAAATTGGAAAGGAAGAAGTAAAACTCTCACTGCTTGCAGATGATATGATACTATATGTTGAAAAACCTGAAAAATTCACAGCAAAACTACTAGAGCTAATAAATGAGTACAGAAAAGTGGCAGGTTACAAGATCAACACTCAAAAATCTGTAGTGTTCCTATACACTAGTAATGAACAATCTGAGGGGGAAATCAAGAAGTGAATTCCATTTACAATTGCAACCAAAAAAATAAAATATTTAGGAATCAATTTAACTAAAGAGACAAAAGACCTATACAAAGAAAACTACAGGAAACTGTTAAAAGAACTCACAGAAGGCCTAAATAGGTGGAAGGGCATACCATATTTATGGATAGGAAAACTAAATATAGTTAAGATGTCAATTCTTCCTAAATTGATTTACAGATTCAATGCAATACCAGTTAAAATCTCAGCAACTTACTTTTCAGAAATAGAAAAACCAATAAGCAAATTTATCTGGAAGGGCAGGGTGCCCCAAATTGCTAAAAGTATCCTGAGGAAAAGAAATGAAGTTGGAGGACTCACGCTACTTGACTTTAAGGCATATTATGAAGCTACAGTGGTCAGAACAGCATGGTACTGGCATAAAGATAGATATATTGACCAAAGGAATCAAATAGAGTGTTCAGATATAGACCCTCTCATCTATGGACATTTGATCTTTGATAAGGCAGTCAAGCCAACTCACCTGGGACAGAACAGTCTCTTCAATAAATGGTGCCTAAAGAACTGGATATCCATATGCAAAAGAATGAAAGAGGACCCATATCTCACACCCCATACAAAAGTTAACTCAAAATGGATCAAAGACCTAAACATTAGGTCTAAGACCATAAAACAATTAGAGGAAAATGTAGGGAAATATCTTACAAAACTTATATTTGGAGGCAGTTTTATAGACCTTACACCCAAAGCAAGTGCACTGAAGAATGAAATAAATAAATGGGAACTCCTCAAAATTAAACACTTTTGTGCATCAAAGAACTTCATCAAGAAAGTAAAAAGACAGCCTACACAATGGGAGACAATACTTGGAAATGACATATCAGATTAAGGTCTAATATCCAGAATTTATAAAGAGATTGTTCAACTCAACCTCAAAAAGACAGCCAATTCAATTACAAAATGGGAAAAAGAACTGAAAAGATGCTTCTCAGAAGAGAAAATACAAATGGCCAAAAGGCACATGAAGAGATGCTCAACTTCCCTGGCCAATAGAGAAATGCAAATCAAAACCACAATGAAATATCATCTTACACCCACCAAAATGGCAATTATCAACGAAACAGAGAATGACAAGTGCTGGAGAGGATGTGTAGAAAGACGCACACTTATTCACTGTTGGTGGGAATGTCAAATGGTGCAACTGCTGTGGAAGGCAGTTTGGCAGTTCCTCAAAACACTGAATATAGAATTGCTGTATGACCCAGCAATACCATTGCTAGGTATCTACCCAAAGGACATAAGGGCAAAGACACAGACATTTGCACACCAATGTTTATAGCAGCAGAATTTACATTTGCAAAGGGATGGAAACAGCCAAAATGTCCATCAACAGATGAGTGGCTAAACAAACTGTGATATATACATATGATGGAATATTATGCAGCTTTAAGACAGAATAAAGTTATGAAGTATGTAACAACATGGATGGACCTTGAGAACATTATGCTGAGTAAGATTAGCCAAAAACAAAAAAACAAGTACGGTATGGTCTCACTGATATGAACTGACTTTAGTGGATAAACTTGGAATATGTCATTGGTAACAAACCTTAAGGAGATAAAAATAGGGTAAGATATTGGATAATTGGAGCTGAAGGGATATAGAGTGTGCAACAGGACTGAATATGAAAACTCAGAAATGGATGGCACAATACTACCTAACTGTAATAAAATTATGTTGAAACACTGAATGAAGCTGCATGTGAGAATGATAGAGGGAGGAGGGCTGGGGGCATAAATGAAATCAGAAAGAAAGGTAGATGATAAAGACTGATATGGTATAATCTAGGAATGCCTAGAGTGTATAATGATAGTGACTAAATGTACAAATTTAAAAAAAGTTTGTGCATGAGGAAGAACAAAGGAATGTCATTACGGCAGGGTGCTGAAAATAGATGGTAATTAATATTTTAAAATTTCAACTTATGTGTAAGACTACTGCAAAAAATATTTATTTGGTACAAAATTTATATTTTGACTGGTGCATCTCCTAATGTAACTTATGCTGATAGCTTGATTGAACACCATAAGTACTTGGAATCTTGGGTAGGACATGAGATTTTGTTGGTTTGTCCAGAGTGATGTCCCGATGAATCCCAGATTGATTTGATCAGTGAGTGGAAAAGTATTTGCAAAGTCCCTTTTGGGGAATGGTGAGAATGGGGAGAACTGCAATTTCCCCAAGTTGAATTCTTGATATTCTCACAAGCAGTGTGGACAACCAAAGCTATAGGCTGAGTCCCCAGTCTTGGGTTTGTTCATATAAAGCTTTACCCTGGAAAGGATAGGTCAAGTCTTCTTAAAATTTAGGCCTAAGAGTCACCCCAAGAGAGCCTCTTTTGTTGCTCAGACATGGCATCTCTTTCTCTAGCCAACACAACAAGCCAAACTCAACACCCTCCCCCTGTCTACATGGGACATGACTCCCAGGGGTGTGGACCTTCCTGGCAATGTGGGACAGAAGTCCTGGAATGAGCTGAGACTCAGCATCAAGGGATTGAGAAAAACCCTAGAAGGAGCTGAGACTCAGCATCAGGGGATTGAGAAAACCTTCTCAATCAAAAGGGGGAAGAGTAAAATGAGACAAAGTGTCAATGACTGAGAGATTCCAAACAGAGTCGAGAGGTTATCCTGGAAGTTACTCTTACACACTAAGTAGATATCACCTTGTTATTCAAGATGTAGTGGAGAGACTGAAGGGAACTGACTGAGAATGTAGAGCTATGTTCCAGTGGCCATGTTTCTTGATGACAATTGAATAATGTTATAGCTTTCACAATGTGACTGTGTGATTGTGAAAACCTTGTGTCTGATGCTCCTTTTATCTACCATGTCAACAGGTGTGTAGAACATATGGAATAAAAATAAGGAATAGGGGAAACAAATATTAAAATAAATTTAGTTTGAAATGCTAATGATAAACGAAAGCAAGGGGTAAGCGTTATGGTATGTATAATCTTTTTTCTGTTGTCATTTTATTTCTTTTTTGATTATCTTTTTATCTCTTTTTCTGAGTTGATGCAAATATTCTAAGAAATGATGAATATGCAACTATGTGATGATATTGAGAATTACTGATTATATATGTAGAATGGAATGATACATTAATGTTTCTGTTTGTTCTTAATTTTTTATTAATAAATAAATAAAATAATAAGATACTCTGAGGCATGAAATACACTGTAACACAGAATTTTGCCTTTGATAAATATTTCATTAGGGTTTTCCAGTTGTGATATTTTGCTTATCACTTTTGACATATCTCATCATGGACTATCTGCGTCCTCTTTAACATTGGAAATGGAAGTATCATTGTCTTTAAATATAGTCAGATTAGATGCCCAATTCATGAAACCCTGAAACAAATTAATGAAAGTCCACCTTAAGTTTATGTTCACTTAGAAGCACTCAGAATACCAAAAATTATATCTATCAGTGTTCTCCAGAGAAATTGAACCAAGAGGATATATGAGTCTATATTTATACATATATTACTAATTTTTAGGAATTGGCTAACAGATTTATAGAGATTGACAACTCTAAAATTCAAGCAGGCCAGATGGCTAGAAACTTAGCAGGAGATTACTTTGTGGTCTTGAAGCAGATGGTCTATAACTGATTGAATAAGGCGTATTCACCTAAAGGTTTATCCCCTTTACTCAAAGTTACCTAATTGCAGATTTTAGTTACATCTGTAAAGTTGATGTGCAATAAAATCCAGACTAGTGTTTGCCAAAAAATGGACATGATAGCTTAGCCAAATTGGCATGCAAACATAACCATCCTATAGATATTGCTTCTGTTTTACTTTTATTCTAAACAGTTTTCTACTGACATCAGGGATTCTTATTTGAATCATGAGTCACATATAAAAGTATTTAAAGGTCTCAGTCTTATGCTTTTTGTTATTATCTGTTTGTTAGCTATTTTTAAATTAATGGGATTGCAGTAAGATTATTATCTGTATGGATAGACTCCTAGACAACTGTTGAGACATGCTTTATTTCCAATTTCATTGTTCATTTTCATAAATATTTGTTACATTCTTGGGAAGGATGCATAGTCTTGATCGTTTTATGCAGTGTTCTACATATAACTATTTACCATTGTTGCTATATGTGCTATTTAGTTTTTGGTGTCATGAATTTTGCCTGTTTCATCAATCAATTACTATTGTTGAATCCCCACTGTAATAGTATGTTTGAGAATGTTTTTATAATTTTAGCAAGTTTTGTCATTTACATATATCATCTTTATCTATCCATATGATTCAAAGTGTGTGTCTTGTGTGCGTGTGTACATAGGCATTTTGCTTGAGGAGTTGAGTATAATATGCCCATCAATGAAAGACAATTATCTGCTTAAAGGTAGCTGATTAATAAGTAAACACGACACAGTAGGAAACGTCTTGTGAAATTTAATAACGCAGAGTATCAAGAAGATTTCTTAGCACATCCCTCTCCTTTCCCTTCTCTCTTCTATGGCAGAGAAAGAGTCTTCCTATGTCTCCCTCTAGCTCATGCTCATTCAGAATCTTCTCTTCTCACAGAGGTAAAAATAAGGACTAAATATGCAAATGGTTTCATTTGACTGGATGTTCTTCACACTTTAAGGAAGAGAGAGCAAGATTTTCCTTCACGATAAGAACTGTCTTATCATTTTCCCCAAAGTCTGCTTACCTTGGATCTTTAGATGTTCTTTAATAGATAAGCCTTCCTTCCACTTCTTGAATCCACATTATGGTGGGGTTTAAACCAAAGGTGTCTGGAATTGAAATATATTTTTATCATCAACAATCTATAGATCTATTGTGCCTCAACTGTACTTGGATGGATCTGGTTTTATATTACCAGCCAAGTTCAAGTATCCTCTAGGTCTGCTTCTATTTTCCCTTATTCTTGGACTTAAGGTAAGGAAGTAGTTTCTCCCAAGTCATATTATTTGCTGATATCAGTCCAGTGGGACCTCAAGGACATGAAGATTTTTCTGACAACAAGGGGGATTTAGGAAGCTTATATGAGGTTTTATTTATGTTGTTAATATGTAGTGTATTTGTCTGACCAATTTGATTATAAGAAACTTCAATGAAAGAATCTATACCTCATGCTTTGACCACACCCCCAAATTCCCTATGTCAGTCTTAAATATAGAAATAACATTCAATATTATACAACTACAGGAATAAACTTATCAAATGTCTTAATTTGAGATCATGTCTCCACATCCAAGAAAGAAGAGATATCAATTTGAATTTGACATTTAAAACATTATTTGTAATATGCCTAAGTTATTTGATATTTGTGTTTCAGATAGTGGTCCTGGTGCAGTAAAATAGCATTGTAGAAACCCTTACACTTACAGTGGTAATTAGTCGTGATCGTCTCTAGCTCTAATCTATTCTTAGCTGATTGTGACACTTGATGACTTTTTAGTTAGTTTTTTTTTTTTTGCAGGCAAGGGAGATCAATGTGATGCTTTCCTTCATGTTTACAGAGGTCAAAACAACTATTTAAAATTTAAAATAGGTTTGTGATCACCTAGCCAGTGACTGTAAGAGATAAAAACATTCCAAATATTTGAAGTTAAAATAATATTAACTTTTTTCATGTTTATAGAATTTCAAATATAATTTTTTACATCATCTTGTAAACATAGTGATATATATCCTCCCAAGTAGGATATGTCAGATTTTACCCACCCTACTTAAGATTATAAAACTGCTTAGTGGCATACTAAAACCAAAAGACAAAATCACTAATCATTTTCCATGCATTCTTAACTTTAAACTATAAAGACCATAGAAGTTAACTGAAATGACAGAAGATGCATAGATAGTTCTATGTTAGAATGCTCACCTGCAATGTGGGAGGGCAATTCCTGTCCTATAACCCCCAAAAATGATATGACAGCAGTTTTGTGAGTTCTTAACATCTTAGATGTGTTGGGCTAAGTGATTCCTACATAGAAAGCATTCCTTTATGATCTAGACCATGTTAAAGGACAAATCAATGGTAAGTCAAACTATTTTTTGATGAACCTTATATTTATTTTATCCAAATTGAAAATGGTGTTTTCTATGCAAAAATGAATATTAAACAATTCAAATTACCTTTATTATTAAACAGAGAATGTCAGATAGAAAATCACTATTGTTTATCCCTTCAAACAGAAAGATATTAATAAAAGTGAATGATTGAAAACTGCTTCATGAACGTATAATTTTATTCCAATAATATTTTAGTCTCTATATTGGTATAGCATTTTACAGTTTATATATTTGTCATAATTCAACCTCAAAAGAACCCTATTTGAGATTTCAAGTTCTATCAACTTACATACAGAGAAACCAGACAGGGCAGTTTATATCACTTGATTAATTTATTCCAGCAAGTTGACAGCAGAGCTAGTCATAGAAAAATCCATTTTAATTTACTTGAAGTTGTAAGGAGTATTCATTATGGGTCAGACTCTTTGGTTCATAATAGGAATAAAAATATGATTTCTGAGTTACTTCTCTATTCTACCTTTCTCTATCTACCTATCTATCTACATCTATCTACATTTATCACCTATCTGTCTATTCATCTAGTCATGTATCATCTGGCTAATTGACTCCAGAATCATATGTGGCACACATATATGAAATAAGAATTAAGAATATTATTGCAAGTTGTTTTATTATGATCCCCTAAATGTCAATGACTGAACACAATTTAATTTTTACTTACTTATATTAAGTCGAACTGAAATTTCCTAATATGTAAGTAACTCCTTTTGGAGTGCATACTCCATTCATCCTTTGCCTCCAGTGTCTTAAACAGTTAGCATTCAATAGCTCTGACTTTCTGTATGAAACTAAACAGAGATAAAGAGGAAAAGGGATCATACATGAGAGATTTTCACACTCCAGCTTTGGAAGTGAAGTACACTTATGATCCCATAGCTTTCACTAGAACTCACTCGCAAGACCATGCATAATGGCAAGGAAGCCTGGAAAATATGGTTTATTTGTATATTAATAAAAAAGAATCTCTGTAGCAAATCTTTGGTCTCAAAATATCCATCTTATCCTTGCCTCTACCCAAAATAACACACTTACATTTTCCAGAAGGGAGATGATGAAAAATTCCCTCCAGTCATTTAACTCAGCATAAAACCTTGAATGTGTCAGGGATACAGTTATTTCTAGCAGGTATGCATAGGCTTTTTATCAACTGAGTATGTATGAAATAAAAAAACAAATTATTTACTCTTAATACACAATGGAGGGGCTAGGACAGGATAATAACAATAAAAAAAAACTTCCATTCAAAAAAGAAGAATGGGAGACCCACAGAATTCACTAGTCTATAGGAATTATAAAATTTTAGTGGTACTGGGGAAATTCCCTTATCAGACCCAGATTTGTCCCTGTGATTAGAAAATTCTTTGTACATTGCTAAACAATATCTCAGCTCTACCTTCTGTGAGAGCCATTCGGGTCCATTATCTTCCATTGCCTCATCATTGGGAAAACAGATATATTATCATTTTTATCTAATAATTCTACATGTGAAAAATTATTACCACAACTGGATATAGTTATGATAAAATACAAGGAGCTGAATGAGTAAATGTACCTGAACAACCTTGCATTTAAAAGAAACTTGGTCATTTTAGCATTTCATAAACTCAGTATTATTAAGAGCAGATATGATCTCTTAAGATTTATCTAGTACATGATTTTTCTCTTGAAAAAAACAGGGATGTTAACTTCTCCCATTATCCTCTGCCATTTTTTTTTACCAGAATACACTTAATTATGATAAATGCATCAGATTATGCTCTCAGATAATTAAATTTGACTTACTTTAATGCAATACAAAATTTCCTTTTAACCTAATTTCAGTCACTTATATTTTTTCATTTGTTAGCAAAAATATAATATCTTTCTTTACTGTACAAGAGTAATTGAAGAAAATTAAAAAGGAATTGATATCAGAGTTTCAGGAAGATGGCCAAATAGGTATATTGAGTTTAGCTCTGCTCCAAGGAAAAGTTAGAGAAGGGATGGGAGGGTTATTGAGATAGTGATTTAAGAGTGCAAGTGACCCGAGAAAGTCTTCTGCACCATATAGGGTGGCCCTGGTTGCAGGGGCTGAGGAGCTGAGAAGAAGAAAACTGGAGCCTAACATGGAAGCATGGAGCACACAGGAGTGCACAGATGGAGAGACAGGGACTAGAAAGTAAGCCAAGCCACATTCCTTGAACATACTACCCTCACCAGCACAGCCCCATGACCCTCGACTCACCCCAGACACATGAACCTGAACCCCATCACCTGCGTCACTCCTCACACTTCAAGTACTCTGCCTCACCAGCCTCCAGCATGTGTACCTGCCCCACACCCCCACCCCAAGTGCAACCCAGCTCAACTTTCCTACACCCTCCCGAGCACTAGTTCCCCCGATCTGCTCCTTGCAGGCTGTCACCAGCACATAAAGACTGTGGGTGCATAAGTCCATATCCAGGCTATACCTACACCCTGTCCATAGTGTTTCACAGCCTAACCCCAACCCCCCGAGTTTGTGCATCTGCTTATGGCACCACCAGACCCATACATGTACTCAGCCCACAGTCATGCCCTTCAGCTCTGGGATCTCCTAGACCCACACATGTGCACAGTCTCCAATCACATACTTCAGCTCTGGAAAGATCAGTTTACTGCACTCTTAGACCCATACATATGCATTACCCTCAGTCATGCATTCCAGCTCTGATGCTGACCTGTGCATAAAGCATAATGCCCACCTTCTGCCATAGCTCTGCACATGTTCACAAAAGGGCCCATACCCTAGACCAGTGTGCACCAGGGTTACACCCCCCAGACCTGTGAACCCACACAGCTACATCCTCCTTGACCATTGGGCACCCACTTTTACAAGCACCTGAGTAACACCCCAACCTGCACCTATACCTGTGCTGCAATACATCACGGCACTGTTGTGTCCCACCCCAAAAACTGCATCCTGCTACATACCCACCATACAAACACAGAGCTTAAATTACTGAAGGAAATCAACAGCCAAAGAAAATCAATCAAGATATATACATGTAATGAAAACAACAGAAGATCACTAAGTATATCACAATGCAGAACAGATACAGCACACCCTAATGATGAAACTAAAACACCAGAGGAGACACAGATGCTGGAATAACTAATCAAAGATGTTCATATAACTTTACTTAATAAAATAAGTGGGATGGCTGATGATATAAAGGAGATTAAGATAACAGTAGAAGAGCATAAAGTGTAATTTGAAATAATAAATAGAAAAATAGCAGATGTCACAGAGTTTAAAGGCACTGTTGACCAAATAGAACACACACTATACCCACACAACAGCAGATTTGAGAGACAGAAGAAAGAATAAGTGACATAGAGGACAGGATAACTGATTTTGAACACTGAAAACAGCAAATGATGCTCAAAACAGCAAATGGCAAAATGATGGAAAAATTTGAATTCGATCTCAGGGAAATGATAAACAAAACAAAGTGCACAAATATAAGAATCATTGGTGTCCCAGAAGGAGAAAAGAGGAGGCAAGGGCTTGGAAGAGCAGTTGAGGAAATAATGAAGGAAAACTTCCCAACCCATACAAGGTACATTAATATACAAGTCAAAGAAGCCCAATGAACTCCAAAGAGAATAAAATCAAATAGGTCTTCCCCAAGATGCATACTAATCAGTCTGTCAAATGTTGAAGAGAAGCAGAAAATTCTGAAAGCAGTAAGAGAAAAGCAATCTATAATATGGAAGGGAAACCACAAAAGACTGAGTTCAGACTATTCAACTGGCACCATGGAGGTGAGAAGGCAGTGGTATGATATATTTAAGATCCTTAAAGAGAAAGATTTCCAGCCATGTATTCTGTACCCAGCCAAAATGTCCTTCAAAATTGTGGGAAAGATTAACATTTTCACAGACAAACAAATCCTGAAAGAACTTGCCAACAAGAGACTAGTCCTACAAGAAATACTAAAGGAAGTTCTGCCAGTCAAAAGAAAAAAGACTGGAAAAGGAGGTCTGGAGGAGAACACAGAATTGAAGAGTAGCAGTAAGGGTAAATTGAAGGATAAAAAGAGAAAGAGGGGAAAGAATATATAGATCTGAAAATTAAATAAAAAATATAAGATGGTGAATTCAAGAAATGCCTTTTCAGTAATAACTTTGTGTAGGAATTTAAAAGGTTATTGTTTAACCTAAAGCTTGCAAACACAAGTCTATAAGGAAATGCAAACTTGCACTTTCAGGATCTGGAACTTCAATAGAAGCTGAGATATGCAGATAAGGCACAATGAGGTGTGGAAGAGACTTGCTTAAGTGAAATCAACATCCTAGCATTAAAAGTATTTACTTCCCTGAACTTGTTTTTGCATTATATAGCTTTTGCATGCAAACAAACTTTTCCACCTTTCTCTCTAGTATATAATTTTGTACTTGACTGAAAATAAACTTGTCTGAAGACTGATGTCTCTGGATCCCCTGACCCCAGTCTCTATCTCGTTTTACTTTAGTATTCCTTAGGGTCATAGCTGTGGCCAACAGATGGCGACCACGAAGGGACCCTAAAAAGGTACTATTCCACTTTCCAGTTAAAGTATCCAAGGAAATTGAGTGTCTCCGGATGCTGAGGATTCACCACAAGAACAGACCTAGGTCATTGTTGTAAGTCTTTTAAAGTTTAAAGTATTTTTAATTTTCTTGTAGCAGCAGGGTAATGGGAAATTATAGTGGGTGAATAGAGAAGTATATTTGTGTGTTGAAAACATTGTTAGAAACTACAGGGGTCTCAATGAAGACTTCAGAGTTACTAGAGCTCTTTTCTTTAGTACAGAAGCGTTGTTATTGGTTTCAGCCTCAAGGTCATAATGTTTTCTATTATGATGATAGATTTAAAAGATTGCTTCTTTACCATACTTTTAGCAGAGCAAGAAAAAAAATTAATTTCTGAGATTGTTCTTAATGAGCTGCCTTTATATAAAAATTCATATATACCTGAGTCAGGAAACATCCAATAGGAACAATGCAGAACAAAAGTCAGTACTCATTAATGTTTCCTATGGAATTGTAACAGATTGGTCCCCTAAGGGGTATGCAATTCAGGACTGTAGTTCTGACTCAAAGTGCTCTGTTAAGTTACCTTGGTTTAATCTAAACAATATTCTACTGAAATTATACCAATGCTACAAATAAAATCCTATGACTCAGAATGGGAGTGGCAGCCCCATCTCCTTTTGCTAACATAGATTCTCAACAAACAGCAATTTGGAAACTGGCCATGAGCTTAGCTCCTATTCATATTTGAAAAAGAAATATATTTTAAGAACTTTAAAACTGAAAATTCTTGTTAAAAACTATATATTGATGTTTTGAATATGCATTAACTGAAGTATTTTAAGTATTTAACATTCAGACATTTAATTTTGATGGTAATTATATGTGGTAAAATATTTGTTTAAAATAATGACTTAAGCATGAAAAATACAAAAGAGGTATTTTTATTAATAGAAAAAAGAATAGTTTTATCCTAAAATGAAATGAATAATTATTACAAAATGAGGAAAATGTAGAACAAAGCCTAAACTAATGTAATAGTTGTTGAGGGTTTATAAAAATGGAAATTATGATCAAAATCAAGAAAGATTTAATGAGTCTAAAATGACAACGTTTTCTTGGACTCTCACCTGTTCTAATGAAGATGTAAAAAATTTTTTTCTAGATTATCAGTATAAAAGGTAAAGAGTCTGTGTTTTATCAAAATAACTTACGTTAACTTTTATCATGTCATTATCTGTATAAAAAAATTCTGATTTTCTCCTGAGTATCATTATACTGGCAAAAAAAAAAACTGTTTCTTTTCTTGCCCTGAACCAGGTGGCTTAATCTACTAATCTAAGTAATATTGCTATAAATGAATCTATTACTCACTAAATTATATTCAAATCATATAAATGATTTAATGCCAAAATATTTTAATGCTTTGTCCAGTGTTTATATAAACTACATGTGTATAAACTAAATTTATCCCAAAATAACCATGACTTATGTTGGGAACAGATCAAATTTGAGGGCTGAATGCAAGGGAAAAATATACTTGTGAAATCTGTTCTGTTCACCTGATGTTGCTATCACATGACCTTGGTAAGAAATAGTTAAAATGTGCACTCTAGTTGGGAGGACTGGCTATCCTCCCAAAAGGAAGTATACTTTAATAGAGATATCTAGGTTCCAGGAAGCTCCTGTTGGTCCCTAACCAGTTCCCAGAGGACCCAAATGGGCCCAGTCATGTAAGCAAATTGGAATTTGATCACTACTGTAGAAAAATATCATAAAAACTGCACACAATAAATTTAAAAATAGCAAAAACCACCCAACCAATTATAAAGAATCCTCATCCCTGCATTCCTTTCCAATCAATACAATGAATTCATTTTACAAAATCTGCTCATTTACTATGAGTACATTTCACTATTGACACTTTATTTTACAAAACCTGTTTGATATTTTACAAGGAGGCTCTGATTTATTAAGCAAAAGACAATCAATAGCTATGGCTGAACAAGAGTTACAATTAATTGAACAATGCATTCAGGAAGGACAGCTTGTTCAAATAGATCTAGAAAATCCTGCTGATTTTATTATTTTCTTTACATTGCAATCTCCCACAGGCTTCTTTTTGAAAAATAATGTCTTAAAATAATTTTTTTTACCAAATAATTGGCAAAAATGTTTAAATACATATCTGCAAAAAATCATTTCTTTAATAGCCAAAGGTCATCAAAGATATCAGTTAAGAGGTCACAATCCTAATCACATAGTGTGTGAACCTCACAAAGGAAGAGTTTCAAAGTCTATTTATCTTCAATATCTTTTGGCAAATAGCATAAAGTAATTTTAAAACACAAACTGATAATCATTTGCCGATGTCAAAACTTTTATAATTTCTTAATCATGATGATGAATGTGCAACTGTGTGATGATATTGTGAATTACTAATTATATATATAGAATGGAATAATATGTTGGAAATGTTTTTGTTCATTTGTTAAATTTTTTTAAATAAATAAATAAACGTTTACAATTTCTAAAAAGAACATAATGGATTTTGCCTAAAATAGATCAGGCTTCCCCGCTAGAAAAAGCCATTACCAGCTTTACTAATGGTAATAATAATGGGCAGGCTGCATATGTCACCCCAGGGAAAAACAAAAGTTAGAAAACACCTTATACCTCAGCCCAACATATTAACTTACGAGCTGTAATTCAGATATTGCAAAATTTTCCACAATCTCTTAATATTGTTTCTAATTCTGAGTATGCCTGCCAAACAGTTACTCACATTGAGACAGATTCTTTGTTTGAAGGAGATGAATTATCCCAAATGTTTTTGCATTTACAAACATTAGTCAGAAGTTGAATTACTCCCCTTTTTATCATGCATATAAGAGCTCATACTAATCTTAAAGGTCTTTGTCATTACAAAATTAGCAAGCAGATACTCTTGTGAGGGTAATTCAGGATCCCACAGCATTTCACAAATTGACTCATATCAGTAGCAAAGGGCTTCAAAAGAAATTTCCATCTTTATCTAAACAGCCAGCTCAGGTCATTGTTAGGACTTGTCAAACCTGTGGACCTTTAAATGCACTCCCATTTGCATCAGGGGTTAATCCTCCAGGTCAAAAAAGCAGATGAATTATAGCAAATGGATGTTACTCATATTTCACATTTTGGTAAAATGCAGTATGTACATGTTATCCTAGACACTTGTTCTCATTTCATCTGGGCTACCACACAATCTGAAGAATGTTTCTGCCATGTTCAATCACATTTACTTAATGCTTTTGCTGTTATGGGATGCCCTCAATCTATTAAAATGGACAATGATCCTGTTTATACAAGGAAGCAATTTTGTAAATTTTATACTACTTTACATATTACTCATATCACAGGAATTCCACATAATCCCTCTGGGCAATGAATTATTGAATAAACAAACTGGACCCTTAAGTCTATGCTCATAAAACAAAAAAGGGGGAGAACAGGAAGATGATGTTGTGAAAATAAGTACACCAAAAGATTAATTAGCAAAAACATGGTTTACTTTAAATTTTTTTAAAAAACGTTTATGATAATTCATCACAGACTCCTGCAGAACAATATGTTAGTAATTTGGAAAAGAAAAATGATACAACCCAAACAGAACTACAGCTGTAGCCAATCTATTGAAAAGATGTTAAAGATGAGTTATGGAAACCAAGCATGATAAAGGTGTGGGGTAGGGGTTTTGCTCTTGTCATTGCAGATGACAGAACCTCAGTTTGGATTCCCTCAAAAAGAATAAAACCTAGACATGTAGACTCAGACAAAAATAACTAAATGAGTAATGTATATTATAGGACATATAACTTTAATTGCTAAAGCACAGGGACATATTTATACTTATTGGGTTTATATTCTTAACCCACCTCTGCTGTGGGCCCTAACATGGGCCAATCCAACTTTACCAAAATATCTGAATACTAGTTTAGGATTCCCAGGTCCAGTAGATTCTAGGCTTCCAAAAATACTTAAGGAAGAAGAAAAATGGTATCAAATTTAACTTTTCCATTTTTAGAAAGACCCATACACATAACTCTATGGAATCAAATGATATTTGCCTGTTAAATGGGAAAGAAAGATGGAATGGATGGCAGATATGTCATATGGATCAAGCAGTTATCATAATTAATGATTCTTATGAAATTATAAGAGATGCCTCCCCTGTGGGGTCTTCCATCTCTAACTTGAAATTAACTGAGACTACATGGACAGGTAAGCTAAATCAGAGTTTATTACATAGAGGATGATTTGTGCCAAAATTTTAGGATGATAAATATATTATTCAGAGAAATCTATAGAAAATTATCCTAGGACAGGGATCAATTTTTATAGTGAATTCTAGTAACTATAACTTCTCTTTAAACAGCAGCCATAAATACTATATACAAATATTTACTAAAGATCCATATGTATATGTTAAAAGTCATATGCACATAAGAAATCAAACATTTAATTGTGAGAATTGTTCTCTGTTCACTTGTCTCCAAGCATTTATGTTGCAGAAAAATGAGATGATTGTAGCAGCAAGGTGAAGAAGAGGTATGCTGCTGGTACAGATGTCAAGATCCTGGTAATCCTCTCCAGAAACACAACTATCAATCCATTTGGCAAAAGAATATCTAAAAGGGACTAAGAGACTAATTGGACTCATTATTGCAGCTGTCATTTGGCATTATTGGAATTATCACAGTGGCTGCAGTTGCTGGAACTGCATTACATCAAACTATACAGACACAGCATTGTTAGAAAAATGCCAGAGAACTGTGGCATAGACAATCTCATTGATGAGCAAATTAATAATAGACTAAATGATATAGAAATGACATTGGTTCATATTGGAGATCAAATATATAATTTAAATTTTTTACAAAGTTTAAAATGTGACTGGAATGTGAGCAATTTTTTTATATTATTCCTTTAAGATATAATCATTCTGAAACAGAATGGGAAAAGATAAAAGAGGCATCTTTTGGGGTTTTCAGATAGTTTAAATCTTGATATCTTAGAATTACAAAAAAGGGTATTAGAATTACTTCAGAATAATTTACATGTAGCCTATGGAGGTGATGTTTTACAATCTAGTACCAAAAAGCTAACAAATCTTAATCATATTTATTGGTGGAAATCTTCTCATTTTCTGACAACATTGGGAATAGGAATTTTACTTTTTATACTGCTTCTTTTCCTCTTAAGTGTTCTGAAGCACTGTTTGCTATCTGTCATATCATCTAATCATAAACAAACACAAGCTCTCAATGTAATGTTTTTAAAAGCTTTGAACTCCTTCCCTAAATAAGCTATAGCACTTGACTGGTAGTCAAGGATGGGTAAGACCCTTACTTCAGAGAATAAGGGCAACCTAAAACAGGCACAGTCACCATAGCTTTACAAAAAAAGGGGGAAATGTAAGAGTTAAACAGGTTATTGTTTAACCTAAAGCTTGCAAACACAAGTCTATGAGGAAATGCAGACTTGAGCTTTCAGGATCTGGAACTTCAATAGAAGCTGAGATATGCAGATAAAGCACAATGAGGTGTGGAAAAGACTTGCTTAAGGGAAATCAACATCCTAGTGTTAAAAGTATTTACTTCCCTGAACTTGTTTTTGCATTATATAGCTTTTGCATGCAAACAACCTTTTTCACCTTTCTTTCTAGTATATAATTTTGTACTTGGCTGAAAATAAACTTGTCTGAAGACTGATGTCTCTGGGTCCCCTGATCCCAGTCTCTCCCAGTCATTCCTTAGGATCATAGCTGTGGCCAACAATTTTGAATATTAATGGACTAATCTTACCAATTAAAAGATACAGATTGGCAGAATGGATTAAGAAATATAATCCACCTGTATACTGCCAACAAGAGATTCATCTTAGACACAAGGATACAAATAGATTTAAAGTGAAAGGATGGAAAAAATTTTCCCCACAAGTTGTAACCAAAAGAAAGCAGAAGTAGCTACACTACTATCAGACAAAATAGACTTTAAATGTAAAGACATCATAAGAGCCAAAGAAGGACACTATATATTAATAAAAAGGCCAATTCAACAAGAAGATATAACAATCATAAATGGATATGCTCCTGTTTTAGTTTGCTAGCTGCCAGAATGCAATATACCCCAAACAGAATGGCTTTTTAAAAGGGGGAATTTAATAATTTGCTAGTTTAAAGTTCTAAGGCTGAGAAAATGTCCCAATTAAAACAAGTCTATAGAAATGTCCAATCTGAGGCATCCAGGGAAAGATACCTTGGTTCAAGAAGGCCTATGAAGTTCAAGGTTTCTCTCTCAAGTGGAAGGGTATGTGATGAACACAGCATCATCTGCTGGTTTCTTCTTCTGGCTTACTGTTTCCTGAAGCTCCCTGGGAGGTGTTTTCTTTTTTTATCTCCAAAGTCTGGCTGATGGACTCTCTGCTTCATGGTGCTACAGCATTCTCTGTTCTCTCTGAATCACCCTTTCTCCAAAATGTTTTATAGGGCTCCAATAAACCAATCAAGACCCACCCAAATGGGTGGAGACATGTTGTCATCTAATCCTGTTTAACAGCCACTCTTGACAAAATCACATCATCCAGGGAGATGATCTCATTGTAATTTAAAAAATACAGTATTGAATAGGGACCACATCTTTATGAAATGGGATTTTGATTAAAACATGGCTTTTCTAGGGTGCATACATCCTTTTAAACCAGCACAGCTCCCAATCAAGGAGCTCCAAATTACATGACACAGACATTGACAAAACTGAAGGGAGTGATAGATGTTTCAAAAATAATAGCAGGAGTCTTCAATACACCACTGCCTTCTATAGATAGAACAACCAGACAAAAAATCAACAAGGAAATAGAGAAGTTAAAAAACTTCATAAAACAATTATTCCTAACAGGCATAAACAGGTCTTTACATCCCAAAACACCAGGATATACATTCTTTTCTTGTGCTCCTGGAACATTATCCAGGAGAGATCATGTGCTGGGACACAGAGCAGATCTTTATAAATTTAAAAACATTGAAATTATACAAAGCATTTTCTCTGGTCACAATGGAATGAAGCTGGATCTCAATAACCACTAAAAATGAGAGCATTCACAAACACATGGAGATTAAATAGCACAATCTTAAACAACCAGTGGGGCAAAGAAGAAATTGCTGGAGAATTCAGTAGCTATCTACAGACAAGAGAAAATTAGAATATAACTTATCAAAACTTATGGAATGTGCACAGACTGTGCTGAGAAGGAAATTTATTGCCTTAAATTTTTATACTGAAAAATAAGAAAGAGCAAAAATTGAGGACTTAACAGTTCACCTGAAGGAACTTGAGAAAGATCAGCAAACTAACCACAAAGCAAATAGAAGAAGAGAAATAATGAAAATTGAAGCAGAGTTAAATGAAAAGGAGAGCAAAAGAACAATAGAAAGAATAAAACCAAAAGTTGGTTCTTTGAGAAAATCAATAAAATTTATGCACCACTAGCAAGACTGACAAAGAAGAAAAGAAAGAGTATGCAAATAAACAAAATCAGAAATGAAAAGGGGTGCATTGCCGCAGACCTTGAGGAAATAAAAGAAATCATGAGAGGATACTATGAACAAACTATATGTCAACAGACTAGACAATTCAGATGAAATGGACAAATTCCTGGAAACACAGAAACAAGATATTTTGACTAAGGAAGAAATAGAAGATCTTAACAAACCAATCAAAAGTAAAGAGATTCAATAAGCCATCAAAAATCTTCCTACAAAGAAAAGTACTGGGCCAGATGGCTTCGCAGGAGAATTTTATCAAACCTTCCCAAAAGAACTAGCACTAATTCTGCTCAAACTTTTCCAAAAAATTGAAGAAAAATGAACTCTACCTAAATCATTTTATGAAGCTAATATCATTTCTACCAAAACCGGGTAAAGATGCTATAAGAAAAGAAAACTACAAGCCAATTTCCCTAGTTAATATAGATGCAAAAATTATCAACAAAATATTAGCAAGTTGAATCCAACAACAGATTAAAAGAATTATATATTACTACCAAGTGGGATTTCTACCAGGAATGCAAAGATTGTTCAACACAAGAAAATGAAGTAATGTAATGTAGCACATTAATCAACTGAAAGGAAAAAATTGTGCCATCATCTGATTGATGATGAAAAACCATTTGATAAAATTCAACATCCTTTTGTGATAAAACACTCCAAAAGATAGGAATAAAATGTAATTATCTCAGTATGATAAAGGGAATATATGAAAAATGGTTAGCCAGCATCATGCTCCATGGAGAGAGTGAAATCTTTCCCTCAAGACCAGCAATGAGACAAAGAATCTCACTATCACCACTTGTGCTGGTTTGAAAGGATGTATAGACCCTAGAAAAGCCATGTTTTAATCAAAATTCCATTTTGTAAAGTGGCAGAATAGTCCCTATTCAATACTGTATATTTGAATCTGTAATTAGATCATCTCCCTGGAGATGTGATTTAATCAAGAGTGGTTGTTAAACTGGATTAGGTGACAATATGTCTCCACCCATTTGGGAGGGCCTTGATAAGTTTATGGAGTCCTATAAAAGAGGAAACATTTTGGAGTATGAAAGTGATTCAGAGAGAGCCAGAGAAGAATGACAGAGCCATGAGAGCCCACGAGCCAGTGACCTTTGGTGATGAAGGAGGAAAATGCCTCCTGGGGAGCTTCATGAAACAGGAAGCCACAAAATTTCATTGCCTGCTTTTACTACAACACACTTATGCACTCAACTATTGATCATCACTTTTTTCAGTTTTTGGTTACTGTGGAAATATGTTATCATGGCCACTTGTGTAAATACCTCTGGTACATGAACATGGCTTTTCAAGATATACACCTGTGATGAAGTCAGGGCAAGATGTCAGCTTAGTGAGGTGTGGAATTTAGTTCATCCCCCAGAACAGCTTTTATATGGCCAGAAATGGTACAGGACAGGTGCTGGGGGAATATCAGTGAGAAGACACACAGTGTACACCAGTCTGGACCAGGTGGAACAGCTGAGACCACACATAGGACTGTAAGTCTCCCAAGCCACAGAGGCTGGTGCCCTACACCAACAGGCGTGGGAGGTTGGTTCCCCAAGGGGAAATTAAACAGACTTTACTACAGCAGCAGCAGCTTAGTTCGACCAAGCTCCAATTGCAGAATTTAACAAATTCTGACTACTGAAAATAGATCCCTTCACCCCAACACAGATAAACCTATAATAAGCACAAAAGGTAATAGGAGTTTTTGCCCTGGCAGAGAGGGGGTGGGCCTGATGAAAAAAAAACCAGTCCATTTAGTGTTGAAATGCAAAAAATAGTGAAACAGGTCAAGACCCCAAGAAAAGGGGTCACATAGAGCCGGGAGATGCATAGAACCATGGACCAATGTAAGCTGTTGGCTGACAAACTCGAGGAGCAGGGATCAGGCTCTGAATGATTTTGTTTGCTTTTCTTCTGCGTCTTAACAGCTAATTAGATATAATTTGAAGAACTCCCATGCTCCAGCACTGTCCCAGGCCAGGGCAGAATTCAGCTTGTCTGAGAGACAAAGTTACTAGTCAGGTGAAAGTTGTTAATTCCTAAAGGCGGTATCTGCTCCAAGAGAAAGGTGAGTCCAGCTCAAGTGGAATCCCTTGTTTATGGTATTCAGGCCCAAGAAACTGGAAAACTGAAGCATTTAAAGCCATCCTACAGCCTGACCTCAGCAGGGAGATTGTGGAAGTTAAAGATACCACATATTTTTTACAGTGCTGGGGAGCTGTGGGCAGACAAGTACCACATGCTGGGCAGAATCAGAAAAGAATAGAGTCTAGAATCTTCAGAGGAAAGTGTGTCAACCAGCTACATCTCACCCTCAGGGCAAACTGATGTTGGCCAATCATTCCTCCTGAGACATAGGCCTGTGAGGTTGGGGAAAATCTGACTGGGGCCTATAATCTCTGAGGAGACCCACCAAAAAAAAAATCTCCATATAGGCTGGACAAGAAACAGAAAAACAAAAAATTAAAAATTTTTGATAAGTTGAACAGAACCATTGCTAGAGTTCTAGAATACATTGAACTAAATGTCAAAGAACAGATAGAGAAGAAATCCATCCAGCAAGAAAATCCTAAGTAAAAGAGTGAAAACAACCTCCAGAATAAACTAATCAAGGAAATCAAATGCCTAGACAGCAACAAAAAATAACAAGTCATACTAGGAAAATTGAAAATATGGCCTAGACAAAGGAAGAAATCAACATTTCTAGTGAGATACAGGAGTTGAAACAGCTAATTCAGGATGTTTGAACAGACATGGAAAGTCTCATCAAAATTTAAGGCAATGAGTTGAGGAAGGATATAAGGAAGACATGGGGTGAACCAAAAGAAGAACATGAAAGTTTGAAAAGATAAATTAAGGAACTTATGTGAATGAAAGTCACAAAAGAAGAGATAAAAAAATGGAAACATGCAATAGATTTGAAGAGGCAGAAGAAAGGGTTAATTAACTAGATTCCTGGACATCTGAAATCCAACATGCAAAATAATATTTAGGGAAAAGGAGGGAATTGAATGACAACATGAAATGTACAAATATATGTGCAGAGGATGTTCCAGAAGGAGAAGAGAAGGGAAAAGGAGGAAAAAGACTAATGGAGAAACAATCACTGAAAATTTCCCATCTCTTATGAAAGATATAAAATTACATGTCCAAGAAGTGCAACATATCCCAAACAGGATACATCCAAATAGACATACTCCAAGACACTTACTACTCAGATTCTCAAATGTCAAAGGCAGAATTTTGAAAGCAGGAAAAGAAAAGTAATCCTTCACATCCAAGGGAAACTTGAAAAGAATGCATTTGTATTTCTTAGCAGAAATCATGGAGGCAGGAGTAAGATATGTTTATGATTCTAAAAGAGAGAAACTGACAACAAAGAATTCTATGCCCAGCAACACTGTCCTTCAAAATGAGGGAGAGTTTAAAATATTCCCAGACAAACCATCACTGAGAGAATTTGTGACTAAGAGAGCTTCTGCAAGAAAAGCTAAGGGAGCACTACAGGCAAATAGGAAAATGTAAGAGAGAGAGGCGTAAAGAAGAGTGTAGAAATGAAGACATTCTGTAAAGGTAAAAGGAGCCAAAAAATTAGACCTTACAAACATAATTCAAAAGAACACTGCTAGAGGGAAGTACTGCCTTTACAGTAATAACATTAAATGCTGGTGAATTAAACTCCCTAATCTAAAGACATTCACTGGCAGATTAAACAAAACCCATCAATATGGTGTCTACAGGAGACTCATTTTAGAGCCAAGGGAAAAAATAGGTCAAAAGTGAAAGGTTGGGAATTAGTATTTCATGCAAACAACAATCGTAAAAGAGCAGAAGAAACTATATTAGTATCTGATAAATTAGAATTCAAATGTAAAACAATTCAAAGGGTCAATGAAGGACACAATGCATTAATAGAAGAAACAATTCCACAAGAAGACATAACAATCATAAACATTTATGCCTTGAGCCAGAGTGCCCCAAAGTACATGAGGCAAACACTGAGAATACTGAATGGA
Source organism: Tamandua tetradactyla (assembly GCF_023851605.1). Taxonomy (NCBI): domain Eukaryota; kingdom Metazoa; phylum Chordata; class Mammalia; order Pilosa; family Myrmecophagidae; genus Tamandua; species Tamandua tetradactyla. Next base: position 81,377,624 of record NC_135353.1, read on the forward strand.
GAAATAAACATTTCTCCCACAATGGTTGGAGACTTCAAATTCCCCATTATATTCAATGGATAGAACATCTAGAGAAAGGATCAATAAAGAAACAGAATCTGAATTATATGATACATGAACTAGACTTAAAAGATACTTATGGAATATTACAACCCACAAGAGCAGGATACACATTTTTCTCAAGTACTAATGGATCATTCTCAGACAAAACACTTTCTCACATCATCATGAAATGAAGTTGGTCATCAATAATGGCAGATGGCCAGGAAATTCACAAACATATGGAGGCTAAAAAATACACTCAAACATCCGAGGAAGAATTTACAAGAGAAATCAGTAAATATCTTGAGGCAAATGAAAATGAAAGCACAACATATCAAAATTTATGGGATGCAGCAAAGGCAGTGTTTTGAGGGAAATTTATTGCCTTAAATACCTATATTAAAAAATAAGGAATAACAAAAATCAGGGAATTAACTGTTCTCCTGAAAGAACTAGAGAAAGAATGGCAAACTCACCCCAAAGCCAACAAAATGAAATAAATAATGAAGATTAGATCAGAAATAAATGAAATTGAGAATATGAAAAAATGGAGAAAATCAACAAAAACAGAAGTTGTTTCTTTGAGAAAATTGATAAAATCGACAGACATTTAGCTAGGTTGACAAAAAGAAAGACAGAGGATGTAAATAAATAAAATAAAAAGAAAGAGGATATATAATAACTGACCCTGCAGAAATGAAGGAGGTAATGAGAGGATACTATGAACAACTGTAGGCTAATAAAATAGACAACTTAGATGAAATGGAAAACTTCCTAGAAAGGCAGGAATAAACAACGTTGACTTGAGAAGAAATAGATGACCTCAACAAACAAATCACAAGTAAGAGATTGATTCAATCATCAAGAAGCTCCCTAAAAAGAAAAGTCCATGACCAGATGGCTTCACATGTGAACACAACCAAACATTCAAGAAAGAATTAGTGCAAATGTACTAAAAATCTTCAAAATTTGAAGAAGGAGAAACCTAATTACATATTCTATGCAGCCAATATCACACTAGTACTAAAGCCAGACAAAGATACAACAAGAAAATAAAAGGCCAATCTTTCTAATGATTATAGATGCAAAAACCGTGAACAAAATACTTGCAAATTGAATTCAACAGCATAGTAAACAAATTATACACCATGACCAAGTGGAATTTATTCCAGGTATACAAATATGGTTCAACATAAGAAAATAATTAATGTTAAACATCATGTCAATAAATCAAAGCAAAAAAAAAAAAAAACAACACACATGATCATCTCGACTGATGCAGAAAAACCACTGACAAAATTCAATAAACTTTCCTGAAGAAAACACTTTAAAGGATAGGAATAGAAGGGAACTTCTTTAACACGATAAAGGGAATATATAAAAAACCCACAGCTAACACTATCCTCAGTGGGAAATACTGAAAACTTTCCCTCTAAGACCAGGAACAGTACAGGGATACCAACTGTCACCATTGCTATTAAATACTGTGCTGGAAGTTCTGGCCAGAGCAATTAGATAAGAAAAAGAAACAAATGACCTCCAAACTGGAAAGGAAAAAACAAAACTCTCACTGCAGATGACCTGATACTTTATGTTGAAAATACTGAAAAATCTACAGCAAAGCTAGTAGAGTTAATAAATGAAAACAGCAAAGTTTAAGATTAAAATATCACTACCTAAAAATCAATAGCATTTCCTTACACTAGTAATGAATGTGAGGAGAAAATCCAGAAAATATTTCCATTTACTTTAGCAACCAAAAGAACCGAATATTTAGGAATAAATTTAACTAAGGATACAAAAGACCTATACACAGAAAATTCTAATAAATTATTAAAATAAACCATGGAACACCTAAATAAATGGAAGGATATATCATGATCATGGATTGGAAAACTAAATATAGTTATGATTTCAATTCTACCCAAAATGATTTATAGATTCAGTACTAATCCAATTAAATCCCAATGCCTTACTTTGCAGAAATAGAGAAAAAAATAACCAAATATATTTGGAAGGGAAGGATTCCCTTGAATAGTTTAAAATACCTTGAGAAAGAAAAATGAAGTGGGAAGTTTCACACTACCTGACTTTAAAGCATATTAATGAACTACAGTGGTCAAAACAGCATGGTACTAACATAAAGATAGATATACTGACAAATGGAATCAAATATAGGCTTCAGAAACAGACCCTTTCATCTATGGACAATTAGGCATTGATAAGGCCACCAAGCCAATCCATCTCAGGCAGAGCAGTCTCTTTATAAATGCTGCTTAGAGAAGTGGATATCCATATGTAAAAGAATGAAAAATGAATCTATATCTCTTACTCTATGAAAACACTAACTCAAAATATATCAAAGATCTAAACATTAGAGCTAATGGTATAAAATATATTCAAGAAAATGAAGGGAAATATCTTATAAAACTTTAATAAGAGGTGGTTTCCTAACCTCATGCCAAAGTAGGAGCACTGAGAAAAAAATAGATAAATGGGAACTCCTCAAAATTAAACACTTTTGGCATTAAAGAACACTGCTAAGAAAGTAAAAAAGGTAGCATATGGAATGGTAAAAAATATTTGAAAACCAAATTTCACATCATGGTTTAGTATCTGGAATATATAGATTATTCAACTCAATAATAAAAATGAACAGCCTGTGCCAATTTGAAAAGATTATGTACCTTAGAAAATTCATGTTTTTATCCTGACATATCTCATGGAGGCAGCTGTTTCCTGTAATCCTTATTCAATACCTTACTTTGGAAACTTGATTAGATTATCTCCAAAGATATTGGACTTGCCCAATTGTGAGTATTAACCTTTGATTCCAGGGATATGTGACTATACCCATTCCAGGTTGGTCCTCATTAGTTTACTGGTATCCTTTGAAGAGGAATTTTTTCGGAAATAGCAACAAAGAATGAGAACCTTGAGAGTCCACACAGATGGAGACCTTTGGAGATGAAGACGGGAAATACCATGGGGAAAGCTTCCTGAAACAAGAAGCCTGGAGAGAAAGCTAGCAGACATTACCATGTTCACCATATGCCTTTCCAGTTGAGAGAGAAAACATGAACTTCATTGGCCTTTCTTAAGTGAAGATAATCTCTTGGTTGTGCCTTAATTTGAACATTTCTACAGCCTTGCTTTAATTTGGACATTTTCAAGACTTAGAACTGTAAATTTGCAACTCAGTAAATTCCCCTTTTCAAAGGCTGTTCCATTTCTGGTATATCACATTCTGGCAGCTAGCAAACTAGAATAGAATTTGGTGCTGGAGAAGTGGGGGTGGTGCTGTAATTTGCAAATACCAAGCATGTTGGAATGGTTCTTTAAATGGATAAGGGGAAGATTCTGGAAGAGTTGTGAAGAGCTTGATACAGAAGGCCTGGAATGCTTTGAAGAGAGTGTTGGTAGAAATCTGGACTCTAAGGTTACATCTGGCAAGGCTCTAGAAAGAAATTAGGCATGTGTTATTGCAAACTGGAAGGAAAGCAATCCTTGTTTTAAAATGGCAGATAATCTGGCAAAATTGACTAGTGGCTTTATCTGGAAGGCAGATTTTAAAAGCCATGAACTTGAATATTTAGCAGAAGAGATTTTCCAAATTTAATATGGAAGATGCAACCTGGTGTCTCCTTGCAGTTTATATTGAAATGTGAAGGAAAAAGATGAGCAGAGAACTAAACTCTTGAGCATAAAGAAACCAGAAATTGATGTTCTGGAAAATTCTTGCCTTCCAGGAAGGGAGACCCCAGAGAATAGTGCCCCACATGAGGACTTAACCTAATGTGGAACCAGTCAGCCATTTTAGAAAAAGCCAGGATTGGAGATGGAATAATCCAGGAAGGATTTGTGGAAACTCCTTCTGTCTGATGGGCACGACCCACGTCTACTGCATAGAAAGCCAACAAGAGTGTTGTGGGATCTATATAAAGAGAACCACTGCCAGTCAGGACTGAAAGGGACAGAGAAGGGATACATTAGAGGGAAAATAACTTCAGAGGCAACATTATGGAAGCTAAAGTCTAAAGTCAAGAAACGTCTGTCCAGGAAAGTGAAACCACCTAGGAACATGGAGAGGGTGCATTTGCCCAGAAGACATTGGGTGGGCCTTGATGCAGTGGAAGACTTGTGCTGCCTCAGGCCTTGGAGAGGGTAAAGCACATCCTCTGGGGATTGGGGAGAGCCTGGCTGCCACCACACAGAGACATTGATCATGTGCCCCAGAGATGGCAAAGAACCCTGGTGCAGCCCCGATGCTTGAAGAAGGTGGACCTGAGAAGAAGGTGGTCACCCCAATGTCCTTCAATTTGCATTCAGAAAGAGGCAGCCTGCTGTGTAGGCCACTTTCTAAAACCCTGAAGATAAATGACTCTCAGACTTTGAAATCTTATGGACTTTGCTCTGCAGATTTTTGAAACTGGTTGGGTACTGTGACCTCTGTGTTCCTCCCAACTTCTTCCTATGGAAATGGAATATGTATTCTATGGCTGTCCCTCCTTTGTATGTTGGCAACAGACTTATTCTGAGTTTTACAGGTCCAGAGCTGGGGGAGAATTTTGCTTTAGAGCAGACCATGCCTGTAACAGACTTTAATCATTGTTTGTACTGAGTTCACCTTGTATTGTATTTATACTTACTAAAATGGCTTAAGGCTTTTTATATTGTGATGGAATGAATGTATCTTGTATAGAGAAAACATGTCTTTCTTAGGGTCCAGAGCATGGAGTACTTGTTTGAAAGAATCATGCACCCTAGAAAAGCCATGTTTTTATCCTGATCCATCTCATGGAAGCAGCTGTTTCTTCTAATCCCTATTCAGCAGTGTACACTGGAAACTTGATTAGATTATCTCCATGGAGATGTGACTCACCCAATTGTGGAGATTAACTTTTGATTAGAGGGAGATGTGACTCCACCCATTCTTGATGGGTTTTCATTAGTTTACTGGAATCCTTTAAAAGAGTAAACAGTTTTGGAAAGAGCAGCAGAGCAATTAGAGCCTATGTAGCCAGATACCTTTGGTGATGAAGAAGGTAAAGGCCCCTGGGGAAGCTTTATGAAACAAAAACCCTGGAGAGAAAGCTAGCAAACATCACCATGGTTGCCATGTGCCTTCCAGGTAGAGAGAAACCCTGAGCTTCATTGGCCTTTTTTGAGTGAAGGTAACCCCTTGCTGGTGCCTTAATTTGGACATTTCTATAACCTTGCTTTAATCTGGACATTTTCACAGGCTTAGAACTGTAAACTTGCAACCTAATAAAGTCCTTTTTTCAAAAGCCATTCCATTTCTGGTATATCACATTCCAGCAGCTAGCAAACTAGAACACAGTCCAATTAAAAAATGGGCAAAAGACATGCATAGACACTTCTCAGAAGAAGAAATGCAAATGGCTCAAAGTTACATGAAAAAAATGTGCACATACATGACTATTAGGGAAATGTAAATCCAAACCCCAATGAGATGTCCTCTGACTCCCACTAGAAGAGCCATTACAAGAAAAAGAAAAACCAGAAAACTACAATTGCTGGAGAGGATGTGGAGGAAGAGTCACACTTATCCACTGTTGTTAGATATGT